>NC_058133.1:376335050-376356062 GCF_016433145.1 Gracilinanus agilis | reverse complement strand
ATATATATATATATTTCAACAAGCTTTGTATGGCTTTAAGTGCTGATGTACCCTGGTCAGTCTAGCCCAGACTCTAGTGGAAGTTGTAATGTGGAAATTATAGTATGTTATATGGGGAAGTTGGAGAAGGTGCTAAGATCATAAGAAACCTGAAGCATCTCACATGGTAGGTCCAGAGTTTTTTACTCCTGGCTTCTTTGACTATTGTTGTGTGTGGCTCCAGCTGATATATTTTCATGGAAGGCAGTCTGTCAACTTAGAGGTCTTGAGTAATGTGCATTTTCATGACAGACTATGGTATTTGGTATTGAGTCAGAGAAATTTCCAGCGCTTCATCTGTAGAAGTCTGTTATTTCTTTCTGCTTCCCTGTGAATGTAGGGTTGTATGTATGTTCCCCCCCCCCCAAACCCTCCTTTGCTTTCAATGTTCCTATTATTGTCAAGAACATCCTTAACCTTCCAGGCATCCAGGCTCACAGTGTTGATGTCATTCTTGAATTCAGATTCCCATTAACTCCACATATCCATTCTACTGACAAATTTAATTTTTACATTCATAATAACTGCTTTATTTTTCTCCTTTCCACTTATTTATCAACTATATTACAGGCCCTCATTACCTCTCATGTGGACTATTGCAATAGCTTTCTAACTGGACTTATGCTTTGAGTCTCTTCTCACTCCAAATTACACTTCACTCAGTGGCAAAAATTTCCACTCAGCTACAAAAATTATTTTCCTAAAGTGCAGGGAAAGGCTCTCGTGTGGGGTGTCTTAGTGGCCACTGGGGCAGTGTAGTCAGGAGAGCATGTCACATATGTGTATTCTGAATTCCCATAGTGTCTGCATGTGTTTCTGTGGTCAGATCTAGTGCTTCAGGAGAGTCAGGAAAGAGCATCGTCATCCCTGTATAGCACACCCCTCTCTCTACTACTCAGTAAATTCCAGCACTATCTCCCTATTACAAACTCCTTATTACTCCCAAATCAAATATACAATCCTCTGTTTGACATTTGCACAGTCTGTATCCTTACCCTTTCTCATTTTACAATTTGCTTTCTTCCACAAACTGTACAATTCAGCTTCCCTGGCTTATTTACTTTTCCTCACCTACAGACCCTCCATCTTCTGATTCAGTGCCTTTTCTCTGGCTGTACCAAATGCCTGGAATGCCCTCTCCTTGTTTCCATCTCTTAGATTCCCTGATTTTCTTCAAGATAATGCAAATAGAAATTTTAATAAGAAGGCTTTCCTGATCCCCACAGCTCCCCATCGCCTTGCCTATGGGGTTACCTTCCATTGACATTTTTTTATGTCTTATAAATACACAATTATTTTCATTTGGTGTCTCATTTCCCTCTTAAGAATGGGAACTCCTTGAGCACAGGGACTAGGTTTTTGCTTTTTTTTTTATATCCCTAGTGCTTAGCATGATGCCTAGGACATAGATAAAGCTTAATAAATGATTATTGATAAAATTTGTGCGTCAGTTGAATCATATAGTGTGTTCATAGTCTTTTGGTGTCTACATATGTTCCTGTGATTAGATCCTGTGTAACACAAGAACCAGCTTGAAGAATACATTGGAGAAGAGATTTGAATGATGGTATGTCTTGTTGATTGGACCTAAGAGTTGCCTGTGAGATACTCTGTGAATGAACTTCATTCTCCACCATCTTCCAGTTGACATCATATATGACATTTTCCCCCTGCTATCCATTGACTATTTAATGGCAAACTATCATATTCTTCCTGCCTTCTTGCCCTATGTTGCATACTTCTAAGTTAGTTCTCAGATTATGTCTCATTAAAAAGTAATCTGATAAATGATCTATGCCAAGGTTTTAATGGCTTTAATAGCTTTTGCTTTTACAATAGCAACATGGTAAAAATAATAATGGGAATCCTGGAAACTTGGTGTCAACCAATGCAATGGACTGTTAATAGTGAAATTTTGTAAATTAGGGATAAATTTGGCGTAAATGCTTTAGAGAAAGGAAATATAGCTGACAGCTGGATGGCACAGTGAATAGAATATTATGGGCCAGAAGTAATGAAAGACCTGAGTTCAAAAAGAGTCTTGCACATTTAATAGCTGTGCCAACTTTCCTTAAGTGTAATTTGGGGATAGTAACATGATCTACCTTGCAGGATTGTTCTGAGGATTTCTTTCCCTTTTCTGCCCTTCTCTTCTCTGAAGATATTGTCATGTGGTTGGTCACTTGCTCTACCAAGTCCCAATTGAAGTTTTCTTTTTTTTGTAGGCTATATTGAAATAATTGGTAAATATGATGGTTGAGGTACTGGGTTGAAAGATTGGGATGAACAGTAGAGTGCTACAGGACTGGAGAAGGGCAAATAGCTTCCTGATTTATTTTATTTTATTTTATTTTATTAACATTTATTTTTTAGAAAAGTTAACATGGTTACATGATTCATGTTCTTACTTTCCCTTTCACCCCCCACCCCGAACTCCTCCCCACCCCATGGCTGATGCGCATTTCCACTAGTTTTAACATGTGTCATTGATCAAGACCTATTTCCAAATTGTTGATAGTTGCATTGGTGTGGTAGTTTCGAGTCTAAATCCCCAATCATGTCTGCCTCAACCTATGTGTTCAAGCAATTGTTTTTCTTCTGTTTCCTCTCCTGTAGTTCTTCCTCTGAATGTGGGTAGCTTTCTTTACCATAAATCCCTCCAGATTGTCCTGTGTCATTGCATTGCTGCTGGTACAGAAGTCCATTACATTCTATTTTACCACAGTGTATTGGTCTCTGTGTACAATGTTCTTCTGTCTCTGCTCCTTTTGCTCTGCATCAATTCCTGGAGGTCTTTCCTGTTCACCTGGAACTCCTCCAGTTTATTATTCCTTTGAGCACAATAGTATTGCATCACCAACATATACCACAATTTGTTCAGCCATTCCCCATTTGAAGGGCATAACCTCATTTTCCAGTTTTTTTGCCACCACAAAAAGCGCAGCTATAAATATTTTTGTACAAGTCTGTTTATCTATGATCTCTTTGGGGTGCAAACCCAACAATGGTATGGCTGGATCAAAGGGCAGGCATTCTTTTTTTTAAAATTTAAACATTTATTAATATTCATTTTTAACATGGTTACATGATTCATGTTCCTACTTTCCCCTTCACCCCCTGCACTGCCCCCACCCATGGCCAATGCACATTTCCACTGGTTTTGTCAAGTGTCCTTGATCAAGACCTATTTCCAAATTGTTGATAGTTGCATTGGTGTGGTAGTTTCGAGTTTACAGCAGGCATTCTTGTATAGCCCTTTGAGCATAGTTCCAAATTGCCAGCCAGAATGGTTGGATCATTTCACAACTCCACCAGCAATGCATTAATGTCCCAGTTTTGCCACATCCCCTCCAACATTCATTACTCTCCCCTTCTTTCATTTTAGCCAATCTGCTAGGTGTGAGGTGATACCTCAGAGTTGTTTTGATTTGCATTTCTCTAATTATTAGAGATTTAGAACACTTTCTCATGTGCTTATTGATACTTTTGATTTCTTTATCTGAAAATTGTCTATTCGTGTCTCTTGCCCATTTATCAATTGGGTAGCTTCCTGATTTTTAAAACATGGAAGAGAGTTGAAGAGGTAAATTAAAAAAATAGGCGGTTTGGCTTTATTTCTTGGAAAAAATTCTAGAACATACAACTCAAGGGATAGTTAGTCTACAGCTAGAAAATGGAGGCATGATTGCAAAGAGCTAGTGTAAGTTCATCAAGAGCAGATTAGAGTCAACTAGGCTCCTTTACTTTTTTAAAATGATTATTCAACTGGTAGAGCAAGGGAGTGCTAAAATAGAGTTTGCCTGTCAATCCAGAGTGCTTTCTAATGTCTTTTTTTTTTTTAATTTTTTAAATCCTTACCTTCCGTCTTGGTGTCAATACTGTCTATTGGCTCCAAGGCAGAAGAGTGGTAAAGGTAGGCAATAGGGAGTCAAGTGCCTTGTCCAAGGTCACACAGTTGGGAAGTGTCTGAGGTCAGATTTGAACTTAGGACCTCCCATCTCTAGGCCTGACTCTCAATCCACTGAGCTACCCAGCTGCCCCCTCTAATGTCATCTTTAAGGAGGAATGTAATGGGGTGTTCTAGCAAATTAGGCTTAGTCTTGGTACTTAATACAGAATCATAGATCAGAGATCAGTTTTGAGAAAATCTAATCCAATTGATTGTTGTACTGGTGAAGATTTGGTTCAGTGAGATTTGTCAAGCATAGTCAAGTATAGAATAATAAGTAGTGTAATCAGGATCTGAATTCAAGTCCTCTGACTCTAAATCCACATTATCTGATGATTTATGTAAAGACAAAGGAGATACATTTGTTAAATTTGCCACTGACAAAATGCTAGGATATGTAGATAGCAATTTCATGACAAAGTGACTAAACCCTTGAATGGCTAAGACTATTAAGTTGAATAAAAAATAATGCTATTTTGAGGGAGGCTAGGTGGCTTAATGCATAGAGAGCCAGGCCTGGACCTGGGAGGTCCTGGATTCTAATTGGCCCCAGATAGCTATGAACCTGGGCAAGTCACTTGACTCTTATAGCCTAGTCTTTACTGCTCATCTGCCTTAGAAGCAATACATATTATTGATTCTAAGATAGAAGGTTAATGTTTAAAATAGGGAGAAGTGTACAGTCTTATAGTTGGGTTAAAAACATCAAAATCGTAAGCATTAGTTGGAATGGGGCAGGGATATACAGTTCTGAAAAAAACCTTGGTGTAGAACTGAGTCAAATTCATAAGAATACAAGTCATTCCCCAATTGACAAATGGTCAAATGATATGAACAATCAGTTTTCAGACGAAGAAATTAAAGCTATCAATAATTATATGAAAAAATGTTCTGTCACTGTTAATTAGAGAAATGCAAATTAAAACAACTCACAGGTATCACTTAACATCTGTCAAATTGGCTAATATGATAGTAAAGGAAAGTGATAAATATTGGAGGGGATGTGGCAAAATTGGAACACTAATGCATTGTTGGTAGAGTTGTCCATTGATCTAACTATTCTGGAGGGCAATTTATTAAGGGGCTATAAAATTGTGCATATGTCCCTTGGTTTTGTAATACCTCTACTAGGTCTGTATCCTGTAGAGATTAAAAAAAGGAGAAAGGAGCTACTTTGACAAAAATATTTGTAGCCCCTCTTTTTGTGGTGGCAAAGAATTGGATATTTAGGGAATGTCCTTCAACTGGGGAATGGTTGAATAAATTGTGGTATATGATGAGCAGGATGATTCCAGAAAAAGCTAGAAAGACCTGCATGAACTGATGAAGAGTGAAATAAGCAGTACTGGAGAACATTGCATGCAATAACAGCAATATTATATGATGATCAACTATAAAAGACTTAGCTACTCTCAGCAATACAAAGATCTGGGACAATTCTGAAAGATCTATGACAAAGAATGCTATCCACCAGCAGAGAAAGAACTGTTGGAGTCAGAATGAAGATCAAAGCATGCTATTTGTCACATCAGTTTATTTGTGTTTTTATTTAGGAGTTTTGACTTTATATGAGTGTTCTCTTACAACAGTGACCAATGTGGAAGTATGCTTTGCATGACAATACATGCATAATCCTGATCAAATTGCTTTCCATCTTGGAGAGGGAGGAGAGAAGAAAGGGAGGGAGACAATTTGGATCTTATAATTTTGGGAAATATATATTGAAAATTGTTATTATATGTAATTGGGAAAATAAAATCTTAAAAAAATACCTTGGTGTTTTGGTAGACAGTTGTCACTGAAAAACTGCATCAATAATATTGTAATATGGTAAGCTAAATGAAAAGGGCATAATACAATGTTGGGACGCCTTGAGAGTTATTAGTTCTGGGCACCATTTTTAAAGTGAGAATTAATGATCTGGAGCATGTCCAGAAGAGACTGTCCTATATAATAAGAAGACTGGAGATTAGGTCATATACTTTCAACTTAATGTAGGCAAAAACTTGCTAGCAGATTTCTGCATAAGTGGATTATCATGGGGTAGTGAGTTCTTTATAGGTGTTGCCAAGCAAAGGCTAGATGATTCCTTTGGATTTATGTTGTAGAGGTGATTTATGCTTATCTACAGATTAGAATAAATGGCCATTTAAGGTCATGGAGAGTTTGTGATTCTGACTTTCCTTTGGAACATTCACTATTAGACATGCCTTTAGTGATTCCATGGTTTTGGAAAAACTATATTTTCTATTCGTATCCTTGTTGCCCATAATAGTAATTAATAAATATTTTTCCATTTATTTATTTGTTCATAGTTTTATTTTAGAGTCTCCTAAATCTCTCTCTCTCCTGTCTTATTTCCTTCTTTTCTTCCACATTAAGATATATGGAAGAACATTTTTTGTGCTCTTACTTTGGTGTTATTCCTAGAGGTCAGAATCAGACTCATTATGGGAAGAGCAGAATAATTTCTTTGTGCTAGATACAATTTCTCAGAACCACCAATTTTCCTTACACTATCTTTCAGGAGTATAGACAAAAAATTTTGCAGAAAGCTTTTACAATGGTCTGAAAATGTAATAACCTTAGGCAATGGATTCCAAGGCTAAGAACAACAACATTTCTCCCCTCACTTTCTCTTGTTCTATTCTGACAATGGAAATATTCCCAACACAGAGGGCCATGCTCTTTGTCTTTTTAGTCTAGGTAAAATATTGTTATAGTGATTCATATACTCACATAAATATTATAGCAGATGTATTCATCTCTTCCTTTGAGTTCATCTGCAACAGTAAACGGAATGAAACAAAAGACATTGGCATGCTTTTACTTAAACATATTTGACACATTAAAATCATAAATCTGAAAAAAAGTCAACTTTGTTCCAGCAAGGAAAAACTGACCCTTTACTCTGGACTTAAATGACTGAAATCAGGAAAAAGAAATTAAAAAACTCACATTATTGACCTTTTCTCAGTTGGCTGAGTTCTAGAATATAAATGGCAGACATATGAAGTTCTGTTCTGGGAAGATTTTTTCCCAACACATTATATTCAGTCACCCGGAAAAAAACTTGCATGATGTGAAATTTTCCTCTGAAGTAAATTGATGATAACCCTACTGGATCTTCAGGAAATGGAAAAAGCTATCACAGAAATTGGTATTAATGCTAGTGTTCCCCCAAAAGCGATAGCTATATGTCCAATCAGATAGCATCCTGCTTGCCATCATATAAAAGAAACCAAAGAGATCAGTTCCTGACCTTTTACAATGCTTATAATTTTTTAAAACCCATATCTTCCACCTTAGAATCAATACTGTGTATTGTTTCTAAGGTAGAAGAGTGATAAGGATTAGGCAATGGTCATTAAGTGACTTGTCCAGGGTCACACAATTGCAATGTTTATAAGACTAAAGGCACTGATATGAACACATATCCATGATACAATAAGTCTATTTTTTTAGTACTCAGTCTATTTTATGTCTTGATTTTCTCATCACTTTGATAGGTGGCATTGACTGATAGCACTTTATATAGTGAACATTCACTACTTAATGAATGCTGAGAAGTGGAAAAATATATAATGATTTATATTCACTCTTTTATTGACAATAGTACTGTGAATGCTTGTCATAAGAAAGTCACTGGTTAATATATTTTTTCAGTGACCAAAACTTATGAAATTATCTACCAAGTCATGAGAAGGTTTTGAGCTACAAAAATGAAGTCACACATTCTTGAAATGTTTAAGTAATATATATATCCCAAATAAAATAGACTGGTCACATATCAATGGATAACCCATGTGTTCCATTGGTATGTGTTATGAAGAGAATAAAAGAATGATTCTAACATAATGAATGGACTCTGTGGGAAATATGTGAGGTATAGATAGATGATTGCACATGTTGAGTAGTCATGGATGGGCTGAGATCTTCATTGTTAGAGTCAATACTCACACTGGTGAAATAATTTGAATCTGAAGATGAGAACAATAAAGGTGGCCTAAGCAAGCACTGTGGAGAGCTTAGAGCTTCATCAGACATTGAAGACACCAAGGTCATCCACCACATCCTGGGTCATTGCTAGTCATCCTGATTTTTGTCTCGACACTAGACTTTGATGACTCTGGAAGAGAGAGTGAGGCTAATGACTTTGTTTAGCATGCCTCACTGAAATACAATTCATACACATCAAGACATCATCTTGTGATGTTAATGTTCTCTTTTAAAATAAAGAATGATACTCTACCTGGGTTTATATAGTCCTATTCAAACACATAAAGACTCACACTAAATTCTCAAGAGGAGATCAGGGAGGCCCTTTTCAGGGAGTCATGTATCCCTAGAGATGGAAACAGGTGGAGGCCATAGCAATGGACCAAAGGTTTCCAGGGTTGTTGGGAGCTGTAGAAAGACAAAAAGAAAATTTCTGGTCTAAATCTGAACCCAAAGGAAGAGTTTCTGGACAACATTACATTTCTGTACCATGTGGAAGTTAGATCTTTGGAGGAAGAAGGAATAGAGCCACAGTTAAGCAAAATAAATGAGCCTTGTCTTCACTGGTGCTTTGAAGATTTAGATGAAAGGGGTCAATTATCTGGCAACCCTGACTACTTTTTCCTTCTAGGGGCACCTCAGGCCCAAGATGTCTGGAGGACTGTGTAATCTCTGGGTGAAGTAGGCAGCTTGGATAAAGGGCTGAACCTGGAGTCAGGAAGACTGGATTTCAAATCCTGCCAAAGATACTTACTAGCTATGTGACCTTGGCCAAATCATTTAATTTCTATTTGCCTCAGTTTCCTCCTCTGTAAAGTGGGCATAATAATAATACCTATCTCCTGGGGTTGTTGCAAGGATCAGGTGAGATAATATTTGTAAAGTGCTTGGCAGATCTTAAAGTGACATAAATACTAGTTGCTATTATTATCATCAAAAACAACAGCAATAATGGTTCACTTGAGGAAAGGAGTACTTTCTATTTGTTTAGGGCCAACACAGTGTAATATAGAGGATTTTATGATTCTGTGAGTTGAGAGTGGAGTTTACCACATAGTATCATTGTCTTAACTACTTATTTACTTTGGTATGAGTTATTTATGTTTTTTTTTTTGTGGGGTTAAAATATCTGTCTTATATTTAATATATTGGTAGCCTGAGGATTATGTGGGATTGGAGAGTCAAAAGACTCCAATAACATTAATATTAATTAGTACTATAATTTGTACAATACATGGGTATCATTAACCTAATATATATATAATAATTTTACATGAGATTATATTACGTAGACAGATATATACATTCTATCCATGGTCACAGGACTTACATACCTTTATCTTTCTAGCATATCATCACTACTAGAATACCTCAATCCTCATGTCATGAGAGATCACCATCTTGCCATCTAAAGGCTTAAAGTTCTTTAGAAGAAGCCCACAAATTGTGACATACCTAACTCCTTTCCTGGTTACTTCAGGGTCATACTTAAATAAGGCATCACATTGTTATGCTTATTAATTACCCCATAACATGGCATAACTGATTTTAACTGGCATGGGGGAGGATTTTTTATGGGGGAGCTATACCCAATAGGTAGGTGCTTGGGAACACCAATATCATCTAGGACCTAACACACAGAGCTATCCTTAGAGCTCACGTAGAGTAAATGGGGATAATCTATGAATGATAATAAGACATATTATTATATTATAGAAGTAATCACATCTTATATATACAGAGTATCAATTAGTTATAATATATTCAATTAACAGTTAACATATATTTACATATCTCCTATCCTCTGCAGTGGAGAGAGCACACACAAATAATTTATAGCAAATATAAACTTGCATGTATATTCACTAAACCGCCTACCCCATATCAAGAAATCATACCTTTATTTCTGCAAACATCAAAACTGGGAAGACAAAACTTTAAGCTTATAATACACAGGGATAAGAGTAAACACTGTAAAACACTATAAAGTACTATAAAGATTTAAAAAAAATTAAATTCTTTTTAATAAAAAATTTTTCTGAAAAATTTTCTAAAATATTTTCACAATTAAATTAATTTGATACTGACAGTATACAAATTAAAACCTTTTAAATAATAATAATCTTTTTAGCAGAGACTTAGATATGAGATCTACTATGATGTTTCCAAAAGAAACTTAGTGTGGGCATATGAGCCAAAGAATGAGATACTTAATGAGAAGATCCCCAAAGCTGATCCTGGTGCATCTAAACCCAGAGCTTTGGTTCCAGGTCATGGGTTGTGCCCTCTCTGTCTCTGTCTCTGTCTCTGTCTCTGTCTCTGTCTCTGTCTCTGTCTCTATCTCTGTCTCTGTTTCTCTCTGTCTCTGTTTCTCTCTGTCTCTGTTTCTCTCTGTCTCTGTTTCTCTCTCTCTCTCTCTCTGTTTCTCTCATTTGCTGCTTTCTGTCTCTCTGTCTCTCTCTTTCTCTGTCTGTCTGTCTGTCTGTCTGTCTGTCTGTCTGTCTGTCTGTCTTTCTCTCTTACAGACACACTCTCACACAAATCAAAGACAATATTCTGGTTTATAGTGATGGAAAGAACCTCAGAGGACAGCTATTTCACCCCCTCATTTTATAGATGAGGAAATTGAGACCTCTAGAGGTTAAATGATTTTTCCAAGGTTATAGAGATGAGGGAAGATTCAAACCCAAGTCCTCTAGACCAGAAATCCAGTGAGTGCTCTTTCCACTGCAACTCAATTACTATATGTGATAGGGGTAAAGGAAAGTTCAAGCAGAAATTCTCTAGGAAGATTTGAGGAGAAATCAGTTTGTGTAGCATGGGTCAAGGAAGACTTTGAGGAGAAGATGGCTCCTTAGATAGACCTTCAAAGAAAGAAGAATCTTAAAAGGCAGAGATAAGGAAGGAATATATTCCTAGCACCCCCAGATGGACAAAAATATTTATTACAGCTATTTTTATGGCATCAAAGAACTGGAAAATAAGTAAAGGAGATGCCTATCATTTGATGAATGGATGAACTAATAATGGTGTAGGAATTTAATGGAATACTATTGAGGAAATGATGAGGGGATTGGCATCAAAGAAACCTGGGAAGACTTGCATGAACTGATAGAGTGAAGTAAATAGAAACAAATTAACAAACTAAAAAAAAATCCCTTACCTTCTGTCATTGAATCAATACTGTGTATCAGTTCCCAGGCAGAAGAATTGTAAGGGCTAGGCAATGGGGGTTATGTTACTTGCCGAGGGTCCCGTAGATAGGAAGTACCTAAGGCCACGTTTAGACCCAGGATCTCTTGCCATTGGGCCTGGCTCTCTATCTAATGAGTCACCTAGCTGCCCCCTGGAGAATAATTTATATAAGAAATTACATATTGCAAAGATAAATGACTTTGAAAAACTTAAGGATTTTGATAAACGTAAAAAACAACCATAATTTCAGAGGACTCAAGATAAAGCATGCTACCCATCTCCTGAAAGAGTAGTGATAGTTTCAAAGTGTTAAATGAGATGTATACTTTTGGGCATGGCCAATTTGAGAATTGATTTTACTATGCTTATTTGTTACATGTTTAATTTTTTCTTTTTTTTTTAAATGGGGCAATTGGAGGGAAAATAGGTTTTTGCTTATTGTAAAAAAACAAAGTTACATTAAAAAATAATGTAGTTGCAATCTCAAAATACATATTCCCATTTCTTAATTTGTAGATAAAATAAATAGATTGTGGTTCATTTGTGTAATAACTTCATATTTTTATCATGTTATTCCTATATCCTAGATATGCCACTGTTTTGGACAGTGTAAATAATTCATAGTTGTTTGACATAAGGGCTATATTTTTATATTTTGACTATCCTAGATAGTTTTTTTTATTTCAAACATCAAGGACAGTAAGAACTGGATCAATGCAATTATTTTTGTGCTATAATGAATATAATACTATGTTCAATTAGAAGTATAATAGACTGTTTGGGTCTATGCTAAAGCCCCTACCCCCTCCCATTTCCTGACTATTAAGTGTTGTGGGAATTCATTTCTTAATTCAGTTCTCTTTCAGAGGAGAATTTTATAATATATATATTTTTTTCTATATGACAAAATATCATGTGTAGGAAAAGTTCTCCCATAACAAAATTTTATATTTCTGTATTCTTAGTACTAAACTCAACCTGCCTAGAAATAGGTTGATCATTTGAGTTTTGACATGAGGGCTTTCACCTACGTTATGTCTAGTAGTCCTAGAACATTTTAATTCATATTGTTGAATAATATATAGTACCATTTTGAAGGAATTTGCTACCCAAGTCCCACTTTGTCCAGAGTTGTGGGGATGATACATTAAATCATAATATGTGAATTCAAGTCCCTATCTGTGAATTTTTTCTAGCACTAGTTCTCTCATTTATCTTGTGATGCCTTCTTCAAAGTAACCCAGGCATTTCTTTTTACCTATAAAATGACCTGCCAGGGTTGTATCCTTTGTAATCACTCAATAGGAGAATACTAGTTGGCTGAATCACTTGCTTTTTGTGCCATAATAGCCTTTAAGATGAAATTGTAGGAAATCTTTTTAGTGAGAAATCATTTGGGAGGAAGATCAATTCAATGAAAAATATCTGCATGTAGTTCGTGTTAGATTTCTTTTTTGTAACACAGTCTTCCTGTTGATTCACTTTATACTCTGACTTAAATATTAATGTAATTTTCTATGTGATTGCACTTCTAAGATTTTCTTGAAAACAGAGAGTACAGTCTTCTTTGGCACAAATTTCATCTTCAACAAGATGTTCATAGTTATGGAACATAGGATCATAAATATAAAATTGGAAGGTATTCTGGAGGTCATCTGGTCTAATGCCCTTATTTTATTTTATTTTTTACATATACCACTAGCAATTTACTTTATTTTTTTATTTAAATATTTTATTTTTTTTTTAGAAAAATTTTCCATGGTTACATGATTCATGTTTTTACTTTCCCCTTCACCCCCTTTTTACTCCACCCATATCCAATGCACATTTCCACTGGTTTTAACATGTGTCATCAATCAAGACTTATTTACATATTATTGATAGTTGCATTGGTGTGGTCCTTTCGAGTCTACGTCCCCAATCATGTCCGCATCAACCCATGTGTTCAAGCGGTTGTTTTTCTTCTGTGTTTCCACTCCTATAGTTCCTCCTCTGAATGTGGGTAGCGTTCTTTACCATAAATCCCTCCAGATTGTCCTGTGTCATTGCATTGCTGCTAGTACAGAAGTCTATTACATTCAATTCTACCACAGTGTATCAGTGTCTGTGTACAACGTTCTTCTGGCTCTGCTCCTTTCACTCTGCATCAGTTCCTGGAGGTCTTTCCAGTTCACATGGAACTCCTCCAGTTCTTTATTCCTTTGAGCACAATAGTATTCCATCACTAGCATATACCACAATTTGTTCAGCCATTCTCCAATTGAAGGGCATACCCTCATTTTCCAGTTTTTTGCCACCACAAAAAGCGCAGCTATAAATATTTTTGTACGAGTCTTTTTATCTATGATCTCTTTGGGGTATAAACCCAGCAATGGTATGGCTGGATCAAAGGGCAGGCCCTTTGAGCATAGTTCCAAATTGCCATCCAGAATGGTTGGATCAGTCCCCAACTCCACCAGCAATGCATTAATGTCCCAATTTTGCCACATCCCCTCCAACACTCATTACTCTTAATGCCCTTATTTTACATTTCGGCTATAGAACATGAGCTAAACTGCTCTGTTTCCTTCAAGCTACTCATATGTAGCCCAGAACTGAATATGATCATTTTGAGATGAAACAGCAAACTGAATCATTTAAAGTAGACGGGCTATATCAAAGCTGTATCAGAGATAATTGGTCACTAAATGAAATGGAGTGGCCTACTCAATGGGCTTTACTACCTCTGCCCCATTTGCCAACTGTGTTGGACTCTTTGGTTCTGTCTTTGGAAGGGTGAAGGAGGGGCTGCTATCCTCCCTCATCCAGACAACATGACAGGTTTGATTATAGGGTGGTCAAATATGTGTTGGCCTAGAAACTGGACCTCAAAGCCGTAGCCAGCTTTTATGCTTTATGTTTCCTTCCTGAAATTAAGTGACTAAGCAGCAACTTTGAGAGCATCTTTTTTTTACCTCATATCACTGACTATTAAAAAATCTTTGAAACAAATGAACAGGTTTGACTATATGATCTCCAAAGACCCTCATCACTTCTCTCATTCTATTATTCAGTGGTTTTAGATATCACATACTTTTAAACAGCTATCCTTCTCTCAACTAACATGAAATATGGATAATAGTAATATCCTGAAACTGTTATTGCATGACTAGACAAAGTAGGAAGAAAAATATTTTGAGGATGTTGTGAAGTGAAATTAAAAATTATGTGACCTTATTGGGAAATATTGGCAGAAAGCAATAGTCCTAGAGGGGAGAAGAACCTTAAGAATATCTCATATAAGAATTGACTAAAGAAACTGTAGAAGGGATAACATAATGGGATATTATTGATATGGTTAAGTATTTGAGACTCTATCACATGGAGGAAGGATTAGATTTTTTTCTGATCAGCCTTAACAGGAAGAAATAACAAGGAATGGTAGAAAGTTGTAGAAAGGTAGATTTAGGCTTACTGAATGGAAAATACTTTCTAACAATTAGACTATCTGAAGCTAATGAATTCCCTATCATTAAGAGTATTTGGGTGGGGGCTAGAAGACCTCTTATTGTGGGGTTGTGTCCAACTCTTTGTGATCCTACTTGGGGTTTTCTTGGTGAAGATACTAGAGTGGTTTGCCATTTCCTTCAGCAGCTCGATTTTACAGATGAGGAAATTGAGGCAAATAGAGGTAAGTGATTTATCTAGGGTCACATAGCTAGTAACTGTCTGAGGCTGAATTTGAACTCAGGTCTTCCAGACACTAGACCTGTTGGTCTATCCATTGTGCCACCTACCTGCTCTAGGTGACCACTTAATGTGAAGTTTTAGAAGTGATTCATATTGAGATATGTAATGAATGATGAGATTGGATGATTTCTGAAATCTCTTCCATTTCTGAGATTCTGTAAACAAGAATTGCTTATCCTAGAGAGATAAACTTTGGTGAGGGCTTTATGAAATAAGGTAAATTGAAAAAGAAACAGAAAAAGAGTCAACTTGTCAACTACAATGGTTACAAGTTGCTGAGGATTGATTTGATATAACTTCTTAACAATTTCAGTTATCCAAAAGTAGAAGGGACTGCATTAGGCACTATTGATTTCTATATCACAGGATGGAGATAACTAGCTGGATGACTAATTCTTGGGTCTTTGTGATGCCTATTCCTGTCTAAACATGGGTTGGACTAGATGATCTCTAAGGCTACCTCTCTGTACTTAACTCTGAGATTCTATTCTTCCATTATCTGATCAGGCCATGTAATAGTGAGCAATGGATTTGGCGACACCTCAGATGGCAAGATCTTGTCTACAGTTGCTGTGGTGGGATATCACAAAATAGCCTGGGCGTAATGACAAAAATGAATGTCAGTCTTTTCTGTATACCTTGATCGCAATAATATCAAGCAAAGTTTTTTTTTTTTAAAAGATCCTTTTAAAAAGATCTTTTGCATTTCCCAGTATATCTCCTTTGTACCAAAGAATAATAAAAAAAAAAACCAAAACCTTTTTTTAAAGGGTCATCTCAGCAAAATTAGCCACCACAGAAATAAAGTCTGACAATGCAATATATGCTCTGTTTTGTTTTCATAATGAAGTTTTCTTCTGAAAAGTCAGGAAGGACTACATTATTTTCTCTATTCTTTGAAGTCACTGTTGAACATTATAATTACACAGGATTTAGTTTTAATTTCTGTTGTTCTTTGCATTAAAGATGTCACAGTCATTATATTTTGCCTTCCTGGTTCTTTTACTTCCCTTTATATCAGTTCTACAATAAAGTTCTTCCTTGAATTACCAGTGGTTTCATGCAATTCCCTATTTTGGAGACATCTGTAAGAACTTGAATATCAGAAATGCATAAGCAAAGTGACTTTTGGAAAGATCCTGTGACCTCTCTAATCTGCCACCTTGGTAACTGAATCAGTTTACAACTTTAAACAATGTATTCAATACCCCTGCATCCCTTCTTCTGCTGTGAAATCCAGATGATAATATGAATTCAGCCCCAGGATGTTTTGTGACAAATTAGTGATTTAGATTTCAGCATATAAATGTCAAATATCCATGTAAATGCTGTGTTTAAAATTTGTTTGTTTTTTTCTGTCAGATTTGAAAATAGAAGACCCTTTTTTCTAAAAGAGACCCTGGTTTCTTTTTCCAATACATTTATTTCAAGGCTACTCTCACAGTATATAGGACTATGTTTACTTTAATAAGGGCATGTCCTGACCTTTCCTATGTGGTTTGTGTCCCAGAGCTGGGTAAAACTTTGCAGCTGGAGTGAGCTGTATAGCTTTCAGAGGAAAGTCAACATAAAAGTGATTGTTCATTCATCCAAAAATAAGAGCTTCCAGCAGAAAGGGGTGGAAACAGCCAGGCTTATGAGAAGAAAGAAAGACAACCGCTGACATCTGATGAAAGACATTTAAAGGGGGAAATTTCTGCTGATACAAGTTTTAAAAAATTAATTTCTGTTTTTGCTTGCTCTTCTTTTCTTTTTATTAACAAAGGACTTCTTGTTTTCCTTGAGGGTAGGGGGAAAAGTATTTTTATTTCTTAAGAACTAATCCCCTGCTGTGTGTTCCCTACCTGAAATTATCATCTGTGATATCCCAGCAGGCTGCTCTGGAAATGATATATGAGTTTCTTAGCTTGAGATCAAAATTCTGTGTTTGAAAAGCAGGAAAGTAATTCCTTAGTATTAAATATCATGTATTCAGGCAAATGTTCCCAGTTATTAAATAAAAAAGGGAGTCAAATACAAGGAAGTATGTCAACAGATGTATTTCTGCCATTAAAATACTTTCCCAAGGTTAACTAAAACTATTTCTATATAACCTGCACATTTTCAGATATTACCAGATATTTAGGAGGAGGTTGGATACAAAGATATGTAGATAAAAATATCTATATAAGTTAGCTGTTCAGTTTTTGTCTATTTGTTTAGCCTAATGGACACACTGTCTGAGTTTTATTCTCTACTCAAAGATATTACTAGCTATCATCTTATTTTCGTGAACTGAGACATTTAGAAGATATAGAAATTGTTAGAAGTTGAGTGAATTAAAGAGTTCACTAGATTGAGAGATAGAAAAGTCTGAATTTAAACTTTGCCTCTGACTCTTATTAGCTCTGTGACCACTGATGGGGGTGGCACTTTATCTTCTTGAACCTCAGTGTACTCTTCTGTGAAATGGGCATGTTGAAATTTGCAATGATTAACTCACAGGGTACTTGAGAGAATCACATAAGATATTTTCAATTAAGTATCAATTAACTTTTTAAAAGCACTGTAAAAATGTCAACCAAGATTATTATTTTAGAGATCTATAAATTCCTGGCACTTTAGTTAACCGTGGTCCATATACTTGAATTCCAAGTTTGTAAAAGAACTTTTATTTTGGAGAATCTGGTACTGCTCTTGTTAGTTATAGAAATAAAATGCCCCCCTCCCCCACAAAGGGAAAAAAGAAATCAAGGGAAGAAATGTTTTTTAAATACACAGAAGAGAATAGAAAGAGATTTAGGAGATGTGGACTATCAGGGTAGTATAAGTACTGTGCTTAATTTAAAATATTCTTTAAAAGAAAATATGTAGAGATTTGTTGCTTCAAAGGCAACCCTTTTCCATTCTTATTTGAACATTTAAATGTTTATGATTGTTTTAAATCAAGTTCATGATTCAAAAAATTGGAGAAAAAATTTTAATGAATATCTTTTTAGAAAAAAATCATATTTTTTATTTGCATTTTTAAAATATCCTTTGACCCCCAAGTGAAGAAAACTGAGAATAAGGCCTTTATTTAATTTTTCTTAAAAGCAAAGAGGAAAAAACCCAACAAACCCAAATCCTCAGGATAAAATTAGAGGATTTATTTTTCTAATTTCAGAAAATAGATGCCTGGAGTTACTAAAGGATCTATGATTTCCTTAGCAGGAAAATTTATCTCTGCAGAGAATTGCTTAAGAGAGAGAAGTTATATGACTTGTCCAGGATCATATACTTGGTATTGTCAGAAGCCTCATTCTTCTTGATTTCAAGTCTATAGGCTCTCTGCCCATGACAAGATTGCTCCCCTTCAGGGTGTGTATTTTGACAAAATAATAGAAAAGCAACAGTCTCTTTCATATAAGGTCATAGAGTTTTATCTAGAAACTTAAAGAGCATTTTTGTTCTAACTGTCTCATCTTACAGATTAATGAAGTAATTTGTACAAAGTCACTTGGACAGTAGAAAATAGATACAGGATTTGAACCCTGGATTTAACTCCAAATCTTATCATTCACCATAGGGCTTGGTAATTCATATCTTACATACACCTTTTATTCCACACCCCCCCAAAAAAACATTCAAAATGGGAAAAAGAGGGCTTCTGATATAGGAATGTTTGCATTGTCTGCATTTAAAGGGTCCTCATTTTCTGTCACCTCACCTAGCCAATCAGTTGCCAGATTTTGCCATTTTATCCTTTATAAATCTCTCGCATCTGGTCTCTTCAGTCCTCTCATTCATATATCACCTTAGTTTGTCCCCTCATCATTTCTTGCTGAGATTACAGTAACAGCCTCAAAACTGGTCCCCCCTGTCTCAAATTTCACTGTACTCCAGTTTCTCCTACAAACTGCAACCAAGGTAATTTTCCTTTAGAGCAGAATCTGATTCCCCCATTCAAAAAACTCTAGGGGTCTAATGACTCTTGCAACATGGAAAATGGCAGGGTGGAATTCCTGCAAGATACAGGACCAAACCTCACCCAGAATTCCAGGGGACCCCCCCCCTGAGAACTCTGGGTAAGAGAACAGTTTGAAAGCAGTTAAACAGTTGATTCCTGGGGGTTGGAGTGAGCAGGTCACTCTGCTTGTTGTTCCTGGTTTTGGGATTGCTTTGGAGGCCATCTGGGGCAAGAACCATCTTGGTTCTGCTCAGTGGTTTGCTTGTTTAGCTGAACTAGACCTTTCTTGCAAGAGTACAATTGTTATTTAGTTATTTTAGATATTAGAAGTGATAATTACGTATGGGCTGGGGTGGACATGATTGAGGATGTGGACTCGAAACTACCACACCAATGCAACTACCAACAATTTGGAAATAGGTCTTGATCAGGGACACATGATAAAACCAGTGGAAATGTGTGTCGGCCATGGGTGGGGGGAATGTGGGGAGTGAGGGGGAAAGTAGGAGCATGAATCATGTAGCCATGTTAAAAATGAATATTAATAAGTGTTTAAAATAAAAAAAAAAGAAGTGATAATTACAGGCTTGAGGGCAAGCTAGCTAAAAGTCTGTCACTCCCTGGGGGTGGGGGGGAAAGAGGGAGGGGCAGTTTCTACCTAATAGTTCAAGGCTTCCCAGATCTTATCCAAATCCTTGAAACCCCTTCCCTGCCTTCCCTTCCTCTTTATCAGTAAAAACTTCATCTTTTAGTAGCTGTGCCTGGCTATTATTTTGGGCATACTGACAACCACCATAGAGCTTGGTTCCTTTCAGTTGCCAGCCAAAGAGGTCAGATCCTCCTCTGTCCCTGATAATAACAAGACATCAAACTTCTCCTATTGTCCTTCAGTCAAACCTGTGGGGAATATAAATTGAGAAAGTGAACATCATTAGAGATTTGCCTTGCTGAGCCTTGTCAGAGGACATCAGTCCTGCCTCCATTTTCGACCTATTTCCAACTGCTTGGTGGAAGGGGTGAGAGTAAGGAGTACCTACCCCTCCCTAGCACTCTCAAATAAAATAGTTTGGTTTTAAGCCCTGTTTTAGTTTTGGTTTTAAAGCCCTATACAACCAGTCTCCTGAACCTTTCCAGCCTCTCTGGATATTCCTGACCCTCATGCATTCTGAAACACAGGCAAATCTGCCTTTTCTTTGATCTTCACTCACAACACGATGGCTAACCATGTTCCATATATTTGAAATAAAAGTGTATAGAACGGTGATGGCAAACCTATGACACACATGTCAGCACTGACATGCGTAGCCATTTCCGATGACATGAGGCCACATGCGGCCGCATACAGAGAAGTATGGGGCCACATGCCAAGGATGAAACATTTGCTATAGTGTGGTGTAGATACTCTGTGTTATAGATGATAATTCTACCTATATTAACTTACCTATTTTGGCTTATTAAATATAATTATATATTACAATTATACATTTTTGTTATTTAAACTATAAATATCACAAAATTATGGTTTTTTTCTCTTGAAGTGACACACCACCTGAGTTATGCTCATTTTTTGGTGAATTTTGACATACCAAACTCAAATGATTGCCTGTCACTGGTGTAGAATCTACCATCTTTGTGCTTTTTCATCGGCCATTCTCCATTCCTAGAGTGCATGTCTACATTCTTTTTTCACAGAGCCCCTCTCTTCCTTTAAGATGCTACTCAAGGGGGCAGCCAGGTAGCTCAGTGGATTGAGAGCCAGGCCTAGAGATGGGAGGTCCTGGGTTCAAATATGGCCTCAGACACTTCCCAACTGTGTGACCCTAGGCAAGAACCTCGACCCCAATTACTTAGCCCTTTCCATTCTTGTGCCTTGGAAACAATACACAGTATTGATTCTAAGATGGAAGATAAGGGGTTAAAAAAAGATGCTTCTCAAGCACCATATTCTATATTGTACCATTCCTGATTCTCTCCTTCCCCTCTCCCTATATTAGTGCCATTTATTTCCAAGTCACTTTGTATTTAACTACAATTAGATGGCATAGTGGATAGCTGCCACTACATAGCTGCCCAGGGACACATAGTAGGAATTGAATAAATACTTATGGATTCTCTCTCTCTCTCTCTCTCTCTCTCTCTCTCTCTCTCTCTCTCTCTCTCTCTCTCTCTCTCT
>NC_058133.1:376295249-376334756 GCF_016433145.1 Gracilinanus agilis | reverse complement strand
CTTCCTTTCTTTCTTTCTTTCTTTCTTTCTTTCTTTCTTTCTTTCTTTCTTTCTTTCTTTCTTTCTTTCTTTCTTTCTTTCTTTCTTTCTTTCTCCTCTAGACCTTTAAAGCTACCTCTGTATATGATTTGAAACCCATTTATAAAGGCTACTATATTCAAAACAGTGAATTCACATTAAAAAAGGAAGCCAATTAAAACATAAAGTGATCAGGTAAATCTACATTTTCAAGAGAAACGAGAAGACAAAACCCAAGGTGATTAAAATTAAAATTCTTGCTAAGCTTCCACACATAATAGATGTTGAAAGAAAGCAAAGCCTAGAGAAATGAGTAATGGGCTGGGAGTAACAAAGCAATGAATCCCAGAATTAGCTCCATTATTTACTTGATTTTTCTATAACCTCTCTTTGCCCCCAGTTCCTTTCCTCTGTCATGTAGTACTAACAGTCTGGGTTTTCTATACATGTAGCAGTGACAATTAAAGTGGAACTTTCCCTAGTGTTCCTCACCTCTCTGTCATCTCCAGCTTTCACCAGCTGGACCTCAATATGAAAACAAAGTAAAGCTATAAATTCAGGCTCTGCCCTGAGTCTTTTCTGCTGTCATGACTCATTAAAGGGAAATAGTTTTATTTCAGTCACTGAATATTTACCCAAGAAATACTTTTTTTAAATAATCACAGAATATAAAGTAAAAGATATGATATAAATGACATTCAAGTAATATTAAGTCATTATATGAATAGCAATTTTCAACAATGAGTGCCATTCTATCCTAGAGTGTGAATAAGTTCATATGTGGTAGTCAATGAATGTTATCTTGAATACCTCAAACTTGCTCTAAATCTTGTGTGCTGGCTTTGGCACTGTAGGTGGTGTGTGGGGGAGGGGGTTGCTCAGCTCTAGTTTTAGTGAGAACTATTTCACCCCTTTATATCATGGAAATACCCCAATTCCAAGTACCTCCAATGCTGCGCCCTGTTGTGGGGTCCCTTTGTTCGTCTGGATTCGTTTTTATGTCTTCATGAGGAGTCCTGTATGTGTGGGTTAGGAGAGGTTAAGCAGCTGCTTCTACTCTGCCACCATTTTAACCCGGAAGCCTGAATGTTATCTTGAAACTAAAGCATCATGGGATTTAGAGCTGGAAGGGAACATGTTGTTTAGCCATTTTTCAGTCATGTTCCACTCTTTGTGACCCCTTTTTTGTTTTCATGGCAAATATATGGGAATGGTTCACTTTTTCCTTCTCCAGCTCATTTTACAAATAAGGAAACTGAGGCAAACATGGTTAAATGATTCGCCCAGGGTCACATTGCTAGTAAGTGTCTAAAGTCAGATTTGAACTGAAGAAGATGAATTTTCCTAACTCCAGGCCAGCACAGACTCTATTGTGCCACTTAGCTGTCCTTGGACAGGAACTTTGAGATTATTCAGTCTAATCCTTATTTCCTATATGAGGAAATTCAAGCCAGGAGAGGTTGAGTGATTTGCCTATGATTGCACAAGCAGTGGTACAAGGGAGAAACAGGATTTGAACCCAGGTCATCTGTTTCTAAATCAAGTACTTTTCCTACTATATAACACTGCCTAGAATCATACAACTATTAAATGGAAGATGTAGGATTATAACTAATGCTTTTCTAAATAAAAATCTAGGGATCAATAGCTCTACACTTTTAGAGAATTAAAAAAAATCTGATATTTATTATTTCTTGCTGTGACCTTTCAGAGAGGAGATATACAGTAACTGTGTCCTTTCAATGAGAATATGTTGACATATTCTCTTAGGTGGTCCTGGCCCTATTTTGATACAATGCCATGAAAGATGTGTACTTTCCAACTATTACAAGGAAGAGACAGAGAGGGAGAAAAAGAGAGAGAAAAAGAGGGAAAGAGCAAGATAGCCAAAGAACCAGAGACAAAGAGAATGAGACAGAGAAGAGGGAAAAGATAGAGAGCAAATAATATATACAGAATTAAAAAAAGTGATTGAAAAGGAAGAGAGAATAAAGATACAGAATGAGAACATGGAAGAAGAGAATCAGAACAGACAAAATGAGAACATACAGAGAATGAGAATGAGAACACAGAATGAGAATAAACTGAAAGTATAAGAACACAAAATAAGAACACAAACACAGAATGAAGACAGACATTCAAGGAAAGAATAGGAACAGAGAGAGGGGGTGAAAATGTGAATAGGGAGAAAATGACAGAAACAAAGAGTCAGAGACAGAGACAGAGACCAATTGTGGTTGTTCCTCTGTTCACAAGAAGAGTAGGACTTCTATTCATCTCTGCCCATAAAAAATGTGGTCTTGATTTCTTCTGCTACTCTAGCCTTCAGAAATTGAGTACAGAATCAAGAAGGTATATGCTATAATCACAGTGCTATATTCATTTAAAAAAACAATAGCCCTAAAACTCCATATGTAGTAGCAGGAGAAAGAAGCAAAATTGGTTGGGCAGTCAACAAGTATTTATTTATTTTTAAAGTCTTACCTTCTGTCTTAGAATCAATACTGTGTATTGGTTCCAAGGCAGAAGAGTGATAAGGGTTAGACAATGAAGGCTAAGTATCATCTGGATGTTTACACAGCTAGGAAGTGTCTGAGGCCAGATTTGAATCATCTCTAAGTCTGGATACTAAGCCACCCAACTACCCCTGTCAAAAATATTTATTAAGGGGCAGCTGGATAGCTCAGTGGATTGAAAGCCAGGCCTAGAGACAGGAGGTCCTAGGTTCAAATCCGGCCTCAGACACTTCCCAGCTGTGTGACCCTGGGCAAGTCACTTGACCCCCATTGCCTACCCTTACCAATCTTCCACCTATAAGTCAATACACAGAAGTTAAGGGTTTAAAATTAAAAAAAAATTATTAATCCCTTTCCCAACCAAATTATTTATAGCAGTATTTTTTATGACTAAAGAATTAGAAACAAAGTGGATGCTCATTAACTGTGCTCTGACTAGACAAACAATGGTACACAAATCTGGTGAAATA
This sequence comes from Gracilinanus agilis, assembly GCF_016433145.1. Taxonomy (NCBI): domain Eukaryota; kingdom Metazoa; phylum Chordata; class Mammalia; order Didelphimorphia; family Didelphidae; genus Gracilinanus; species Gracilinanus agilis. The sequence continues at coordinate 376,331,752 of NC_058133.1, read as the reverse complement.
TAACTGCTATAAGAAATTGATATGATGAATAGGGAGAAGTATGGAAAGATCTACATGAACTGATACAGAATGAAGTAAGCAGAGCCAAGAAAATAATACACCCAATAAATGCAACAATGGAAATGGAAAGAATAAATACAAAGAAATCAGATGCAAATATTGCATGATTACAAAGAACAAATTACAAAGAGGAGATATAAGAAGATGCCATGCCCTACTCATTTGCTGAGGTAGGATGCTTACTAGTGTAGTACATTACAGATTTTTTTCAGATTTTTTTAAGTATTGACTAGTTATACAGTCTCCTCTTCCTCCCTCTCCTCCTCCTTCTTCTAAAAATATTAATTATATGGAATAGCTCTCTCAGAATAAGGCAGAGGGATACTGGGAGCAACTATGATGGTATAGGAATAAAAGAAATGTCATTAATAAAAACTCACTATAAAACCTTCAGTAAATGTTTATTGAGCAATTGCTATTGTAATGCAGAGATACAATCAAGGCATCTACCCTTGTAAAACTTAACCATTTTTTTTTTTCACAAGGAGCTTGTGAAGAGTGGAGGGGTGACCTGGGCTCTGCCTTTGGGCTGAAACCTTGCCTTGAATCTGTGCTTTTGTCTTTGGACATTTGGAGCTTAGCTAACTTCTCTGGACCTTCCCTGATCTTCCCTATATCATTCCTCTATTACTTTCCTCATTTTCCTGTGGGCTTTGGGAGAAGGGTGGATTTTTGGGTTGTAGCAATTAGACTTTGAGGATTTAGTTCCCCATAGACAAGTAGGGCTTACCCTTGAAACAAACTACCCCCTACTTTATTGTTTTAGTACTCTCTAACCTCAAGGGCAGCCAAACTTCCCTGGCTGAGAGAGAGCAGGCTCTCTCTCATGCCAAGCCATTCCTATGACCCTCCCCCTCCTTGAGCTTCTCCCTAGTGGCTGTTAGGGAAACCCTGAACTCCTCTCTCCATTATAATCAACCCTGAAACTTTAATAAACCCCATGTTATCTAATCAAACCCTTTGCTAAATCATTGGCTCAACGATAAGTGAGGGTTGAAGGAGGGAAGGAATAATCCCTTTATTTTTCTGAGGGAAGCTGGGAGCATCCATCTTGGGAGGAAGTAGTTGTCTCTATACTTCCTCCTGGAAACCCTTCAGTTCACTAATAGGGAGGAGCCTTGGGACTCCTTCTTTGTGGACTTGAGAAACTGACTAGAAAGCCCACTAGTCAGATTCAAACCACTTCTGCCTGGCCCTAACCTTTGAGTCTGTAGAAATACCATTTTCCCTGGAAGAGTCCAGCCTTCCTCCCCAGTAACCTCTGTCTCTAGTCTGAGTGTCTCCCTGTTGCAGCTGCCTTCCCTAATTACCTCATCATCTCCCTTACTGTTCACTATACTGCCTTGTCCTCTATTTCCCTAAACTTAGCCATTCCCTTAAATCTCTCCTTACCACCTCAATCTACTATTGCACCTTCCTTTCCCACCAAAGGACCTAAACCCCCTATTTACCTTTTCTTTATTAACTTTTATTACAATTTTCCTTTTATTATCTTTTATTACACTATGTGCTAGACACTCAGCTTGATGCTAGGTATATAAATACAAAGAACAGAACAATCCCCACTCAGAATGCACAGATCTTTCTGCTCTAAATTCATTCAAAGTGATATTGACTATCAATAGCTTCGTCTTAAACTACTTTGACCCACTTATTCTTTATGAGCTTGAGTTGTTTGGTTTTCTTATAAAATTTTATGCTAAGTGTTACTGCCACTGTCCCTGACTTTTCAATGTTAGTTCTTTTCTCAATATTGTTTAACCAAAATATAGAAAATGTTCTCTTGAATTTGAAATGACAAAGTTTATGGAAGCTCTCTGTAGCTCTCAGAGTTTATGATGTCAATTAGGACGATGATTTGTAAATGCCTGCTAAGAGAGATTCCAGGCTTGCCACTACTTAATTTGTCCTTAAGGACTATTTTATTTTGTTGTCTAAGTAAAACCATGGGCCTTGTTAAAGCTTGAATTGGTCAGCTATTAAAGGTGTTTTTGAGACTTAAATACTCTCCTTATGTGTAACTGAGTCAGTACAGTTTACCACAATATAATTATAAGTAATAATTTAATGTTATATATATTTTTTGAAATAGAGATAACTGACAGAAACTAGAAATTTCTTATTTTGTCGTCATAATCCAAGAGTCTGTATACAATTCACATTAAGATTTGCATTTTATGATGCAATTTAAAATTGATACTTGACGACTTAAAGTTTTTTCACAGAAAATGCTAAAGAATGGCTCGAATCTTTGTGGGAATGCTTAAAATTTTTGTTCTCCCTTCCATTAGCTCTCCTAGTCTTGGAGATGGTTCTTAATTGTAAATACCTTAAACTAATTTCTTCCCACCTCTCACCCTTAAGTCTGAATCTATATCTCCAAGAACTTAACATGAACTTCTTGGAGATTTCCCCAGAACCCTTGTTTATTGATATTTAGCAGTAATATAGCAAGTATAGTAACTGCCAATCCCATGAAAAGCCAGAGAAAGAGTTAAGTAAAAAGAGCTTCCCAGAAAGTCCCTAACCACCAGTTTATGACCAGAGGATCCTATTCTCTAATGGATCTTATTAGCTGTCTGATGAAGCCTTTAAACCCTTTCTCAGAATAATATTTTTTAGATGTATAAACAAACACATAAGACTATAAGGAGAAACCATTTATTTTGAAGTTTAGTTAAAAAAATATTAAAAAAGCAAAAAAGTTGACCATTGCAGGTTTAGAACCCTTGATCTACATGCTCCCATTCATCTTAGAACTCTGAAACGGCAACTCTGGAGTAAGGCTGGGTGTCAAATTCTTTGTTCCAAGACTATCCATTAGTCTATGATGATACACAAATATCTGTGCGGGCCATGAAATTGGTCTCAAATGAGCTATGGAGGTGGCCATTCCTCCTTTCTGAAGCAAGAATACTTTATTGTTCTTCTTGCATTGTAATCTCTGCCAGTCTTTCTAAAGTAGAATATAAAGTTCTTTACATGTGGGGCTTTTACATGCATTGATGAGTTCTGTTGTTATTTGAGTTCCAAAATATTTTTTAGCAAGTAGATTTTCAGCTTTCCTGCTGAAAATTTTGATTTCACTTTAATTCTGGAAAAATTTATTCAGCCCTTAATATGAGCAAAACACTGTGCTGGGCTAAGAGCAAGATAGGGTTGTGATTCAAAGACAAGAAGGGCTCTTTCTGTCATCACAGAACTTATAATGAAGATACAACATATATACAAGGGACAGTGGTTGGGATTAGACCTGTGGTTTCAGTGATATCAGATCCCTCTACTCTCCCATATGTGATGTTACACCTTATGAAAATATCAGTCATTGAGGGAAGAGACTAGTTCACTTTTGTATTTGTAGTCTTCGTACTAATCATAGTTCCCAACACACAGTAAGTGGTTAATAATTGTTTTTATCCATTAAATCATCCACTTTTTTTAGAGCATTAAGCATGTGTGTGGAAAGGAGTAGTTTAAGAAAAGCTTTGAAAGATGTCAGATTGGAGTAAGATTGAATGTAGGCTGGAGAATTGGGGCTTCTTCCTGCAGGAAGTTAGAGGCCAGAGAAGTGACAATGGTCAGAACTATACAGTTAGGAATATTAATGGGGTAGTAAGAAGTTTGGTTTGAAGAAGCAAAAAGGAGAGGTAGGAAGACAAAGAAAGATGTCAGTCTTGAAAAACATTTTCCCTCCAAAGTTTTCCATCTTGTTTTCTGACTTTAAGATGTAGTTCCAAACAATTTTGGATTTTATTCACTTGCTCATTTGTTTAGGAAGTTTATTTTTTTCTCATATGAAGAAGGGGAGGTAAATATTTTATAAACCTGACTGCTTTATGATAAATGTTGTTTGGGAATAATTTAACCACCATAACTATGAGTTCTTTGAGATATCAAAGAAGGAAAAAATGAAAAGCAAAATGAAAGCACTTCTAATACACATTTAATGCTTATCCTCTGACAAAAGAAAATTGATATTTCATAAACATGAACAGAGCAGCAGGACTATAATGCACTGTTTATATGGAACCAATGTTTCAGCTAGAAGTAGCATTTCAAGTTAATGACTGCAAAAGTGAAAAAAAGTCTACTGAGAAAACTTAAGCTGAATGGTACAATCATATTGTGCCCGACTCAGAGAATAACACAGTTGTACTTAAAACTCCCCTAAGTTGGATCAGCCATTATAACAGTTGGTGAAATGACCAGAACTGAGGCGATTACACAGAATTGTGGGCAGATTGGAGAAATAAAATCAGAATGAAAGGACAATAAACATTTGACTCTAAAAATTGTGGTTCCAAGAATAAACCAAAACAGTAGTCAGGAGGAAAAAGTTGTGGGAGCTTTAAAGGAGGAAAATCATTTTTTAAAATATGCATTTTTTCTTAGCATACACAAATTCTATAGTAATAGATGTTTTTATCATAACCAAAATAATCCTGCCAATGGAGAGCTGTTGACTAGGATAGAAATGATCCATTTTATGTGATGCTCATATATTACAATGCATATTTCTTTAAGAGAACTTGCAGAGTTCAGTATCAGGCAGCCTTGGAACTTAGCAATTTCACATAGACGATTTCTTTTCCCATCTGGACCTGTGATTTTTATCAGTATAGAGAGTTCTTCATGTGGGTGTCCAACTAGCTTCAACAATATGGATCAGCAACAGACTGGTAACTTAGGATTTTAGAGACTTGCCAAAAGATTAAGTGACTTGCCTATGGCCATACTGTTTGTGTATTTTAGAGGCAGAATTTGAACCTGCCTTTTTTTGGAGGACTCTAAGACTAGGTTTTTATCCACAATAGCAAGAAACATATCATGAATGAATTATAATTTGTAAATCAATCATAAGAGCAAATCTGGCCTGAGACATTTCCTGCTTATGTGACCCTGTTCAAGTACCTTAACCCCAATTGCTTAGCTATTACTGCTTTTCTGCCTTGGAACCTATATTTAGTAAGGGAAGGGTTTGAAAAAAAATTAAACACAAGTGCAAAAGACAGGATGTTGGTACATTTCAGTCTGTAAGAATGGAAGAATGGAACTCCTAGAAAGTTGGAAAGTACAAATTTTGGTTTAATTTGACTCAAAAATTTTCTTTTAGATAAAGAAGAATAGTTTTGTGGCAAGACTATTCACTACCACTGGATCTGAGGAGACCTGGATTCCCCTAGTCCTAGTTTTGCCATTTATTACCTGAAGGAACTTAAATAAGTGACAACACTTGTGCTCTCTTTTTTTTTTTTTAAAGAAGGATTTCAGAGCTGCTGGGTGGCCCAGTAAATAGATAACCAGCCTTTGGGCCAGGAAGTCCTGGGTTCAAATTTGGCCTCAACTACTTCCTAGTTATGTGACCCTAATTGCTTAGCCTTTACTGATTGTCAGCCTTAGAATCAATACTTAGTATGCTAAGATAGAAGGTAAGGATTTTTTTTAAAAAAGGGGTTGATCTCAGAATTCCCTTCCACCACTAGCATTTTAGAAATCTATATGGTAATATTGTTTCAATCACTTACTTTACTTATAGTTAGGATTGCAATTGCTCTGGTTTTGCCTGTCTTTTGTCATATCCATTTGAAGGATTTGTGTGTTTGTGCGTGTGTGTGTGTGATAAAAACATTGAAAGTCATAGAAAATCTTTGAAATTCCACTGACCAGACCTTATTATCTTTCTGCTTAAATCCTCCCCCTTTCCAGACTTCCTCATTACGTTGAGAGCATCATTATCCTTGCAGTCTTCCAGTCTCACAACATAGGCATCATCCTCAACTATAAGTTGTAGAAGAACATCCTCACACTCTCTCATCTCCCATATCTGATCTGTTGCCAAGACTTGTTGGCTTCACCTTTGTAGCATCTCACAGACATGCTCTCTTCTCTCCTCAAATCCTGCCAACGCCCTGGTGCAGACCCTCATCTCTTCACACCTGGACTATTTCAATAGTTTTTGGGTTGGTCTGCCTACCACAAGCCTTTTTGTACTCCAGTCTGTCCTCCATTCAGCTGCTAAGTGATTGCCCTGAAGAACAAGACAGATAATGCTAACTTTCTTTCTCTACTCAATAGATTCATGTCATTTTCTATCTCTGGCATTCAAAGATTTTCATAACCTTTCTAGTTTTCTTATATCTTCCTCCTTCCATCCTCTCCCAGACCATGTAGTGACTGTTCTTTGAATAAGACACTTCATTTTTCTGCTCCAGGTATTTTGACTGGTTGTCCCCCATACCTGGAGTGCTCTTCCACCTCATCTCTACCTCCTGGCTTCCCTGGATTTTTTCACTTCTCAGCTAAATCTCACCTTCTACAGGAGGAAATCTTTTTCAATCACTCTTAATTCTAGTGCCTTTTCTTCTTTGATTATTTCCTATTTATTCTGTATGTATATATTTGTTTGCATGTTGTGTCCTCCATTTGACTGTGTGCTCCTCATGGTCAGGGAATTTTTTTTTCCATTTTTTGGTATCTCCAGAGTTTATCAAAGCGCCTGACACATAGTAGGTGCTTAATAAATGTTCACTGACTAACTAACCTATATTTTACTTGGTATAATGTAGTCTCAATGAGGAATTTCTCTTTAACAATGCAGTTTAGCAATTCTTCTACAATTTATACTTTTAGAGAGTTCCCTGGGGATTCTAAGAGCTTAAGTGACTTGTTCAGGATTACATATTTTGAGGCAAGACATAGAATCTTCTTTCTCCTGAACCTAGTTCACTATCCACCATGTCCACTCAGCATACTGTGGCATTTATTATCTAATGTCAGCAATTATTCTTCATTGCATTCTACCTTGTGATATAATTATTCATGTAAATCTCATCTCCCTTTTTAGATTGCAAACTGCTTGAGGGCAAGGTTCATGTCTTTATCTTTGTACTCTTTTAGCATCCAGAACAAGACCCTTGCAAATAGCAATTGTTCATCAATCATAATTAAATGAACAAAAATGAAAATAAATATTTTAGGCACAATAGTTCTTTTCCATTCTTTTCTTTGATGGAGAGGCCTGCATATTAAACAATAACCTAAACAGTTAGATGAGTATAGGGTCTGCAATAGCTGGGTGATCTGTTCTCATGAGGAGCAGGGCTGCCCTGCTTTGTGTCATTTCTAGTTTCCAGACAGACATGGTGCATAGACATTTCACTGGCTGAGGCAGGGTGTAGCCAATGAAATCAGAGAGGTGTCTTTCTCTAAATATCAAGGCTAAATATAATGCTGGGAATCTGGAGTGCTGACATTACATTTCCATTTAGAACTCTGATTTTTCCATGCTACCTGAGGAAAGGCATCTGATTATTTTTGTTTAGGGTGGTGGTCCTTATGGATTAAGTAGAAGAAATGTCCTTTCATCTTCTCAAGATATTGATGATAAATTATGAAAAAAATGATGATGAGGAGAATTGTGATCAAGTCACGAAAAGGAAAGAAGTCTAAAAACCATTTTGGAGGCAGTTTCCTGATGTTCCTTGGATGTTAAGGGTCTGCCTTTATTGTGGGATTCTGAGTCCAGTGGGATACAGGTCCAGGTCTGCGGGCAAATCTGGACTCAGTGATCAAGATAAAAGCATGCCTTTTGTCACTGATTTACAGGCTGTTGAAACTTAAAAGATTGATCAGTTGCTAGAAAGGAAAGAATAAGCAAGAAAAACCCCAAGCTTCATAAATGCTGAAGTTGATATCCCAATTGATCAACTATGTAAACATACAAAAGTGGCTATTTAGAAAGAATGTGAACCAAGTGAATCTTTAGCCACAACAATTTGGTCATCGCAGTTAGCCAAGAATGGAAATGTTACAGAAATGAACAACCTAGACAAAAGCCCATTAAGCATGTGGACAAACCACAGAAACTTGCAAGCCAACGAACAAAAGGAAGAAGAAACTCACTTCCAGACCACAAGTAAAATATTCAAGTGGAAAAACTCTGAAGCGTAGGGGAGTGATGAATCACAAGATGATTGGTAGATAGATCAACATTTTTGTACATGGATCAATCGTACAGTCATTCAGTGAGCATTTATTAAATACCTCTGATATGCCAAGTACAATGCTAGACACTTGGAATTACAAACCCAATAAATAAAATATTATCTTTTCACAAGGCGCTTATATTAAAATGGGTCTAAAGATAACGAATCACATAGCCAAAGGCATACTTAGAAAATACACAATGCACCATTTTTCAGCATTGTAAAACATATCAGCTTGAATCAATCAGCTAACAAATATTAGATACCTGCTTTGTATAGATCTATCTTGTCAATGTAACATGGTGAAAGAGTGATGAACTTGGAGTTCAGAATTTATAAGTTCAAATTCTGTCTCTTAATTCTCATGAGCTGGTTGACTATGGGCAAATAACTTCATTCTTCTGAATTAGAAGCAGGTCTGTAAGATCCATCTATTAAATTATAGATAGGTTATCAATCCTTGTTGGGTGAAGACATTTCTACTGTCAAAGAAATCACATATTTCTGACATTTTATGGAGTATAGTTTATTGTACTAGTTGGTGGGAATATAAAAAGATTATTGAAGGAACTGTTCCTGCCCTAATTGTTTTGAGCAAAGGGGTGACAAGAATGAATGACAATTCTGGTAGCCATCTGAGGGATGGATGGAGGTATGAGATTAAGAGTAGAAAGAACTGTTAGGAAAGTAATGAAATAGTACTTTAATTTTTTTACTATGTTATATTTTTATTTTTATTTTGAATATTTTCCCATAGTTACATGTTTCATGTTATTTCCCTCTCCCCTAAGTCCCCCTAACCCCCCTTAGCCGATGGGTTTTACATGTATCATTGATTAAGACCTAATTCCATATTATTGATATTTGGACTAGAGTTATCATTTAGTGTCTTCATCCCCAATAATACCCCCATCAGCCATGTGTTCGAGCGGTTGTTTTTCCTCTGTGTTTCTCCTCCCACTGTTCTTCCTCTGAATGTTGAAATAGTACTTTAGAAATAGAATGTCTATACCACTGTGGTGGCAGTGACAATAGAGAAGATGGGGATGGTTTTGGGAAGTGTTGCAGAGAGGGATTTAATAAGTCTTGGTAACCAATTTGACATGAAAGGTAAGAGAGATAGAGTTAGATATAACTAAATGGCAGTACCAGAGACAGAAACAGTGATGTGGCTGAAGAGAGAACATTATTGTAGCTAAAGAATTGGTGTCATTTGCCACATTTAGATTTGAATTCTTGAGTTTGTCATGGAGGTGAGTCTAGAGAAGGGGACCAAAGACAGACTCTTGAGGGGCATTTATATTAAGGGGCCAGAAACAGGATGAAGATCCAGTGAAGGGGGCAGGTTAGGAATGATCTTTAGAGCCAAAGGAAGAGAAAGAATTAAGTATGAGTTTCTTACTGTCAAAAAATTTAGAGAAGTCAAGGAAGGTTGAAATAAAAGCTTTTTGAATTTGGAAATTAAGAGGTTATTGATGAGTTTTGAGATATTATTTTTAAGGGAGTTCTGGGAATAGAAATCAGACTGCAAGGTATTGAGGAAACAGTGATGAGTGAGGGATTGCAAGCAACTTTTCCAATAAGTTTATCAGGAAGAGGAGATGTATCATTAGTGAGGAGCTGGGCTTGCTCTTCTGTGACTAGAAATGGTATTTATAATTTTTTGTGTCACAGACACTATTGGCTGTCTTGTGAAGTGTATAAACCTGTTCTCAGAATAATGTCTTTAAATAATTGAAGGAAATGCTAAATTTCAGCTAGACACAATGAAAATAAAAATGTAATCCCCCCTCTCTCTTCCAAGTTCATAAACCCCTTGAAATCTATCCAAAGAACCCCTAAGGACCAATAGATCAAGAATATTTAGACTAGAGAATAAAGAAGTGAGAATAGGTGATGCTTCTGAGAAGTTTTGAGGAATGACCTGGCAAGTCTAACAGATTTCATATCTTATCAATGATATAAGATACTACATTATTTGCTATTGATAATGGGTGAATGGTCTCGAGGGCAAAGGAGAGAAAATATGGAGCATGCACTTCGGAGAATGAAATAGGGAGTCAATAAGACTAGAGTACGAAGATTGTTGAGAAGTAGCAAGGGCTTGGATGAAATTATATAAAATTAACTTTATTCGGTGAAATTCTATGATTTTCTACTTCAATATTTGGGCAGCATTGGGAAGGGAGCAATCAATGACTAAGCACCTACTATGAAAGTGTCAGGGATTGGGGTAAGTCCTTTACAAATTTGATCTTCCCAACAACCCTGAGAGGTAAGTCCTATTATTGTCTCCTTTTTGTTATTTAGTAATTTTTTCAATCATGCCCAACTAACTCTTTGTGATCCCATTTTTGAGTTTTTTTGACAGAAATAGAGTGGTTTACCATTTCCTTCTCCAACTCATTTTATAGGTGGGAAAATTGAAGGAGATAGAGGTTAAGTGACTTGTCCAGAGTCACATAGCTAATAAATGTCTGAGATCACATTTGAACTAAGATCTTTTTGATTCCAGACCCAGTGCTCTATGAATTGTGTTCCTAATTGTCTCTCTGTCTACCCTAGAGCAGGCATGAGTAATAACAATTAGCTAATTTTTATATAGAGTTTTAAGGTTTACCAGCACTTTAAATATATTCTTTTATTTGGTCCTCTTCAAAAATCTGTGAGGAAGGTACTATTTGTATGGTTATCCATCCTCATGGCTAGTCTCCATAGCTTTTGTGATAATGTTCTCTCTGTTTTCCTTTGTTGTGGCTAGAGTCATAGCTTAATATTTGGGTGCAGATCAGAGGCAGCTTTACTCAGGAATATGAAGCTATGCAGCAATTCAGAAAGAAGAATTCCCTGCTGAGTACACAGCAAGCTTTTGTACTCTAAGAAAACCAAGTTGTTATTGTCTGCAGTTAGCTTTTCCAATGGAATGAGGCAATGTGTACCATCTGTGGTTGGCCTTCCAAGCAGAACAGGTCATACTTTTTTTTTCCACTGAGGTAAGAGGGGTGAGTTCAAATTCTGAGATACAGACATGCTGTTTTATAAGTGGATGCTAGTTCATGTCAAGAGTAGAGAGATACAAGAGCCTTCTTTTTGAGTGCACATACCTCTTGCTTGCTTTGCTTTTCCTCAGACTCCTTTGAAAGCTGTGATATCTATATTTGTTTATAGCAGGAAAGGCAAGGTTGATCTAATTCACTTCCTTCAGTAGTTTGTTTATTTCTTGGTCATTGGACCAGAATCTTCCATTAGGATTCCAGTTGCTAAGTTAAAAGTAATAAATGATCTAATAAATGACTCTGCAGTCCTTCTACCACCTTTCTGCCACTCTAGCATCTCTGCAGAAAGGGAAGAGGATTGACGAGAACTAAGGGTCATTTTATATTTGTCTTTCTTTCATGGGTGGCCTTGACCCAAAAATTCATCACCAAGTGGACCACTCTCTGTATTTTGGTAGAGTGGTCCAAGAGACGCAGACCCGATCTGTCACTGGAATTGTATTTGAAACCTTGCTAGAACAGTGCAACCTGCCAAATTCTGTATACCTCTGAGAACCACTTCTTCACATAATACAACATTTCTTAGTAGAGGAAATATTTGTTGAAGAAGAGAAATGATAATTTTCTTCAAAATTTTTTTTTGTGAGAAACAGCAGATGAACTATCTAGGCTGCACTGGTAGCAACAAGATGGATAAAGTTCCATAGGAAGTGCCACTATGTTATGAGTGGCTTCTTTTGTGGACAGTTGAGGCAAAATAGTGGCTATGAATGGAAAGATAATAAAGGTCATAGAAGAGTTGAAACAGGCATTGGTCTAGGCAGTGATGGGCAAACTTTTTAAAGAGGGGGCCAAAGGAAAGGAAATGCTCATCTGTCAGTCTGCTTCTAAGGCAACTCTTTTCAACTTTCATTGCATTGTATTCTACTCATTGTATTCTTCAGATTAGGAATAATGTCGGGTGGCTGGATAGGACATTTCAGGGGGCTGTATCTGGCCCTCGGGTGGTAGTTTGCCCATCACTGGTCTAGAGAACAGCCATAACTGATGAAACCATTGATCTATTGATTCCTTGTATTCCAAGCATTTCCTGTCAAATTCATGATATATAGATGGCTATTCTGTGGCAGCTACTCATGACCATTTAGTATGTCTCTCTGGGGAACTATTTAATGGTTTACTTTAGACACCTTCCTTTTGGTTTCAGATACAGGTTTCAGAAAATGTCGAATATGATAAATGTTGAATCTGATTCAATATTAATTTAAACTATGTACTCAAAAGACAAATCAATCTTTGCAAGGCTTGAGTTTCAAGAAGTTTACCAGGTCACAATAATAGTGACATCACTAATCCAGTAGAGGTTGCTTGCAGAAAATTGAGGAATTCTAACTTCTAGATAGTGTTAAGGAGTGTCCCAGGACATTTCTACAAGCTCTCTGGTGTGCAGTATCTTGTTTAATTTTATCAATACATTGATACTTCTATGACTTTGTGTTATTAAAGCAGTTATTCTCTCCAAAAGTTCTGATAGCATCTTATTTACACCTTTTAATCATGTCTATGAGCTTCTGTCAATTTGCTACAAGAGGTTCAATGTTCTTGGGGGTTCTCCTACAGATAAACCTCTTGAAATTGTGTTGGGGTCATCTGTAGGAAGTCCTTCTTCAATTTGGAGTTTGCTCTATGGAGTTTCCATGACAACAGTAAATACCTTTGGTGAGGTCATGTCTCCAAATCTTATTCTTTCCTCAGTAGATATGAGAGGGTTAGTGAGAGGCCCAGGTAACTGAAGGACAACATGAAATAATTAGAGTGGTGGCCTTGGATTCATGAAGACCACAGTTTCTACCTCTGATACTTGATGTATGACCCTAGGATGTATATGAGTTTTGGATTCTGTATTGATAAAATTGGGATGTTAATCCCTTCCTCATAGGCTTGTATGAGGCTGTAATGAGGTAAATGATGTAAAACACAAATGGTGATTTTCACTAAACTCCATCTAGTCTGCCATTTAGTTGTTTGTACTATAGAGGGAGAGCTGAATCATAGGATTGAAGGTCAATTTGTATTTTTAATTTATTTCCTAGGTTGTGATAGTTGAGGAATTCATCATCTAATAGACTGTCAAGTGGTGATGAGTCTCTTGGTATTTAGCTAGATTCATCCTTGGAAAATAAATGCAGTCCATTGCTAACGCTGTACCCAAATTCCAGCATGGAAAAACCTTTCAGAATTTGGGGTTTGTTGGCATTGCCTTTGAGAACCAAGGATCATTGTTATTTTAATTCTTAATGGAAACATAAGAAATGGTCAATTTACACTACAAATGGGATTAAAAACAAAACAATGATTGGCAGTACAAAATGGAAAAAACAGACTGGACAACTGTTACATCTCTATTTCTCTTTTTTCCATACACAAATAGCCCATCATCACAGCTTTGGGAACACAGAACTAAGGACAATGGAAATCATTTGATAGACCAGCAGGTGTTAATTTTATCTTAGCCATCCAATGGGAAAAATGGCATAAAATTAAAATGCTGCTTCTAAGATAGAAGCAAGCAGGAAAACCTTTTAATTCATGAGTAGAGTCACAGTAATCATAGATTCACAAATTCACAGTTTATAGTGTTATTCTATCCCATGATAGCCTCGGGGGAAGTTATAGTACCTCTAACCTCTGTTCTTTTGGTACTTGATTTTAGTCTGCTCCTTCCATTTACAGGTCAGTCTTTTTTTACTGAAGGTCTTTTTTCTAAAAACGAAGCTTCCCATAAGCAGGATTACAGAAAGAAAAAGAGGAACTTGATACTTGCTCAACCTTGAATCCATTTGGAGGTGGAGGGTGTCATATGGGATTGCAGTTGGATAGACCACACCATAGATAGATCAGCTAATGGCTGGGAATGGGGGGAAAAGAAAAGAAATGAAGTTAAATGAGTGACTGACACTAAAAATTTTTCTGATTCTTCTTTAGGAATCTTGGGGACCTCTGAATTTTGGTTTGCTATTCAGACCCTTTTCATTTCTGCTCAAGGATAAATGTATAGAATGCTGCAGTATTCACAAATTTCACTGTTCACTAGATTATCCAGACTTAGTCCTTAGCAATAGTGTGGGTGGCCATTAAAGTCTTTTTAATGCCACAAAATGTTCCCTTGTTCTAATGGGATGATAACTACCGGCAATCATATTTAACCACATGGAGTGGTTAAAATGAATAGTTTCAGGGTTATTTCACTCAGGATAGGTCAGAAGTACAAGGTTAAATGGAAAGCTATTTTAGCAGTTCATTGGAAGGAAGAATTCTTTCAAACAATTATCAGTAGACAATATTATTGCTTGGTTATGAGGTTTTCTCCTTTTCTTAAGCGTCCCAAGCTAGATTTTACTGACCTAGAGGAAATAATTCAATGTTTACAAGTCAATGCAGGAAAGCTAAGGAGGTTTACATGTTCTTGTTCCATCTATGAAGTGTTTTTAGGGTAAGAAAAATGGTTGGGTCATTAATCTTATCATAGCAATGAACATATGAAAATAATGCATTTTCTCCCATATATTTCCATGACTCTGGTTCCCATGAAATTTTTGATAGGAGCCAGTTTTTTTTTGCCCCCCCCCACTTCCTTAAGCTGTAGCTCATTTTTCTGATCTTTTAGTAAAATGAAGCTGGAATGATGCTGAGTCATATGTGATTGAAGGTTTCAAGACCATTTAGAGGTGGTTTTGGCAATGTTAACAATGGTGTGGAGAACTGACCAGGGCGAGCTTTTAAGAGAAACTGGAAGATGGGACTGACCTCTGTACCAGGCACAAAAACATATATGGGCTGGTAAGACTCCAGGGCCTGAGGATGGTTTTGGTCTCTTTTGTGAAACTTAAACCTCTCTTGTTTTCCTTAATATTCAGTGTAAATGAGTGGTCAGAGTTCTGGGCTTGAACTTCTGTGTATCTGGGCTCAAATCCCAGCCTCAATAATTACTGTGGACAAGTCATTTACCTCCTCTGAGTTTAGGTTTCCTCATCTGTATAATAGGGATGATGATGGTGATGATGACAACTCCATGGAGTTGTTTCTTCCCAGTAGACTCTAAGCTTTCTTGAGAATAGGAGCTTTGAGTTTTTTCCTTTGAATCCTTCATGCCCAGCAGTCACTCACATATAGCAAGCATTTAATAAAAGTCTGTAGGATTGGATTGCTTTACCTCTAGCACAAGGTTATTGTGAAAAGAGTACTTTGTAAACTCTAAAATGCCATACAAGTGTTGGCAGTCAGTGGAGTTGATTTATGATTCATATAATGGCAACAAAAACACAATTTCATTGGACATTAGGTCATTTTGTCTTTTAGTGCTCATAATAAGTAATTTTCAACAATTGCCATTCTGATAATCCCCATTAATAAACTAATATTTGACACACTAGGATTTGAACTGAGGTCTTTCTACTCTAGATCCTTTCTACACCAAATTGTTGCCTCTAAAGCATCTCATTGACCATTTTTTCTATAATTCGTTATTGATTTCATTTCTTTCCATGACATTAAATTTCTAATTTCTTCAATGATGTTGTCATTGTTCATATTTACTATTTAGAAACTAGGAAAGATATTCAAAGAGAATAGCTTACTGAAAAGATCATATGAATATGGAATTACAAAGTAATCCTGATTTGGAGATGTAATCTTTCATTTCAAGGTAAAACTAAGATCATACCAGCTTCTGATAACCCTACTTTCAAAGGTTCTGAAGAAGAGAAATGTAATATGTTCTCTAGTTAGTTCATCCTAGGCAAGAGCAACATTAAGAATATGTCAATATTGCATGAAAGTCAGTGTGATTTAGTGAGAAGAGCACAACTAGACTTTTTGTTGGCAGCCCTGGTTCAGAATTCTAGATTTGCCACATACTAGTAGTCATGAGGACAAAAACAAATATCTTTAACTCTTTTATCATGTAATCATCTGAAAACTCAACAAAATAATCATTGTTCTCCATTTCTTACAAGGCTGTTTTGAGAAAAATTCTTAATAATCTGAAGATTTCTATATAAAAGTAAGCTATTGTTATTTAGCATTTTTTCTGTTTCATGGATCATTTAACCAATCCCCTGACCCTTACCCCATCATGATTGGAACTTTCTGGTGATGAGCTTCATTTTATTTAGCTAGTCTGGTACTTAGCTAGCAGACAGGTTATTTGATCCCTTTTTTCTTTGTTCTGTACTAGAAGCTTTTCAAGCTTGTTATATAATGTGCCAGACTTTTTGCTTTACTGGAATGGTTTCCAGGAATCTGAGGTCTCCTCCATGCTACAATGAGGCATCAGAATAGGTCTTTTGGGAATCAAAATGAAACACAATCTAAATCAATCAATCAATTAATATTCAAGCATTTTAGTGCCTCCTTTATGTAAGAAATTCTGTAAAATGCTAGGAATAAGATAGAAATTTCTGATAGCAACTGGACCTCTGAATTCATTAGGAAAGGGAAATCTCAGGAAAGGAAACTCCTTCTGCCAATGCAGGTCAACACCTCCTCTGCTACCTGTAGATGCTAAGATTTGATTGAGTTTCCCAGGGTTGAATAGCCAATTTGTGTTAGAGGTAGAACTTGAACCCAGGACTTTTTGTCTTTGAAGAGAGCTCTTGAATGAAAGGATCTAGTTGTGTGAAAATATTTACAGCATCTCTTTTTGTGGCAACAAAGATCTGGAAACTGAAGGAATGTCCATCAAATTGGAAATGGCTAAACAAATTGTGATATATGATTTTCATGGAATACTATTACGCAATAAGAAATGATGAATAAAATGATCACAAAAGACCTGTAAAGATTTATTTGAAATAATGAAAAGTGAAGTAAGCAGAACCAGGAGAATCTTATGCACAGTAATAGAAATAATGTATGATGAACAACTGTGAATGAATTAACTATTATCAGCAATGCTAGGATCTAGGACAACTTCTAGGGACTCATGACAAAAAAGGCTATTTACTGTGATAGAAGGAACTCTTGGAGGTTGAATGAAGACTGAAACATATTTTTCTTCATTTTATTTCCTCCATGAAAATTTTGCTAGTGTATGTGATATATCTTCTTCCACAACATAATGAACATGGAAATATGTATCATATGATAATACATGTAAAACCTATAACGTATTACCTGCCATCTTGGGAAGGGGGAAAAGGGAGGAGGAAGGGAGAGGACATGGATTAAAAATTGTGAGAAAATGATTATTAGAAATTGTATAAACATGTGAAAATGAGCCATTTCCAAAAAAGAGGAAAGCTTTCTGAAGAAAAAACATGAAAGTCATTTCTTTCCAGGAGTTTTTATCCAGTCCAAAATCAATATAATCAAAGTGATAATTCATTGCCCAGTTAATCTGTTGTATTTAGTAGAGAAGACTAATAATGCATAAATTATATATTATTAATGTTTGAAAATTTCTCTTCCAGGTTTCAATGAAGAAACCAATCCTTAGGAAGCTTGTTCTTTGACAAAACGCAGTTCAAACTCTTTTCCCCTTATTTTCTTCTCAGTTGTGATGGAAAACACCTGGCTATTATAAGCCTAAAGATCAGTTTTCTCATGTCAGACAGCTGGGTCTGATACATATGTTGAACTCACCAACAGGGAAATAAGAAAAGTTGTGCACTTCAGGGAAATAAGAAAATCTGTGCATTTTAGGAAAACAATAAATTATAGGCTTCTGATTTTATAGCCACAAAGAAATTAGGTCATACTTACTATGGAAGTGATAGTTCCCTATATTTTTTCTCCAAAAATTAAATGAACTGATTTTAAAATGGATATAACTGCCTGTAGTCAAGTTTAGAGCAACAAGAGGTTATCTAATATAACACCAATTTATGGATGAGAGAATTTAGGGCTAAAGAAGTTAAAGTCATATGGGTACTAAGTGATAGAACAAGGATTCAATCCTCAGTCATCTGAAACCTAATCTAGCCCAATTTCAGCTGTACTACCCTGCCTCCTTGGGATATTAGGTATTTTGCAATTGTATTTTTATTTTTTATACCAAATTTAATCAAGAAGACAAAATGATTTCCCAGGAAGTACTTTTCCAGCAACAATGACAACAAAAGTCCAAAACCATTCTCATTATTTATTTTTCTAAATAATCTTCTTTGATTTTTAAAAATTAAATGCTTCCTGAATTTCACCTGCAAAATGGGAGTAATGATTCCTGCCTGTAGTGTCTACATCAAAGGGTTCTCATGGGAGGCACATGACGATATCTTAAAGATTTTTGAAAATTTTAATTTACTTTACAAGTGCCAATTATTTTTACAACATCTCTAAAATCCATCTTTTCTTTATTTTTACTGTTACCATCTTAATTCAAGCACTGACTACCACTTCCCCAGATTATCATGATAGCCTTTCAAGCTTTCCCCTCTAATCTTTTCTTCATACCAAAGTTAAAAAGAATATTTCTTGCTCATTTAATTATATCACTTCCTTAAAAATTCAATGTCTTTTTATTGTCTTTTATAACTAGTGCCACTCCTCTTTACTAGCTCTATGTGACATTGTTCAATCATTTCAGTCATTGTTTGACTCAAGCTTTCAAGGATGGCAACAGGCACTAAGGAAAAGGGAGGATAATACAGACATAGAAAACAGTATGAGCAAAGGCAAGGGAGAAGAGACAGTAGAATATGTTTCTGGGATTGAGAGCCAGGCCTAGAGACGGGAGGTCCTAGGTTCAAATCTGGCCTCAGACACTTCCCAGCTGTGTGACCCTGGGCAAGTCACTTGACCCCCATTGCCTACCCTTACCACTCTTCCACCTATAAGTCAATACACAGAAGTTAAGGGTTTAAAAAATTAAAAAAAAAAACAAAAAAAAAAGAATATGTTTCTGGGGACAAAGAATGGTTCAGTTGGTCTGGATAATGGAATACATGAAGAATAATAGTTTGTGCCACGGATAGAGTACTGGATCTGGAGTAAGGATGACCCAAGTTCAAATTTAGCCTTAGACACTTAATAGCTGTGTGACCCTGGGCAAGTACTTAACCCTGCTTGCCTCAGTTCCTCATTTATTTAATGATTTGGAGAAGGAAATAGCAAACCACTCCAGTATCCTTGCCAAGAAAACCCCAAAAGGGGCCACAAAAAATAGGACACAATGGAAACAACTCAACACCCACAAAACAGAGTTTTAAGTTTAATGCTTCTACTTTGTCATATGTCTTTAACATTGTATTTTAACAAGGTTAAAAAGTTTCCCTAAACCATTCTTTGTGTAGAACTGACCCAATCTATCTGAAAACCTAATGACATAAATGCAATTAAACATGCCTTCATTCTCAAATTGGCCAGAAGTACCTCCAACACCCCTTTTGTTTGCTTTTGTAGCTCTAAGACAAAATCCAGACATTTATTTACTCATTATATGACTTGATAGGCCATCTGATGGTGATTTAAAAGGTCTGAGATACTAAGTGCTTAAGTGGGGTTTTAATTAGTAACTGGCAAACTTCAAAAGGCTTCCATGTTTGGTTTGGATAAACCCTGATTAGCTCCAAGGCTTAGTTAGTGTTTCAGCATCATTTCCCTACTCAGCATCTCATTCTCATTAGTCTATCAGTCTCTCCAGGGAGTAAGATTTGTGTTGTTAATAAACCCACAAGGTAAAACATTTTGGGAGGATGTCTTTGCAAAGTCTGATGCACTATCTGACTTTCCAATTATCTTTCCAATTTTTTGCTTCTAAGCTCCTTGCTCATTCACATGCATTTCTTTGCCTTTTAAGAAAGAAGCTGAACTGGAACTTGGAAATCATCTAGTTCAACACCTTCATTTCACAAATGAGAAAACAGGACTAAAGAGATGATGTGTCTTACTTAAGGTTACAAAGCTAGGAAGTGGCAGTCAGTTAGTAAACTTTAATTAAGTGCCTACTATGTGCCCAACATAAATATACAAAGATAAAAGACAGTCCTTTCCTTCAACAGCCTCTTGATGTCATGGGAGAGTCAACATGCTAACGAACATGTTTAAAACAAGCAACATACAGAATAAATGTGAGATAATCAAGGCACAAAATTAAGAGGATCAGCAAAGGCTTCCTGTGGAAAGTGAGATTTTAGCTGGGACCTGAAGGAAGCCAGTCAAGCCAGGATGTAAAGGGGAGGAGGGAGAACATTTTAGGCTCAGCCCTTTCTGCTGACACTAGTAGAAAGGAAATTAAAAACGCTTATGACACTACCCTGCTCCCTTAACCTTGTCTCTTCCCTATCTGTCTCTGTGTTTCTCTCTGTTTCTCTAGTGTCTGTCTATTCCTCTCTGTTTCTCTCTTTGTCTCTGTCCTTTATTCTTTTTCTGTCTTTTTACAGGGAAATTTTTTCTCTAAGTTGGCAAAGTTCATTTTTCTGGGGCTGCTTACTAGAATTCCAATGAATTACTTTCTAGAATTCCAGTGGTTCTATTTTTATACCATCTCACAAACAGATGTTTATAACAACAGCATGCAACGATTGTATATTTCCCAGAATTGTAGACTTTCTTTTGGAAGGGAAACCGGGGGCTATCTAGTCCAACCCATATAGAATCTCCTCTCTTCCACCCGTTCAAAGATACTGCTCTGATGAAGATGCAATTCAGGTCTTTCAGTGACTTGTTATGGGACCATCAATTCTTCCATCATTTTATCTTAAGCCACAAACATCAAACATTCATGTACCAGGAACTCCTAACCACAGGAGGTACAAAGATAAAGCTATGACAGTACCTGTCCTCAAGGAATTTACATTCTGGGAGAGGTAAAGGACATGTGCATATTTATAAAAATAAATATAAAGTATTTTATAATTTCATTCATTCATTAATTTATTTATAATTTTATTATAAATTTTACAATTTATAATAAAAAGTATTATAAAAATAAACAAAAGTATTTTAACATACACGTATGTTAAAAATTATTACAAATATAGTGTATACAAGACAGCTTGGGGGGGTTGAAGGCGGAGGCATTAACAGCTGGGAAAGGGATCAGGAAAGGCTTCATGTAATTATGATTCTCTGGTTTATGTCTGCAGCTGTTCCTATATATCTATTATTGCCTCTTTGCTTGGGTTTTTCTTTGAAAAGATCCATTCCCCGCCCCCTACCCCTACTCTGGCTGTGCCCAGTTAGGCATTTACTCAAATATTTTAGGCGAGCACTATGTTTGGTGCCTATTGCCAAGGCAGCAGCTCAACCACGTCCAGTATTTTCAGATGTTAGAAAAATTTTTCAAGAAACTTACTAGAAAATAGTGGTAATTAGAATAATAATGATAATGGTTCTCTGTTGTTCCCAGTAGATTGTAAGGTCTTTGAGGGTGGGATTTTATTTTTGTCTTTGTGTCTTAAATAATACAGCACATTCCTTGGCACCTTATAATAGAAGTTTAATACACGCTCATTAATTGATTGATTTATTATGGGGCTTTAAAAGCACTTTTCTCATACCTAATTTCTGAGCTGGCATCTCCATTTACAGCTGAGGAAAATTAGACTTGCCGAAATTATGTAACTTGCCTGGGTGACAGAACAAGTAAATGCTTGAGTGAGAATACAAAACAAGATCTTCTGCCTCCAAGACTAGTGAGTATAGAATCTGGGAGCAGCTAGCCAAGGTCTTCTTCTGATGCTTTGCCATACTTAGGTTCTTGAAGGCAATGATCAATGCCTCTTATATATATCCTACCAAGTTAAAATGGGGTTCAAGTATGGATCTGACAGTGGGTTATCTGGAGACCACTGGTCTGGATTTTTTGAATGCCGGTGGTAGTTGGCCTTCATACTCAAAGAAAACAAAATTAAATCATTGGTGATGCTTTTTGAATTGAGCATAAACTGGATTTAAGTAAGGCAAAGTTGCACAAAATTCCAGAGTCATCAAAGTCCAGTGGCAGGACAAAAGTCAAGATGATTAGTGATGGCTTGGGTTGCGGTGGATGACCTTGGTGTCTTTGACATCTAATCAAGCTCTAAGCACTCCACAGTGCCCACTTCCACTGTCTTCATGGCCATTAGAACAAATTGTCTTCATTCTCCCCTTCTGGTGTGGGAAGTCTTCCCATGCCTGGAATAGACAACTTAACTGAGTGACAGGTTTGAGATCCTCAACCTTGTTTAGCCCATCTACTAAGAATATTTGACCAGAGTGTGGATGTTGCACATGCCACAGCTCCTGGGAACCACAGAGAAGAACTGGATGATAGATAGACCCTAAATGAGGAAGGCATATCAGTGGTACTAGTCTTCCCTGAACACCCCTTATACTAGATGGCAGGGGAGATGACATGTCAGTTAATTTTGAAGTGTTTTTTTTTAAAGGAGAAAGTTAATTACCAGGTGATGAAATTTGGAATTCTGGCAATAGATGAAACTCTTTATTACAAAGGGTTAGTGTTTGTGATTTCTTTCAGTGGAACACCTACATTGCTGAATTCACGAATCTTTAGAAGTACTGAAGCATCTGTCTGCAACAGGTTTCTTTCCTTACTGAGAAGGTACCTTGGAAAGCTTTCTTTTTTTTTTCCTTCCCCTTGTTCATTATGTGGTAGATTAGCCTGGGCAGATTTTGAACCCCTGTGGTTCCCATCTGTACAATTTAGCATTTTGCATGTTACAAAAGCTCTCATTGTTTCAGTTCCTATATAGTCTAAGATTTTTATGCTTGTACCTAGGTCACAATATGAATGAAAATCTCTCACTTTAATGTACAAATAACTTATAAAGCCTTTGCCTATTGGGTGTTTGCCAAAAGATTCCCTTATTTTCTTTGTGGCATCAGGTGGTATGTTTTTGGTGCTGTTAGAGTCACCATTCATACATTATGAATTCAAGTTTCTCTGGCTGTCAGTATCTGCAATGATACTGACCCTGAACCAGCTAAAATCTTACTTTCAATAAGAAGCCATTTCTGATCCCCCTTAATTCTAGTGCCTTTCCTCTGTTGATTAATTTTAATAGAACTTGTACAAAGCTCAATTGTACATAATTCTTTGCATGTTGTCTTCTCTATTTGACTATGATTTCTTTTATGAGAGGGATTTTTTTATTTGCCTTTCTCTGTATCCCCAGCACTTAGCACAGTGCCTAGAAATTAGTAAGTGTTTAATAATGTTTATTGACTGTCTGGAATGCAGTCATACATTTATAGGAGGGAACAGAAAATAAAAAGATTCTTTTATTTTACTATGAAATGAAAAACAGAAGCAAATTATGCCCATCTTCCAAATAATTTTAAATTAAATAGTCTTTGATTATTTTGCCTAATCTTTTTTGTTAAGCAAAAATCATTTCCAAGTGGCAATTAATTCCCAAGATTTCCTAATATGGGTATAATAAAAAAGATATATAGGCCTGATTGGTAAGGAGGAATATATAGAAATTACTTATAGATAGTGTGGTGCCTGGGGGTATCTTCCCTCTTCCAATAACAACTCATAAAATAGCTTCTCCAGAGAATACTACCCCAGTTTCAAGGTACTCCATGGGTCCACATCCACAAAACTATAGCTGATATCTTCATTTCAGTGTTTACCTCTAATAATCTGCCAGTGGACAGTTCAAAGCAAAGGCATTTAATGAAATTGCACAGCAAGAAAGTAGAGGGGGTATTACTGATGTGGGACCCTAGGTTTACCTTGTACCCCCAAATTATAGAAATGTTTCAGGCCAAACTGTAAGCAGGAAAATTCCTTTGCTTCCTTGTATCCTTGTGACTACTAACCCTAAAATATCAGATAACTCTGGATAAGACCCTGCTACACAACAAAGGGAAAAGTCCCTTGAGAGGATTATCCTCCTTGGATGTCCTTTAAGTTCAGAGATGGACATAAAGATACACCTCCAGGCTATGCCTTGATACTGTTGGGTTGTATCTAAGATATCTATCTGTCCCCTAAACTATGAGAGTCACCCCCTATGTCATCAGGTTGACTACCCCCCCCCCATGCCTGAGCACTTATCCTCCTCAAGCCATGTATTGCCTTTTGTAAAGAGTATAAAGACCCCAGAAATTATATCTTCTAGGAGGCAGCTTTTCATCTATGCTGTCCTCCTGGTCAGATTCACATTACCTTCTAAATGAATAAATTTCCCTTTTTATTTTTAAGCTAAGTTTTGGAGTCTTGCTTTCTTGTAAAAGTATGCTTCCTGAATCCTAGGGGTTCACCTCAAGCCCCCCATCTCCCACATTACTATATCAATAGAGCATTTTTCCCACAAATTTGGGGCATACTTTTCCACAAATCACAATTAATAATAATAATAATAATGCTAAGCACTTTGCAATTTTCATCTCATATGATTCTTACAACAGTCTTGGGAGATAGGTGCTATTATTAATATTATTTTACAAATGAGGAAATTGAGGCAAACAGAAGTTATGTGACTTGCCCAGGGCCATGTTGCTAGTTAGCATCCGAGGCCATATTTGCACTCTGGTCTTCCTGACTCTGGTCTTTTGCTCCATTCATTGTTCTACCTTGCTGTCCCATATTCTATCAGTGGGAAGAGTGGACAGATACATGTGAATTACATAGTAGAGAGGCGCTCATGGAAGAAATATGAGTGTCCAGGATACACAGGTGGAAGGGGCAATTCGTGTCTCTGCTGCAACAGAACTGCTGATATCTTTTTGTGATCTACTCCCTCTTGATCTTTTCCTCTTCAGGTCTCCACTGCACAGGTAGCCTCTGTTAGACTCTATTCTGTTGGACTTTCTTTTTGCTTCCAACTTCTGTCTTCAGCTAAAGACCATGATTATTTCCTTCTTATGAGAAAAATGGGCTTTGAAATGCTCTCTAAAAGAGCAAGAGGTTTTTTTAGAAACTCTTTTAGGAAAATAAGATGCTGTTAGCCGTAGGATTTGTCATCCTCTAAGAGGGAAAATGTGCCACAAGCTCAGTCTTTTGTTCCCTTCTCAGAGTAACTTGCCTTGTTCCCTTCAGAGTCTTGGCTATTGAGCCACTTGTCTCCAGTAGAAGAGTCTTGGTCAGGAATGCCAAGTTCTTTAAAAAAAAAAAAGGACAGAAATATTCTCTATTATGCTAGCATGCTCGGGTTCAAGTCTGCCTTTTCTTTGAACTAAACTTCTTGGTTGCTAGGCTTAGAGTATCTCTGGGCTACTCATTCTAGCTCATGGTGAGCATTCTAATTTATCTTTGAATACGAGGCAATAGCAGGCCACTATTCATTTAAGGACTATTTGCCCATTAACTAATAATAATTTTGGGTTTGGGGTTCCCCCAGGTTTTGTACTTTCTTTTTTTTTTTCATCTCCAAGCTCCTTCCAATCTTCTATGTAAATGAGTTGTTGGGGAAAAGACACAGAGACAAAGTTAAACCCAAGGTATAAATTCTACCCTTTCAACCAACTTAGCTGCATTTTTGTTCTTTTTTTTTTTTTTAATGACAAACAAACCCTGAAAAAAAATTTGAACTCAGCTTTACAATGCTCCTTAAGTCAGACCTTTTCCATTGAAGATCTGGGTTGAAGTCCAGCCTTTGTTAAGTGTTGCCTCTGTGACCTGGGGCAAAACAGGGAACTTCTCAGTGTCCTAAGTAGTTCTCTAATTCTCTAATTTGCAAAGAAATTGTTGATCAGCTTTTAAAAGGGGGACTTTTCTTACAGCAATAAAAATCACAGATTAGGACAACCCCTATCCCAAAGTAGCAATTTATATAGTGCCTTACAATTTCCATAGCATTTTACAGAGCAATGATGGCCTTAAACAACTTTATCCACTTTGTGCAGGTTACAAAAAGCTTCTCTATTCTCTAGGGGATGAGGAGAAGGTGCTTCAAGTAGAAATTAATTAAACTGTTTTAAAATTTGTCTAAAATACTACATTTTGTAATGTTCAGCTAAGCAGGGAAAAGGTTAAATTGTATTGCAAATGAAGTTTAAAGAGTTTTGCAATAAAGAGGCAAATGACTGAAAATGGAGCTAAATTCACTCCCTTCCCCCTTTTCTTTCTCTAACATCTCTTGAAAGGTGACTCTGGGTCTGAAGAAAGTTAGGCAAGAAAAACATTTTAGTATGTAGTATTAGATTCCCCTCCTTGCACAATCTGCAGTCACTGATAAGTAAACTTTGGAGAGGATGGAAAGTTGAGATGATGCAGTTGACCTAGGTTAACATTCACACAAATAACAAATGATGACTACTTTAGGGTAGAGCAACAGTCACAGGACATTAAAGGGCAGAAGGTTGAAGAGATTCTATTTTAATGATCAAGATGCTCAAAGCCCAGGAGCTTTGGTGAATTTTGATCACTTAAGAGGTTATGAAAAACTCTAATGGGAGTGTATTTGTATATATTTGATGATTAAAATATTCTCTAGTTTTCATAGAAGCTTAATGATGTATTTTTTCGAATTTCTTAGAAAAGAGTTCAAGTGGAATTCATAAGATGAGGAAGCAAAAAATTACAGAAAGTCAGAAAGGAATTCTGAGGTCATTTAGTCCAATTTACATCTAATCATTAATCCTTTTACAGTTTTATCAACTAGAGATGTGTAACAGCACTTTTTGAGGCAACCCAAATGCATTTGGTTAGCTTTAATTTAATTACCTGAAAAAAATTTCCTTTCATATTCACTCAACATTTCTTTCTTTGTACTTTTCACCTAACATTCTAGTCCAAATACTTAGGATTGTAGTATCTGGAGGTTGAAGGGACTTCAGTGTCTCTTATTTTACAGAAGAAATGGTTAAGACGATTTCCCTCAAATCACTTACTTGGATTATTAATAGCAGAGATGGGATTTGAACCAAGGTCCTCTAATTCAACTCTTAGATTGTCCCTGTGTCTTCTAGTGTCTGTGCTAAGCATATCTAAATTCCTTCAATTGTCCTATGTATGGCAGGATTTCAGGTTTTCTTACCATCCTGATGACCTTTTGTGACTATGTGTGTTGACTTGTCAGTGATCTTCCTGAAATGTGTTGTTCAAGAACTGAACAGAATTCTGTGAGTGTAGTCAAACTTGAGCAGAGTTTGAGAGGATTATTACCTGTCTCTACATAGTTTGTTTCTTTTAATTCTGCTTAATTTCACTGCCTTGTTACACTATTGACTTATATTGAGCTTGCCATCCACTGAGACCCTCATACAGGGCAAGTAAGCCAGCCAAGATGGAACAGCCAGATGACCTAAGGGAGAGAGGATATATGTCCAAAGCAAGACCACTACCACTATTACCATGACCACCACTGTTTCTCAGATCCTTCTGGAGAGAGCCCAGTACCCTGAACCCAAGAGCTTTGGGAAGAGCCCTGTCCTCCCTGCCACCTCTCAATTCTCATCTTGCTTTCTGCTTAGTCCTCACAGCCACCATCCTGAAAGCAACCTTTATAATGATAAGACCTGAAAACTCTTTGTGTAGGTGCTATAGCCAATGATTGCAGACCAAGAAAAGAAAGATTTTTGCTTTCAAAATATTTGCAACTGCCAAATGGTTAACAATTGAAAATCACATTAAGGATCATGTTGTACCATTTTTTTTTTTTGCTGCTGTACCCTATGGACTATAGGACCTCTTCATGTAGTTTACAACTGAATCCTTTTCTACTATGTATTTTCTCCCCCATGAGAATGTGAGCTTATTGAAAGCAACAATTGTCTTTTCCTATTTCTGTCCCCAGGGCTTAGTACAGGGTTTTGCACATAGTGAACACTTAATAAATGCTCATTCGATCGATCCCCTCAGACTTTTTTCATGAATTTTGATCTAGGCATGCCTCTCTCATCTTGTCCTTGTACTCTGAAATCATGTATGATTTTACATTTGTCCTTATTCCATTTCTTCTTATTAGAGTTGTCCCATTTTTCAGTTCAATAACACATGATTGCAAACATTTATTAAGAACCAACTCTAGTGATTTAGATATTTTTGGACTCTGACTCTGTCATCCAATATTTTAACTATTCCTTAGAGCTCTGTGTCATCCATAGATTTGATGAGCATGCTAAGATATATAATAGAGCAGGACCAAGGACACTTGGGACACTCTATTAGATATTTCCCTCTAGTTTGACATAGATCTATGAATGGCATTTTGGGATCAAATCCTTCAACTAATTTTCAATCTACTTAGCTGTACTATCACCAAGCTCATTTTTTTCTACCTTGTTTAAAAGGATTTTTCTTTAAACGCTTACATTCTATCTTAGAATCAATACTAAGTAATGGTTCCAAGACAAAAAAAGTGGTAAAGGCTAGGCAATTGGGGTTAAGTGACTTGATCAGGGCCACAGAGCTTGGAAGTGTCCAAGGTCAGATTTTAACTCGAAACCTCCCAACTCCAGGTCCACTGAACCACCTAGCTGCCCCTTAAGGGTTCACAAGGATATTAAAAGAGATTTTGTCAGAATAGTTTGATGAAATTCAATGTTTATGACAATTGTGTGGTCTACTAGCGTTATAAACCTGTCAAAAGAGGAATGAAATTAGTCAGGCACAATTCCTTCTTGAATGAATACTGGTTTCATCCTCTTATGTTTTTATTCATGAGATTAATTACATTAATTTAAATTTCATTTCTCATGGGTCTTATCTGAGCCAGCAACATTGGCATTTAAAAAAAAGTGCAAAGAACAGTTTAATTACTTTAATTTTGCAAAAAATTTCAAAGTAACAATATTTGCATATTTTTGAGGTCAGTGGTAATATTTATTGTTAACCTTCATGATCAGCATTGATCTCCTACAGTGCTGTTGTGCTGTTAATGAGTGGTTCTGATTTTGTCTAAGTTCAACAAAGTTCACGATTGCAGTATTAAAGTGATGACCTTAAACAATAAGTACATTAGTGGTCATTTTAATAGTAATGCGCTTATGGAAGTTGCCTCTCATGTGCATGGAGAAAATAGCAGCAATGCCAGTAAAGGAAATATTTTCCATTTGTTTCTTAATGCATGCATATTTGAATGGTCTCCAAACCCACTTTGTTTATAGGAGTTTTAAAACAGCTTCTGTAGCTTATATGGAATTGATGATTTGAAAGAGCATTAATAATGTGGCAGAAGGAATTTCCAGGTTATCTGGGGGATTCATTTGTTAAAGCTGCAGTCAAGACAAGGAGAAATTTCTTTGACCTTTAAAATATTTGGCTGAGTGGTTCTGGAAAATTCTATTTCAGAGATAGCCCTTATTTTATAGAAATACAGACTTTCCTTAGAAAACACAGTCTTTGCACTTATAACCAAATCTGTCCAGGGCAAGCAAATATACATTGAACTAGAACCTCCTCAGGTAGAAATCACTCTTTGATGAACAGGAAGCTATCTTTGGAAACTTAAATAGGAAACTATAATGATGACTTGAAAGAGTTAATGAAGCTACCAGTGGTGCTGAAGCAAAGAAAAGAAGTCTGGTTTATTATGTTAATGTTGCTATGTCTGTAGACCTCTTTTGCTTTAGTCTCAGAGGATACACTGGTTCTTTTCCTTTCCAAAGCTAATTTCTCTACGTGTGATTCCCTTTCCTTTGAGTTCTTCAGCAACTGGGATTATCTCTCACAGTTACTTACTATGTTTATAATAATAGTCTTCTTTTATAGAAAAAAGTTCATGTGCCCTATACAATAAAAAAACAGTATGGTCTCTATAAAATTTTTTCTTCATCATGACATTCCATTCACACTGAAGCCCCTGAAAGAAAAAAAATTCTTTTGCTGCTTATATTTTTTAATTTATTCTTCAGCTCTTGCAATATGGCCACATTAAAACTTCCCTCTAAGTGATCCTCAGTGATATCCTAATTGATAAAACTAATAATCTTTTCTTTCTTAATTCTCGTTCCCTTTAATTTTTTTTTTTTTTTTGTAGCGGGGAGGGAAGAATAATATTGGTGCTTCTGACCTTCCATCCTCCTGGATATTCCTACTCTGTTCTCTGATAGTGTTCTCTTCTGCTTTTCCTCCTACCTGTCTAATCACTTTTTAATCTAGTTCACTGGTTCATCTTCATTCACTCTGTTCCCACTCACTGGTTCCCACTCACTCTGTGAGCATCCTTCTGGTATTTGTTTTCATTACTCTTTTTTCTCTTTGTGCTCTGTACTGGTAATCTAATCTAATCCTATGAGTTCAATTATTACCATTATGCAGATGACTTTCAATGCACGAATATCATTTTTTATTTGTAAAAAGTAAAGATATATTTAGAAAACATGAAGACCCTTAATGAAGTGTCAATGAGTGTGAACTTTTGTTTTAACCCTAATAAGCCAAGAATCCTAGGAATGCTGTTGAGGGTAAAATGACTGTTTCCTTATTAGGCATTGAAATAACTAAAGTTTGTTTCTTTCATTGATTAAATAAAAATTGGCCATGATATGGTATGAAATCTCAAGAGATTCAGCTTTTCATATTGTTTGAATGCAAAACTAGGGGGTAATGGATGAATTGGTTAGTGTATACTCTTTCTGCTTTACAAAACTTTCTTTACCCTTTTCTATTTTCTTCAGTACTTAGTCTCTAGGTGAATTCCCTTTGGCTTAGGATTTCCCTAAAACTAGCCCCTTGGGAGGATAAGTTTGAGGCAGGATTCTTAGCTTCTTCCATTTCCAAACTATACTTGTACTTTTCTTCCCTCTCTTGCTCCCTCCTTTTCTTCTTCTCTTCCTTCTTTCCTTCCATCCTTCCTTCCTTCTTTCCTTGCTTTTTCTTTCTATTTGGATATTATAGAATCCAAATAAAACTAACATTTCCATATACATTTTGGAACAGGAGGAAGAAATTATACATGAAACTAATTCTATATTATGTGAACCTTGTTTTTATTTTTCTTTATATAATAAATTCAAAATGTAACTTAAAAAGAAATCAGATGAGATTGAGAAGTTGGACAGATAGAAGGTGGAATGGGAGAGAATAATGTCATGAAAATTACTCCCAAATATCTAGGCAGTGATCAAATGCTACAGAGATGTAAGGAAAAATAAGGATTGAGAAAAGATAATTAGATTGGGCAATTAAGAGATCAGTGTGACTTTTGAAAGAGTAGTTTCAATTGAATGGTAAGGTAAGAAAATGAGGGAAAAAGAAGGGAAGATCTCAGAGTCAACTTTTTTCAAGGAGTTTCACTGGGTAGAGAAACAAGATATATGATTATAGCTGGCTGAGAGGTGAAATCACATGTGGGTTTCCTGAATATGGAGGAGATTTTGGCATCTTTGTAGGCAACAGGAAAGAAGCTATTAGATGAACAAAGATTAAAGATTGGAAAGTGGAGATGATATTGACAGATTGGGATCAATGGTATATGTAGAAGTTCTGATCTTAACAAGGAGATAGATCATCTCATTATCATAGACTGGAGTGAAGGAAGAGATAGTAAAAAAATGTAGTTGGGGGCTAGGAGTTGAGGAGTAAAGAAGAGAGAGTTCTTAGAGAGTGGCATACATTTTTTTGTTGTTGTTATTGAAGTGTGAAGCAAGTATCTGAGAGGTTGAGATGTTAGGATGGTGAAGCATGTGTTGTGGAAGCCTAAAAGATGTAAGAAGATTTGGCATATGGGCTAGGTTAGGAAATCAACGTATAGTAGTTAATGACCATAGAAACCTAGTGTTCAATAAGCCCAAAGATCCAAACTAATGGAGGAAGAACTCACTTTATGACAAAAACTGCTGGGAAAACTAGAAAGCAATATGACAAAAACTAGGCATGGACCAATTTCTCAGACCATACATCAGAGTAAAGTCAAAAATGGATATTTGATCTAGAAATGAAGGGGGAATACCATAAACAAATTAGGGGAACATGGAAAAGTTATCTGTTAGATTTTTGGAAGAATTTGTGATAAAACAAGCATTATAAAAAAGGAAATGGATAATTTTGATTACATTAAATTGGAAAGTTTCTGTATAAACAAAACCAATGCAACCATGATTATCAAAGAAACAACAATTTGTGGAAAAACTTTATAGCAAGTATTTTCGACAAAGGCCCCATTTCTCAAATATGTGGAGAACTGAGTCAAATTTATAAGAATACAAAGAATTTTCCAATTGATAAATGGTCAAAGGATATAAACAGGTAGCTGTCAGATGAAGAAATTAAAACTATCTATAGTCATATGAGGAAATTCTCCAAATCACTATTAATTAGAGAAATGCAAATTAAAACAATTCTGAGATACCACTTTATACCTATCAAAGTAGATAATATGACCAAAGAGGAAAATGATAAATATTGGAGGGGATGTGGGAAAATTGGGACACTGATGCATATTGGTGGAACTGTAAATTGATATAATTATTCTGGAGAACAATATGGAACCAAGGCCAAAGGGCCATACAACTATGTATAACCTTCGACCCAGCAATACCACTACAAGGTCTATATCTCAAAGAATTCAGAGATAGTGGGGAAGGACCTAATCGTACAAAACATATTTTAAACAGCTCTTTTTATAGTGGCAAAGAATTGGAAACCAAAGGAATGTCCATCAATTGAGGAATGGATCAATAAGCTCTGTTATATGGTTATGATGGAAAATTATTGCACCATAAAAGATGATGAACAGGATAAATTCAGAAACCTGAAACACTTACATGAACTGATGCAAACTGAAGTAAGCAGACCCAGGAGAAGAACAATAATAGAAATAGTATATGATGACTAACTGTGAAGAACTAAACTATTAGCAAAACAAGGTTCAGTAATCTCAAGGGACTCATTAAAAAAAAACAAAAACAAACACCAAAATAATCCACAGGCAAAGGAAGGAACTGCTGGAATCTTATTGCATTATCAAAGCATATCCTATTTCACTTTATTTCCTTCATGAGTTTAATTGTATATGTCATATGTATCTTCAGTAATGACATGGGGAATATAGAAATATGTATCGCATGAAAGCATTGGTAAAACCTATATCAGTCCATTTAATGCCTTGGGCTGAGGGGCAGGATAGGAGGAAGAGAATCTGAATTATAAAATGTTGGAAAAAATGATCAAAAATTGTTTCTAAATGTAATTGAAAAAAAATGAAGAACAGAAAATATTCTGAAATATAAAGGAATTCAGGCACTGGGGGGGGGGGTGAAAGATAAGCCCAAGGTCAAACAGACAGAAGAGTCCAAGTCAGAATTTGAGGCCAGGTAAACTTATTCCAAATCTAGAATTAGTCCTACTCTGATAAGATACTTCCTGAAATTAATGTTTAGTTATATTACATCCTAATTTTGATTCTTTCTTTTGTTCCTCCCTTAGTTAAGCTCATTGATTCTCCCTTTCTTTCTTCTTGCATATGACTTTTATGAATGGTCTGGTTCTGATGTTCAGTGCATTCTGTGCTCTTTAGAAAGACTAGATTAATGTGTGGCTCTAATTCCATTAGTTCCCCACCCCTTTTCCTGGTGAAAGTGGATATTTCAAAAGGTTGGCAGTTAGAATCTTCAGATGAATTACCTTGTTTATAAGAAGAGTCTAGCAGTAGCTGCCTGCTAATAATAGCCCTTTTGCTTTATTAGCAAGAAAAGTATGCAGCATACAATTAAGCTGCTTAAAGAGAATGCTGAGATGACAAGTATTTTTAAGATGATGCCATGGAGTGAGGAGCACAGGATGGACAGTAATACCATAAGAGGAGATGCTTTGAAGGCAACCAACTTTCTGATGTAGGCTAAAAGGCTTGCCATTTTAAATTATTAACCACTTGAATTGCTATCCAAGTGAACTGAATCTGCTAGCATAACAGCTGCCAAAAATTACTAAAAACTCAATGAAATCAGGATTTACATTGCCAGAAAAATTCTCTTAACCACTGCCTACTGCAAATCCTTCATTTTGAATGTCAAAATATTTGAATAGAGCAAGTGATTTTAACAGATGAAGGAATTTTTACTGAAAAAAGAGCCAAATCACAATTTATGGTTATCCTAAGCACTAATGGAGTTTTTTTTAAACCAAACATAGAACAAAGACAATACAGATATGGTTTCTCTTAACGGCATTGAGGCTGTCATTTTTCATAGGATAGGCAAGGAAATTCTATTGGAAACTTACTCCTGAGCAGCAAAACTGGCTGATTCTTTATAGCCTTTAGGAGTCATAGAATATTTGGAATAAAATAAAACAAAGTGTTTTCACTCTTAAGTTGTACATCTGAAACCCAGGGCTGTGAGATGGAATGAAACTTATTACCGTCTAATGAAGATTTTATGAAGGTTATTATTTAATTTTTATTTTTCTGGAGCGAGTAAGTAAAGCTTAAGGTTATTATAAGAAATCAGGCAAGGTTTATGGGAAATATTCTTTGGTTAAAGTTGGAGAATATTAGAACAGAGAGAGAGAGAGACCAGGGATTATCTATTTCAAGCCTTTCATTTCACAGGTTGGAATTTAGAAGGCCTTGATTTTCCCTCGTTAGATCTAGATTTTTGATGGCAATGTTTCAAAGTAGCTTATTTCAGTTCTCTTTGAGTACATCATCAACAAATTTTAGGGATTTAATATGGACGTAATTTTCACCTCCAATTTTTACTTTTCCCAGGTTTTTCTTGGTTGATGCAGAATGCAAGCTCCTTGAGGACAGGGACTATTTCATGTTGTCTTTGTATCCCTTTTGTCCAGCAAAATATTTAGCACATAATAGGAATTGGTGCAGATGTAAATTAAAAAAAAATCTGAATCACATACCAGATAAATTTTTTTTAAACCCTTACCTTCCATCTTAGAATCAGTACTGTGTCTTGGTTCTAAGGCAGAAGAGTGGTAAGGACTAGGCAATGGAGGTTAAGTGACTTGCCCAGAGTCACACAGCTAGGAAGTGTTTGAGGCCAAATTTGAACCTAGGACCTCCTGTCTCAAGGCCTTGCTCTAAATCCACTGAGCCACCCAGCTGCCCACTACCAGATAATTTATATTATTATAGACACCATATAAGTACAGCATACTTTAAAATATGAAAATGCAAATCTCTATTACCTACAGCTTGGTTCTTACGTATGCATAATAGATTCAGCATTTTAGTTTTAAAGCTGTCCTGATTGACTCTTTTATCTCCCTATGAACTTTCTGTTCCCTTCTGTGCATTAAAAAATGTTTCAATAACTCAATGATGCTTAAAAAATTCTTTTGTTATTTTTTTGGCATTTCAATAATTAGCTCCATTTTATGGATCCTATTTCCCTCCCTGCCTCAAAAAGATCTCTCTTGTAATGATTAAACATAATAAAGCAAAATAAATCCACATATTATCCAAACTCAAAAATATCGTTTTTTATTCTGCACCTGCAGTCCTTTACCTTCCTATCAGGGGACAGCAAGCACGCTTTATTATTGCTCATTTAGAGTTTTGGTTGGCTGATACATTGATCAGAGTTCCTGAGTTTTTCAAAGTTGATTTTCTTTCCAATGTTGTCCTGTTCCATTGTAGTAGTCATTTCTGACTCTTTATGACCTCATTTGAAGTTTTCCTGGCAAATATACTACTTTGCCATTTCCTTCTCCAGTTCATTTTATAGATCAGTTGAGATAAACAGACACTTATCTCAGTAAGTGTCTGAGGCCAGATTTGAACTCAGGGGGATTAGTCTCCCTGAGTTCAGGACTGGCACTCTACCCACTGAACAACTTAGCTGCCTTTTCCACCATTGTAGTCCTTTCTATAAATTGTTTTAGTTATATCAACTTCCCTCATTCTCAGTTCCTACAAATTTTCTCATGTTTCTTTGAATTCATTTACAAAGTATTGGTATTATTTCACTCTGCATAGTAGCTTTAAAATGCTATTTTCCCCTGGCTTATTTCTTCTAACCATTTCTATTTTAACTCTTGTTTTGTGTGAAATAATAATTACCTCCTACCCTTTTGAGCTTATCTTTAGCAAATCAAATTTTACTTCAGCACCTCATTTTGATTTTGTGAGAATCTTTATGTTTAAAATAGATTTCTTTTCAACAATATAGGTTTTGCTTTTTAATCTGTTCTGCCACAACCTCTGTTTTGTGTGTTCAATCCAATCACATTCACAAATGTGATTATTTATTTTCGATTTCCTCCTTATCATCTTGTACTTTTTTCTTTCTTTTTAGTTTCTTTACACACACATAATAAAAGTGAAGAAATATTTTTGATCAACAGTGAAAATATTTGTTATCTGTAATTAAGAGATCTCTTTCCATCCCACTGTCCCTTTTCTCTTCCCTTTATCCAGAACTTGCTTATGGGTTCTTCTACTTTCATTTTTTAAAAATCCCTAGGCTACAGTTCAACCTCTGAGCAGAAGTGTGTTTTGCTTGTGGCTATTCCCTACCTGGCTCTACATACTTCTTAAATTCCTGTTCCTATCCACTTTATGTCCTCCTTGTTTCCTTGTTGAGTTTATTGCTTTTTGGAACCAAACTCTCTCTCTCTCTCTCTCTCTCTCTCTCTCTCTCTCTCTCTCTCTCTCCTGTCTCTTATACA
>NC_058133.1:376200281-376285249 GCF_016433145.1 Gracilinanus agilis | reverse complement strand
TTTCTGAGCCTCACTTTCCAATTGCAAGATTCTACCTTTTAAACTGTTATTTTCTTGCCAGATCTCTTCCATTTTCCTCAAAATCTCAGTTTTGAACTCTTCCATAGCTTGTGAGGAGTTTTCCTTATTTGAGGAGGGTCTGGATGCTTGTTTGTTCTCCTCCTCTGTTTGCTCGGTTGTCTGGATTTTCTCTGTGTAAAAGCTGTCGAGTGTTAAAGACTTCTTTTTCTTGTTATTATTATTCTTTCTCTTCTGAACTTCCTGTGACTGAGTAGCCATCATTAGCCCAGCAGCTTCTCAGATTTATCCTCGCGCTCAGTGTCTGTTTGTGGTCTATTGGTTCCTGCGGTCTGAGTTCTGGTTTTTTCCAAGGTCAAGCCCCCTGGTGGACCCCCTTGCTTGATCCTCTGCAGGAGGTTCCTTTACAAGTCTCAGGGCGCTGCTTCCACAGTCGTATACCCGTCTGCACTGGTTCCCCACTCAGGTTTTCAGAGCTTTAGTTCCTGGTTGTGTCTGCCTCCACCCATGCCTGCGCCCAGAGTCCACTCTCTGCTCCCGCGCTCAGATTTCGCGTGCGTTTTTTGACTTAATGGGGTCCTAAGTCTTGCTGCTCTCAGGAACAGGTCCCGGAGCTGCTGATGACTCGATGGGTGCCCCAAACTTGCTCTATTTCTTTTTAGCTGGGTTCGGAGCTATAGATGAGTGTGGAGGGGGTGGGGGTGGGGCGGTTGCTCAGCCCGCGATTAAGTGAGAGCCCTTTATAGCCTGGAAATGTCTCGATTCCACGTACCTTCCACGCTGTGCCCTGTTGTGGGGTTCCTCCGTTCGTCTGGACTTGTTTTTATGTCCCCTTGAGGAGTTTTGTGTGTTTCGGTCAGGAGAGGTTAAGAGCTGCTTCTTACTCTGTCGCTATCTTAACCTGGAAGTCCGAAAATGACATTTTTAAAGTGCTTTTCAAAGTGCCCAGCACATAGTAGGTGCTATTTAAGTGCTAGTTATTGTTACTTTTATATGGCAGTAAGTAAGTATGCATAGAATGTCTATTCTAAAAAACTGAAAACCAGTGGAAGCATATGTATATATATGAGATGCCTCAAGAATAAAAACAAAACTACTTTTGTATTTTGATGAAGCTTTAATTTTATCAGTGTGAGTACTTGCTCCATAGGCTCAGATTCTCAAGCCATCCATGTGGGTCCATTCTTTTCTGTTATTGTCTATATCTTCCTCTAAATTTTCCACAAGGGGTCCAGCAAATATGTGGAGCCCTTTCAAGAGCTTTTTTGTTATTTCAAAGATATTCATGGAGCAACAGAACTGTTCATCAATTAGCCCTCATGCTCATTATTAAATTATCATTTTTCTGATCATCCATATATACAATGATCCATTTATCTGGTGGGTCTATCCCTATCAAGTTTTCCCCCACTCCAATATGTCTACAGTTCAGCCTCTAAAGTGATCTTTCATAAGCTCATGTCATTCCCTTTCTTAGGGAATATATTTAGGATTTAATACAAATTCTCTGTTTGGAATTCAATGTTTTTTGTAACCTAGCTCCCTCCTACCTTTCCAGTCTTCGTACAGCTTACTCTCTGACACATACTCTTTTCGCCAGTAATACTAGCTTCCTGGATATTCCACGAACAAGAAACTCCATCTTTCATCTCTAATCATTTTCTCCAGCTGTTACCCGTGACTGACTACTAACCTCTTTTAATTCAAGGCCACTCTCTTTCCTCTGTTAATTATTTCCCATTTATCCCACAGATATCGTGTGTTGTCTCTCCCTTTAGACTGTAAGCTTCCTGAGGGCAAGGACTGCCTTTTGCTTCTTTTTGTATCCCTAGTGCTTAGCACAATGACTGGCACATGGTAGACAATACAAGTTTATTATTTGTTTTTTGTTTTGAAGACATGCTTTATGCCATTTCTCTTGGATAATTCCTTTTTTTATAAAGCATTGTAGCTTGCTAGCTTTCACCATGTGACTTTCCATTGCCTTTTAAGTGATCCTCAATCTTACCTCTTCAGAGTGAGTCTATAACATTTCAGGACTCATGGTCATATAACATTATTAGAAAATATTCTTATTTAGATGAATTGAAGGGAGAAGTCTGGGGATCCTAAAGGAAATCTAACTTGCTCTCTTCTTCCTCTTTAATTCTGGACCCAATGTACTGTCCATATAAATTTATAATCAATTGCTGGATGAATTGGTATATCCTTGGGTGTTTGTTGAAATAATAGAGAGATCACATGGAACTTATATTTGCCAGAGAAGATATAAGACTTGTCTGGGGCCTTGGAGAACATGGAAGACTTTGAATTGATTGAGAAGAAGCAGAAAAGCATTCCAGGTGATGGTTGTTCCTCTGCCTCTCTTTCCTGTTGCCCTCCTGTGGTTTCAGTGGTACTCAGTCTGTCTCACCAGAGGATGTATAGTGGCAAGAAAAGAGGAAGCTCAAATCAAATCAGTCCTTCTGTAATGGGAAGAGCCCTTGGTTCAAATCTCTGGCCTAACATTAACAGTGTCTCATCCTTGAGCCTTGGTTCCCTAATTTATATTATCTCATGTATTTGTTGTGAGGAAAGTTTTTTGTAAATCTTAGAGTATTATATAAATATGAGCTTTTATCATTCTCCATGGGGACATCGAGTATAAAGGTTTTGATGAAAAAGACTTGAAATAATCCATGACATAAATTTAGGGGATTACATCTGGATTTTCAGTTAAGATAATTGAATTCTGTGTATAGTCAAGGACTGGCAATATTTCAAAATGCACAGAGTGAATCACCACAACATGCTTTATATGATTCATTTTTTTCTTGGTGATATTTTTGATGAGATTTCTATAATAACTAATAGTAAATAGCAATTATATAGTACTTTAAAGTTTGCAAAGTACTCTACATATGTTAGCTTATTTAATCTAAACTATAACCCTGGGAGGAGAGGTGCAATTATCCTCACTTTGCAGATGAAGAAACTGAGGAAGATTTAGTGACATGTCCTGGATCAGGTAGCTAAGTAAGAATCTGAACTTGGATCTTATTGATTCCAGCTCTAATGCAACGACTCCATTTGGCTGTCTCTTAATAAGAAAGGCAACAACTAAACTTAAATATTTACAAATTCCTTTCTTAAAAAATCATTACAGTTTCAAGACTCAGGAAACAGTAATGATATTATCATCATTTTACAACTAAGTAACTGGAGGGTAAGGGACTTGTCCTAGGTCATACAGATAAGTAAGAATCTGAAGCAGGATTTGAATTTGTCTTTCCAATTTCAAGTATAACACTCTATCCATGACTCCATCTAGCTGCCTCCTAATGATAAAGGCAAAATTCAAATAGTACTTCAATGTTCACAAAATGCTTAATTTTTTTTCTTTTTTAACTACAGCAGTTTCATGAGCCAGGTAATGTGAGTTATTGTTCAGTTGTTTATGTCATATCCCACTCTCCATGACCACGTTTGAGGTTTTCTTTGCAAAGATACTGGAATTATTTACCGTTTTCTTTTCCAGCCCTTTTATATTGATTTATATTGAATATGAAGAAACTGAAGCAAAGAGATTTAAGTGACTTGTTCAGAGTCACACAGCTAGTATCCGAGGCCAGATTTGAACTATGACTCCAGATCCAGCACTTTATCCACTACCTCCCCTAGCTGCCCTACAAGTAGTATTTTACAAATAAATAAGTAAAGCTTTCAATCACAAAGGCAGTAAATGTACAAGTCAGGATTGGGATCCAAGCCTTCTGGTCCCAGACCCAGTATTTTCTCCCCTGCTTCTCTTACTGGCAAAATTTCAGAAGGATTAGTATTTGATCTATAGCCTACACTCAGACCTTGCCACTTACATTCTTGGATCTGTACCACAGAGATAATTTAGCCAAGGAAAGTGGCTGTTTCATCGTTCATGCCTCATAAGACTTGGCATTTAAGAAAAGGATCAGAATGGCAGAAGCTTTTCTTTCTGGCATGTTAATTTTATCCAACATATGTCAAAACGCAACAGGTGCAATACCTGCTCTATGTTTCAGACTTTGGAAAGTGACCATAAATCTCTGTAAAACCAGATCACCTGATGGAAAGACCAAGCCTTTAAGCCAGAAAGGGAAATATAAAAGTTAAAATAGGACCATGCTGAGGGGAAGGAGAAGCATGGCGTGTTTTTATAAGTAAATTAGACAAAAGAATTCCATCACTTTTTTTTTGCTCATTTTTTGATAAACTCTTCAGCTTCGATGATCCTTGGCACATCTATAAACCCCAGTGGGCTTCATGGTAGGGAAAACTGACTCCTGTTGTTGAGTAAAAAGGAAAGATAAACTTACTAGAGTTTTTTAGTATACCACAGAAATCCTTGGCCTGGATAAAGACTATATTTTTACTTATACACAAAGAAAACAAAATATAAACTTTGGCATTCAATTAATCTCTTTTAATGAAAGCTTCTATTTATTCTAGTCTATGAACTCCCTACTAATGACTTTCAATAACATTGTGTGACTCTGGGCAAGTCATTGAACCATCTTGGACTTCAGTTTCTTTATCTGTAAAATAAGGAGATTGGGTTAAATCTAAATCTTATGACCCTATGTATCAAAATATTTGCCATAACATTTTAAAGTTCATCAGATTTAACCTTGGGATCCATAAGCATGATGGCAAACTCTCAATTTTTTACTTTCCTAATGAAGAGACTGAGTTGTTTTCTTGGACTTGGCTAGCAAGACCTTTAGAAGAAAAAAGTTTTTGTTACCCTGGTGGTGTTTTTTGGAAAGAAATATAATTAGTTGATTAGTTTCCATTATGCCTCATCAGCACTATGCAGAATGCACTTGTCAGTACATTCCTGACATCCTTTAACGGTTTGTATCTCAAAGGAAAAACAAAATAAATATCTTTGTGAACAACCAAATAAATAACAGCCTAGAGATATGAACATTTCACATTACATTTAATTTACCTTTTAAGTCATATTTTTAAAATATCAAGAATAGTTAAGGAGCATCAGGAAATAAGACACCGTGGTTGGGACATGGCTGTCTTCCTCTCAAAACATCAGCACTTCTTCCTAATTTCATTCCATTGCTTGAGGCTGAAACAGTAAGACATCCTGATGTAGAGACAAGAGTTTGAGTATGCTGTGCATTCAAATCAATTCCACCTCTATAAAAAGGGCCCAGGACTTTTAGTCCAAGAGCTCTAGAAATGTAGTTCCCTTTAGCCCCACAGAACTTGCTTTGAACCCAGCCCCCAAGGTTTTATCCAAGGATTTGTTCAGGTAATATAAGTTGTTGTTGTTGAGCTGTTTAAGCTTTAAAGCCCTTACCTCTCATCTGCATGAGCAAATAGTAGCAAGCTAATGATAGCAACCAATCATTTCTTGGGTAACAAGAAAGATGTCTCTTGAAAAAAATGTCTCTTGGGACAGTTATGCTGTCACCACAGAGTCTAATTTCTTGGTGTTTCTTAGCCATTCTTGAAGAAGGGGAGTTATTTATTCCCATCAAATGCTGATCAGCTACCACAAACAGGGTAGGCAAGTCAGCCTTGATATAGTGAAAGCAGTGAAAATCCTTGAGGGAGAGGTAAGAGGCAGGATGCACCAGACCAGTCAAAGCCCACCACCACCACTATTTCCCCTAAGACATCAGTGAAAACAACCCCTGAATCAGAGAGCCTTTCAGGCCACTGGTCCTATATCTAATCTAGGACCCACATCACCTGGCAATTGCTTCTGCAGCTACTGATGCCCAAGAAAAAATGTAAAAAGTTCTCATTACTAAAGTTAAAGTCAAATGGTTCATCATCAGAAATAACATGGCTTTATTTGTAGAAGTAACATTAAAGAATATAGCCCTTTGTCACTGTACCCCAAGAATGAGAAGACCTTTCCATTTTGTTTGAAGCTTTTGTTGTTGTTGTTTAGTCATTTCAGTTAAGTTGGACACTTTGGAACTCCAACAGAGATTTTCTTCACAAATTCAAATCTGACTTCAGACACTTAATAGCTGGATGACTACGGACAAGTCATTTAAACCTTGTTTGCCTCAGTTTTCCCATTTGTAAAATGTAAAACTGGAGAAAGCAATGGCAAATTCCTCCAGTATTTATGCCAAGAAAACCCCAAATGGGTGGATGGAATGACTAAACTTGGATGAAACGACTAAACAATCACAAGGAAATAATAAAGCCAAGATGTTAATCCAATAACCATTTAAATATCTTGTTCTTCTGCCACATCTTTTTTCACTCATACATTGAACTTCTAAAGTATTTACCTAGTACTTTATCTCACTTGTATCTATTGCAGCTTGTCTTACTAGGTATCATGGCAGATAAGTTTAGCTATCATTACTTTCATCTTCTTTTTTTTACTTTGGAGCACCCAACACATCGCTGAGTGTTGGTATTTTGATTTTGTTATCCAAGAAATGATAGTTATGCCTCAGTGCAATCTGCTCATGCAGATGAAAGATAAGGGATTAAAAAAAATCTGTCTTGTTGGAAAAGTCAATAGATTATATATTTTAATTTCTTCTTTTCTTTGCTGGTTTTTTATCTAGCACTCTAATTTCAAAGAATTAAAGTTGATTGGAGTACATTTTTTAAAACCCTTAACTTCTGTGCATTTTTTTTCATTTTTTATCACTCATCCTAAAATATTTTATATTATTGTAGGGAATTTCTATAATTTTAATGTATTTTATAAGGGTTACATATTCAGGATAATAGATTCAAAATAGAATATAATTGACATAACAACTATATAATAGATTCATAATATAAACATTTCAATGATTCTAATCATTATAGCTATCTGTTTTGAAAATGTCAACATTTAATTTTAATTTTAATTTAATTTCAAAATTAAATTCAACTTTTGTTGAAAATTTTAAATTAAACTTAAATTTTATCATGTTGTATTCATACATTACCATAAATGCTTTAAAAATAATCCTTACTCACAGTATTCTTTTTTTTTAAAGAAAATGTGAAGCAAAACATTCTGATACACCATCTCTTCACCAAGAGAAAAGAATAATATTCTAAGATCAAACATATTGACATCAATCAATATTGACCTTTGTATTCAATCTGATCTCTTTTGTCCTCTCATATTAATTTCATACACATCATTGCAGATATTGTGTATTCTGCTTTCTTGGTTCTGCTTTCTTAGCTGTGTATTAGTTTATACAAGTGTTGCCAAGCTTCTTTGAATTCCGTACAGCCATTATTTTTATAGCACAGTAATATTCCATTATGTTCATATACCATAATTTGTTCAGCCATTGCCCAATTGATGATATTAAACTTTATTGTCTAATTTTTGTTAGAATGGAAAGTACCACTATTAATAGTTTGGTGGTAGTTTCTTTCATTCTCTCCTCCCTAATCACCATCAGAGAGATTAAACTAATATTAAATAGTTTATCCAACTGGGATGAGAGAGATCAGACTAGTAGGAGAGATATCCTGCTAGAAGCAGAGTGATCCATTGAGGACAGACAAAGAAAGATACCTGATGAGGTGAGTAACTTCTTGGAACACAACACTTTCATCAAAGAAGAATGTGAGATATATGTTCATGAAGGGTCTTTTAGGTCATAAAGCACCAGGAATTATGTTACCTCCTTAATTTATTTGAGAACTACTTACTTTTCACATCTGTTAAAGAAAAGGATTTAACTTTGTAGCTTTCAATATCCTTTCTAGTTAAAAAAAGATTATGGTTTTTAGGAATTAAATACCCTTCTTTTTAAATATTTATGGGAAAATTCACAAACCTGGAGGTTTGTGCATGAATACTAAAACCGGTAAATTGCAATTTCTGATAATTCCAGTAACATAAGCATAGCTAAGAAATTATCAATAACCTGTGAAATTGCAGTATGATCATCATTTTCCTTTCTACTTTAGTCAACTGAATGCATGAAT
Source organism: Gracilinanus agilis (assembly GCF_016433145.1). Taxonomy (NCBI): domain Eukaryota; kingdom Metazoa; phylum Chordata; class Mammalia; order Didelphimorphia; family Didelphidae; genus Gracilinanus; species Gracilinanus agilis. The sequence continues at coordinate 376,277,287 of NC_058133.1, read as the reverse complement.
TTTTACTCAGTTTTAATTCCTTTTATAATTTAACTATTATATACATAATGATTCATGAAATAATTATGTAACTTATGGTAGAAATATTCTCCTTGGTCATAAACCTTCCCTTCTTCTCCCTCTCTCCCCCAAGATTGGATCTCCCTATATTATATCTTCCAGCCTAGAAGTGCCAGGGCCATTCATTGGCCTGATCTCACTGCTAAGTGGCACATAAGATTTGACTTGCTCTGTTTCTGACCTAAACAGTTATATTTCCTTAGGTAACCGGATGCCCCTCTGTTCCCAGAGGTTCACTGTTTCAGAGCTAGTCTTTGTATGGATGCTCAAACAATTTTAGATCTACTGTAGCTCTGACCTATAACTCAAGTGGTCTATAAGCCTCAGCCTCCCCAGTAGCAAGAACTGGAGTTATGTAACACCATTCTAGTTTTGGTCATAGTTCTGGAGCTTTGTTGTATGATATAGTCCAAACATTTAGTGACTTTCTGATAGTTTCCTATTAAAAAAAAGAAACCCTACCATTTCCAAGTTTGAATTTCAGGATCATGATTTTTTCTGTTTCAAAAAAAAAATCAACAGTTTTGGAAACAGGAAAATTTAGTTTGAGTCCTGCCATTGATAAAAGCCGTGCTGCCATGAATAAGTCAGGTAACCTCTCATTACCCTCCTCCTCTCCCCAGCAATAATATAAGACAAGAAATTATAGAAGATACTCATCTGCACAGAGATGGAGTTTTAAAATTGCAAATTCAATACACTCACATATTCAGATGGCCTCTACCCCTTAAAAAGACGACCTGCCTTCTACCTTCTATTTTGTGAGAAAGTAATTTAAATCATGAAAAAATTCTCAATTCTAGTAAATGTGGTTGAAAATAAAATAACTATTTTTGAGCATAGAAAATCTAGTGATGCTTGAAAGTCAAATTGGAAATTTTAAAAATTTCTCCCAAAAATGTTTAATTTGACATAAATCCTTTAAGTAGCTGATAGTATATAAATTCTTTCATTGGGTACTGGTATTATTAGTTGTAATTATGTGTGTATTTTTGTTTCCTCTAAAGTTTCTAGACAAAGAAATGATTATGATAATGTTTAGCCTTCACTTAATCCCTAACTTCCTCTCTGAGAGATGAGGAAACAATATGGCATCCAAATACCTGCTGACTGAGTTAGTTGGATGAAATGTTTGCTCTATGCTTTTGTGATATTATTGTTATTATTATCTCTAGGCTAACGAAATATGAATGTTTTAAAAAGTTCTCAATATCAGAAAGGATCCATATGAATACTGTAATAGAAAAATGGGAATTGTTTTCAATTTTTTCACTTATGTTTTCAAATTGAGATTTCCAAGTTTTATTACCCAGGAAGTAAGTTTTTCCTTTTCTTGCTTACATTGCATTTTAAAAGATGATTGCAGATGTCTTTTCAGTGGGTTTTGGTTTGGCCAGACGATTGATCCCTTTCTGCTCTATTTCCATTTAATGCTCAAAGAAATTCTTGTCCAATAGCTTATGTAACCAATTTGTTATAAAACTCATTAGGTTTGATTTCCCCCTTCTCCTATTATTTCCCTAACAATAGAAATCAGTCTTCTGTCACACTATTTCCATTAAAATGTTTGAAATGACAACTGTGTTCCTTGAAAAATCAGGCTTTAAAAATTTTAATTTCTGTCACTTTATAATAAATGATTCAAGATTTGCGTTGTAAATTCTAATTGACTGATACAATTTTCCCTTTTTTATGTTCTATTTTCTGACCTGATTTCAGGGATCCCTGGCTAGGGAGGTTCTAATCATGTGGCCTACTTTGAGGCGTTATTATACTGCCTCAGTTTCCAGTTTGGTTGAGTTGGGCTTTGTTTTGGAGTGCTTCAAAATGACTTTAAAACATTGGGGGTTCACTCAAGTCCCAAATGTGTTTAGTCAAGCATTTTCCCTTTTATTTTTTAAAGGCATGTGTAATTTGAGGGAAATGTAATCCATGTGTTTTGAACTCATTTGTCCTCAGAAAGATTAATAGGAACATAGCTTGTTCTTTAAATAATGATTTAAATTAAAAAAAAAACTTTGCTATTCATTATCTTGTTAACCCCAATTGCATGTCAGCTTGTCAAAATGTGGTATTCAGAAAAAGACTGGGAAAAAACAATGCCTTATGAATGTGGTGATTTTCAGTAGAGAGGATCAAGATACTCCAAAGGGTATTTGGAATGAGAAGAATTATATTCAAATTCTGGTTGCATTGTTTACTCCTTATGTGGCTTTCCTTAACTTTGGTGAACTTCAGTTTCTTCATTTGTAAAATGAAGAGGTAAGACTGGCTCTCCTTAGAGGTCCATTTCTACCTCCAAATCTGGGACCCCCTTGATTGTTCAGTGACTTTAGATATCCTGGTCATGTATTAGCGAATCCATGAAGAGTTTTTCATTATATATACAATGTATATACAATGTGTGTGTGTGTGTGTGTGTGTGTGTGTGTGTGTGTGTGTGTATCAGCTAGATGCTGAAGATTAAGTGCCACATCTGGAGTCAGGAAGACTCATCTTTCTGAATTCAGATCTGGCCTCAGACTTTTACTAGTTGTGTGACCCTATGCAAGGGAGGATGATACCAAGGTCACACATGAAAGTATCCAGGATTTGGCCAAGATAGAAAGAACTTTATTTATTTATTTATTTATTTTTATTTTTATTTTGAATATTTTATTTTGAATATTTCCCATGTTTACATGTTTCACATTCTTCCCCTCTCCCCAAGCCTCCCTAACCCCCCTTAGCTGATGCACAATTCCACTGGGTTTTACATGTATCATTGATTAAGCCCTAATTCCATATTATTGATAGTTGGGCTAGAGTTACTGCTTAGTGTCTATGTCCCCAATAATATCCCCATCAGCCCATGTGTTCAAGCAGTTGTTTTTCCTCTGTGTTTCTCCTCCTACAGTTCTTTCTCTGAATGTGGCTAGTTTTCTTAGAAAGAACTTTAAAAGAATTTGCTGGGTGATGGTGGCAGAGGAGAGACCTAAACATGGCCCTGGAGAGTGATAAATATGTTAACTTCTTCTCCTGGCTCTGTGTGTCTGGAGATTTGAGAGGATTACTTTGATGTGGTGAAGGTGTCAAAAGCTATGGTATCTTCAGGAGAAAGGTGTGCTCAGCAAGCTCCACAAGATGGGAGTAATGTAAAAGAAACATCCAAATCATAAATTTGGAAGTGGGAGAATTCTTTAAGGTCATCTGTCCTACCTCCTTATTTTGCTAATGAGAGACCTGAAGACCAGAAATATGACAGGATGTTCCTTACATCATACTGCTAAATGGCAAAACCAACATTTAAACTCAGGTCTTTTAACTAAAAATCTATCTATCTCTCTACAAATAAGTGGTCCAATGGATAGTATGGAAAGGAAAAGAAGAAGAGTGAACAACTGAGAAAAGTTAGTACAATTTAGTATGGGGAGGGATTAGATGGAGGAGAAGGAAAGTAGCTGATTGTGTTGCTAGTTTTCAAATTCTGCCATTTGCCACTGACCCCTCCTTACCCTTCAGCTGACATTTGTTTATCCAGAATCAAGGAGATCCCTAGAATAAGTATATGGACATCCTAGAGAAGAGACTGACAGCTGGGGGTCTCTAAAGAGTAGGCAGTAGAGCAAGGCAACTATCCAACAGCATGGTACAGGATTAGGAAGAACATATGCTGGCATCTGGGGTGGAACTCAGGTAGCTTCCTGCTAGTTCTGACTCTAATCCTAAGTGATAAAGATTGATTCCCAGTATGTACGTCAGACTCAATCTTAGTTCTAAAAAACAAACTCTCTGGACCAAATGTTTGACACATTTGTTTATGCTGTCTCATTTTTCCTCTTTTTTTTTCATTTATGTTCATTTTTCTTCACAATCACATAGCAAGGTCCTTGAAGGAAGAATTGTGACTCCGTCTGAGGCAGCCCGATTGTGTCATGAATAAAGTGCTGAACTTGAACTCAGAAAGACTTAAATTCAAATCCTATTTCAGATACTTACTAGTTTGGTGATCTTAGGCAAGTCACCTAACTTCTATCTATCTCAGTTTCCTCAACAGTAAGCTAAGAACAATAAATAGCACCTGCCTCCCACAGTTGTTGTGAGGATCAAAGAAGATAAAATAAGTAAAATGTTTTATAAACTTTGAAGTACCATATAAAAGCTAATTATTATTATTATTAATCATCATATTCTCCTTAGAATTTTACAGAGTGCTAAGTGCAGGGGCTGTTATTTAGTAACTATTTGTGGAGAAATTGATTGAAATTAAACAAATAAATTTTGGCACCATATTGCCTGTTGCTCCAGCGTGTGGCTGTTTCCCCCCCCTCCCTCCCGCCCCCCTTTCTTCCTGTTTGAAGGCCAAAGGTTGCCATTTGGTTCTGAATGTGAGCTGCATGACTTAATTCAAAGCTATGTGTTATGAGTTGGCTAAAGCATACTTAAAGACAGTTTTAGTCTGTCAAGCAGTTTAACAAAAATTCATATTACTGCCATGGAGAGCCTTAGGGAGGAGCAGTCAGTCTCAATTAGCATGACGAGAGCCTCGCCTTTCCAGGCTGAAAGGCTGAAAAAGGTATTTGCTGGCTTTCTATCAAAATGCACCCAGCTAGTTAGACTCAATAAATAAAGGTCCATTTCCACTTGTGGTCATTGGCTGGTCACAACCACTGATAACAGGTAGATTAATAAGGCAGAAAGAGGGAAGATGTCGAGTTCTCACCTTCTATTGTGAGCTTTTCATCATATATGATAATAATGAGTTTTTCTTTTTAGTGAACATTATGGTGTGATGGACCCACTCACAACCTCACATCTTGAGTTTCTGCTCCTCTTACATTGTCCACACTCTGACCTCTGTCTCACATGAGAGTTACATCAGAACTATGTCATTCAGATTAAGCAACATATCTGTTTCTTCCATTACTCCTCTTCAGTTATAATGACACCGGCTGCCTTGTTGGTCAACAATCAAAACATTTAAGCCATCTTTTGGTTCCAGGTCCCATGCCTGGAACACTCTCCCTCTTTCACTCTGCCTACAGATCTCCCTGATATTTTTTAAGTCCCAATTGGAACTTTTACTGAAAGCCTTTTTCAACCCCTCTTAATTCTAGCATCTTTTCTCTGTTAATTAATTTCTTATCACTCTTGTATATAGCTTATTTCATATTTCTTTCTTTGCCTGTTGCCTCCCTCATTAGATGGTAAGCTACTTTAGGTCAGAATTTCAGTTCTTAGCACAGTGCCTGGCATATAAATCCATACTGATTAATTGATCTGTGTGTGTGTATAGATGTATACATGGAGGTGGGTCTTTTGGGGGAAGGGGAATAGGGCAATTAAGACCCAGAATTAGTTACAAAAAGGGGGATAAAGCGCAGTTGGGGGTGTTCTACTTCTCTCTACTATTTACTCTTCCCACCCTTTGACAGCTCATACCTCAAGTCGCTCGTGTCCCTAGGATTCACACATCCAGATCACAAGGATTTCAGATCCAAACGTACTTTCCTATTAAAGCTAATTCATGCCTTGGCACATTTTGTCACAAATATCCAGAGTGTAGATCCCTTACTACCACATAATCTATTTCCAGTTTTATAGACCAATGAATAAATAACAATTACTGACAACTGCAAGACTCTTTTGTCTTCCATGCAAAGCTCTCTACCTTTCACACTGGCTGTCTCTATATTCCAATATGGAGCAGAAAAAGTTCAAGACTAAAAGGCAGTACTTTGATGCTTAATCCAAAGATTTCTAATGCTTAAAAAACTAAATCATAATAAAACACTAGGTACCGTGCAATATGGTGTTGCAAATAACAATTAGTCAATATTAATGTTTTAGATTAAACTTCATTATGAATTTTAAGTTTCATTCATTAAGAGCCATATGGCTCTCCATTTTTGTAGCTGAAAAAACTTCATTGCTTAGAAATGTACTTCAGTAGTTTAATGGATCTGGGATCTAACTGATGTAAGTCTTTCTTCTGACAGTACATATTGAAAATCACCTACACAATTCTCTTCCATGTTCTCCATGCATCTCCCAAAGAGCCCCGTGTTCTAGAGGTCTTCCCCTTGTTGCTTGTTAACTCATGGATACTAATACAGTCTTTGGACTCTCAAGGTGTTTGGCCTTGGCTAACCATTCCTTGGAAACATATAGTAAATGTGTTAATATTTTCAGTAATTTCATTTCTCTCACCAAAAAGCAAAACGAAACAAACAACGAATAAGCGAAACCTACAAAGTGATTTTGTCTTTGTTTTGCAACTTTATTGCCTGCTTCATCTTGTTGTAGACAACATATTTGTAGCATGTCAAATCTGTTTGTCTTTTAATTGTATGTAATAAAATTTAACCCTGGGAAAGAACAGCTTAGGTCATTGGAAATAATAATGATCTTTTCTTGAACATTAAATTTCAATAGCTGCCCTGTTTATACAAACAAGTTGACATGTTTAGAAAAGAAGCTACATTTATCTTCTCATGCAATACAAAAGTAGCTGCCAGTATTCTGCAACATAGTCAAGCTTTTAGGTGCTTCATGAGTGTTCCCACACTAGTCTGACATGCTCATTTCCTCCCCTCCCTTGATATTCTTATAAAGATTCAAAGGACAGATGGAGCTTTAATTTGATCAATGACTTTAATTTTAAAACTCAGAACTTGGAAATATTTGTGACTCATGGCTCACTACCAGTAACTCACCCAGCTCTGCCCACACGCTTCCTTTTGACCATTTTCTGAACTTATCATGGTGTTATCTTATTGTATATAGTAGTCTGCAATCCACAGGAAGACTCATTTTAATAGCATTTCACAACAGAGTAAAAATCTTCTCATGCCCAATTAGAACTTTGATTTGAAATCAACATTTTGTGATATTCATATTTTGATTTCAGTGATTTTTAAATCTGTGTCTGTGACTTATAAACATCACATGGGAAATATTTCCAAGTTGGACTCCAAAGATGCCTTTACATTTCAACAGCAAAGGAGCAAAGGCAAATCAGACAGGTAATTATTCATAAGCTTAAGGAAAAAGGCACATTCACTTTTTACATTTGGAATGTTCACATCAGACAGTATTTGTTTTATTTCACTCACTTCTTTAAACTATGGTTGAATAGATGAATGAAACTGTCTTCTATATTTATTTTAAGGACGTTTCAAGTGTTTTTCAAGTGTTACTGTAAAAACATTTAGTCAGTTGTCCCTTCAGCTTTAGTTGCTTGAGTATTTTACTGAATCAGCATATGACTTGAGCTCAGAATTGGAATACAAAGTTTTTCTGCCACTTAACAAATGATATAATTATATTTTTTACTTACTAAAATAAAATTGGTAATAAATCATTTGGCTCATTTCCCTTGTTCCTTCGAATTGACTTTTGGTGCTCTATTTAAAACTCATGATTTACAATCATATATGTTACTATGATCAGGAAAACAGGACAACTGACCTGTGGGAGAAAAAAAAAAGCAAATGATACCAATAATACTCATAACCACCCCTTCCTCCCCCACTCTGAGGTTGACTGCTGAATAGATGCATGGAGAGTTAGAGTCTGGGTTGGTGTTTTGTTATGTGTTGGCCCATTGTCCTGTATTGTTAGACTGAAGTGCCCTGAAAGATAGGTGAGGTAGAGAACCTATCAATTTCATTTAATGACTGAACAGTATGGTTTTGGGGTCTGGTATATCTTTCCCCATATACCTGTAATTTTGATTTCTTATATGGAATGTACTCTAGAAAACTCATTTTCCAAGTTGTTCATATCCTACTTCATTCATATATTATCAGAGGACCTTAGAATTGCAAGTTATTTTAATGCTCATTTATCACACCTCCTTCATCTTGTACATAAGAAGATGGATACAGAGAGAGGAAGTGATTTGCCCAAGGTTAGTAAGTGGCAGAGGTGGGATTTGAATACAGGTCCTCTGACTCCAGGTTCAGTGCTCTTTCTACTACATCATCTACCTGAAAGTCTTGTGGATAGAGAGAGCACTGAGGAAATAGGTCCTCTGTAGTCCTCAGGAAGTAGGATTATTTCATAAGATCCATGATAGTTATGTGCTTGAAATAAATTTTGTTTCTTTATCCTTTGAACTATTCTTGTGTCAGAAATTATTGGAATATGATAAACAGTGGTTGAAGGATCTTGCTGTTATAGACTAGTTATCAAGAAGGGAGTCTGGCTCATAGTTCCCTAGTTTATTAATGGATTGTTTAATTTGTTACTATTTTGTTGACCTTTTCATGAAATTATGTAGCATTCACTATTTGTGTGTGTGTGTGTGTGTGTGTGTGTGTGTGTGTGTGTGTGTGTGTGTGTGTGTGATTCTTATTTCTCTCTTTGTTATTATAGTTAGTATAGTCTACAGGAAAAAAGTACAAAGTACACTTTAATGTAGCCAAAATATATTTCTAATACATGCTGATGAAATTTTATGTATCTTATTCTGCCAATCTTTATTCTCTTGTTAGCAAAGAAAAAGTTATATCTGAAATTTATTACTGAAAATTTTTGATTTTTAATAGATAATTCTAGAAGTCAGTCTTTTGAGTTATGAGTGAATCATATAGAAGAATTATTCCATTTGTGGCCCAGAGTTGAGTGCTTTTGATATTATGGGATTAACAATTTATCATAAAAAATTTTGAGCATAAAAAAGAATTGACCAAGAAATTATTTATCCTTGGAAGCAATGAAGGAACGTGATTGCTTTCTACTCTCTTATCACTATCTGGTTTATAATTTTTGGTATATATTTTCAGAAGGAGTACTCCTTCAGCTTGTGCTTTTTCCATGGCACCTTAAGGAGTCTCTTTCTCATTTATATATAACTTCTGTAAGATTAAATAATGCCCACTCATAGTTATATATTATTGGTTTACATTTTTACAATATATAATTCAATTATTCACTTCACAAATATTTATTAAATACCCTGAATGCAAGACTCTTCAACTTTCACTTTTGTGAAGATGGATAACAAGTTGGTGGAGTTACTTTGTAGAAAATTCCTACTAAGGTATAGCTTTGATTAAACAAACTCTGAGATCTTTTCTAATTCTAAAATTTTTTGCTAAGTTGCATCAGTGAAAGACAATATAATCCATGATTCAGAATACTGATTAAGCTTTTAAAATATTTTACTAATAAAATGTTATTTAATTAGAACTATACACTATGAATTAAAAATTAAAATTTCTTTAATGCTACAAACATAGAACTAGCAAGGGCAGGTGATAGCCAGGCCTAGAGTCAGGAAAACTCTTTCTGAGTTCAAATTTGGCCTTAGATACTTACTAGCCGTGTGACCCTGGGTAAGTCTTTAACTTTGTTTGCCCCATTTTCCTCATCTGTAAAATGAGTTGGAGAAGGAAATGGAAAATTTTTCCAATATCTTTACCAAGAAAATTCCAAATGAGCTCCTAAGATTTGGACACAATTAAGAGACTAAACAAGAACAAAGGAACAGCAAATTGAGCAAAAAATACTCCATCCACTTTTGAAGAGTTTTGTTTTCTTGAATCAGTCAGTCAAATCCACAAGCATTTAATAAATGCCTACTAAGTACAAGATATTATCCTAGATGTCAGAGAATTACAAAATAATTCTTGTCCTCTAGAAAACTTTCCATTGTCCCTCTGATGCCAAAGGTATTTTTTTCTCAGCTTTCCCTTTATTACTTTAATTTATAGGATTGAGTATAGTTTTAACTTCTCCTTGCTTCCAAAAGCTGCTTTTTTTTATTAACTATGCTAGGCTGCTTATTGTGGTGGAGAACCATTAATTAATCAAATTTTTGTACTCATGTTCATTCTCTTAGATGACCAGTGTAAGGATTTGTGCAAGGGGGATGGGACAAAAGGAGCCAGAAGAAGGCAGTTGCTGACAGTTGCTGACAGTTGTGGACAGTTGAGATCAGAGAGAATTCTGGGAGATTCGGAGGAAGAAGAGAGGTCTTTGGGCTGAGGACTGTGAAGAGAGAAGAGGAGGATATCCCAGTTCAGATCCAGTCCTGAGGGCTTCCTGAGGATCTTCTGGTGGAAATTGAAACTCTGATTCCCTGATAAAAGCCATTCCATAGCATCTCACCCAACAAGACTTCAATTGTCAAGTCAGCTAAGGTTTTGGACTCCATTTTGGAAGTGATCTCTTAGTCTCCTTTTCCCATTACCCAGCCTTGCTGAGAGACCCACTTTCAGTCAAAACTTACAATTATAGAAAATGATAGAAACAGAGAAATAGAAGTAGAAATAGAAGGAGAAGGGATGAGGGGGAGAAGTTTAGGAGTGGGAACCATTGGGTTTCCCACCTAAGTGATGGATCCCCATAAGAATAGTGAAGAGGGCACCCCAAAATCCTTCTGCCCTTCACCCCTTTCCCCAATCCCTGATTTGTGAATAATAAAAGCCATTCATCAGTCAGATAGTGTTCCAGAGTGCCTGAGAGACAACAAGGGAGAGGGAAACCACAGCTTGGTCTGGCTGCCTCCATCTTGGAGCCAGACCACCTGCTGTGAATTTAACTGATGGGAGGAGGTTTATGTGAACCCTGTCCTTATTCAGAATTGGATTGGGGTACCACATACCTCGTCTTATAGGGAAGCCTCATCCCCAACTCCTGTAGGGCAGCACAACCATCCAGGTCACCCAGTTTTGGGGTGACACTCCCTTAAAGTCTCCCAGTGTATATTTGGCCTCAGGGGAGAGCTGGAAGAGAGACTCACCATACAGAGACTTTCTCTATCTCCCTCCTATCAAACATTGGTTATTGGCTCTCTTTTATTGTTACACAAGGAAAACAGGGCAATTTATTTGTGGGAGAAACAAGGAAGCAAATGCTACTAATAGTACTTGCTCTTCTGGCTGCCTTTACCCAACTTTGAGGTCACCTGCAGAGTAGAAATGGGGAAAGTGAGAACTTCTGGGTTGGTATTTTGTTATAGGTTGGTCCATTATACTATATTGTTTGCCTGAACTTGTTCAAGTAGGCAGGAGAAAAGAACTAAATTATTTTCTCCACAGGTGTTGTTAATGCAGAACATTTCCATGTGTCTCTTCTCAGTAATCCAGATTCAAAACTAAATAAATCCAAATAATAACAGGTAGAATTTATATAAGATGTAAGTACTTCAAGATTGGCAAGACTCCTTAAATGTATTTCATTTGATCTTCACAACAATCCTAATAGGTTGGTGTTGTTATTTTCCCTGTTTTAAAGATGAGGAAATCAAGATAGACAAAAGTTAAGTAACTTGCTAAAGGTCACCCAGTTAAGCATCTGAGGTAGGATTTTAGCTCAGGTCTTCCTGACTCCAACTCCAGAGGGATAAAAGGTTGTTTTTGCTCCATGGTATCTATCATGGGCTCCCTGACTTTGAACAGGATACTTTTGTATATGACAGAATGATGAGCTAATCCCTTCCCTTTATGTATCCTAAGTCAATTTATTACATAATAAAATGGTTCCCCCCAAAGTTCTAGTCCAGTGATTCCCAAAGTGGGTGCTGCCACCCTCTGGTGGGTGCTGCAGCGATCTGGGGGAGGGGGTGATGACCACAGGTGCATTTATCTTTCCTATTAATTGCTATTAAAATTAAAAAAAATTAATTTCCAGGGGGCAAAATAATATTTTTTCTGGAAAGGGGGCAGTAGGCCAAAAAAGTTTGAGAACCACTGTTCTAGTCTAATGCTTTCTTTCAGGATTCATATGCCTGGATCATCAAAGATTATGTCAGCAGAGCACAAGTTCTGACAGTTTCTATCACACTGAGAAGATATTGAATATGGTACTAATAAGAGAATATCCATGCTTCTCAAAGAATAGTATAGGTATGTATAGATATGCTCATCATAATTCAGCTGGTCACTTGGTGATGAATTATTTAGCTATCACAATTCACGAAATAAGGAAAAATAGAAATGATCCTTATGTGGTTTTATGAGGTCTAAGTGGTGTCTATTTCTAAAGTGGTAATGAAAGAGTGGCAGAAAAGGGGAAGAGTTTGTGAAGAATCACACAATCTTTAGGCTATTTAGAAACATTTACTTAACTATCAATATAATAAATGTGAGATACTTGTCTGGTGAATAAATAAGTTTACATATTCTTGGAGAAGATGCATGATGTTAATCTTGATATGAAAGGGTCACCCACAGGCTTACCTAGAGGAGAAAAATGAATTAATTGGAGTTGTTTTATTGTTTATCCAAAGGAATAGGAGATACACTTGATGGTATATATTTTTAATCTTATCTTGCTGTACTTCATGGAAAACATTTGTAAAAAGACTATCATGCAGATTATCCCTGCTTATAAACCAATATTTGTTGCAAAGAATGAGAGAGAAAATTCTATATTGATTTAAATGAAATCTTCCAAATTTAGTAATAATAATATATTTTCCCCTACTTTACAGGTGAAGAAACTGAGGTGGACAGTGGTTAAGTTATTTCTCACGGGCCAAACAGATAGTATCTGAGGTAGCAACTAAACTTGGGTCTTCCTAAATCCAGATTAAGCACTTTATTTACTCTGCCGCATATACTTTAAACTTCAATGATTTCAAAGCAAAGATAACCCTATGGGAAGAAGACAAAATTATGTTGGAAAGTATGAAACAGGAATAAAAATTCTGAGAGGCCAAGAACTTGTAGGCTTTACAGAAGTTTCATTTCTTTATGTCAGTAATTTTCTCTCTCAAAGAGAATCAAGAGGTTCTAGACATAGAAATACTGAATAAATTTTTTAAAAGATCATATTGTAAAGTATAGGAAGCAAGTGGTTACTGACTTGGAATTTGTCTTTAAAACATCTATACAGTTAGACCATCAGCTTTTTAGAGCAACAAAACCAAACCAAATTAAAAGAAAAAAATTTAAAATGATAAGACAATATAGCATGTAATTAATGTGACCTCAATATAACCCATTCAAAGAAGCCTTAGACTCGAAAAATGGTTGTCAGTAAATGGACACTGACCTAGACCAACATCATTTTGAAGTTTAACCAAAGTAACTCAATCACAAAGAGGAGACCAAAAATGCCTAGAAACTGTCTTAGCCAAAAACACTTTATCTCCTTGCCAAAAAGAGAATTATGATGGCCAAAGACAACAGTTTAGAATGTAAGATTATTTGTAAAATCTTATGGAGCAAGATATCTAATGATGCCATCTCATTAAAAGAAACAGAGAGAAAAACAAGATTATTAGAATGTTTACTCCTGAAATTCAATTAAGCTAGATCATCTTGTAAGTGCATTATGTATGATGTTAGAAAGAGAAATTAACAAATAAAAATAGGAAAAATTTGTAAATTTTTATATAGTAAATTCTTTTCTGTCTCAGTAACTGAAGGGTAACCACATTTGAACATCATGATCTTTAATATGCTTCATGAGGAAGTAGAAATGGCACTAAAGGAAACAAAGATAGAGAGAAGAGCTGAATTAAAACAAATAAGAACAGAGAAAATCTTTGTGTGATGTACCATAATTTTGAAGCCATTGACAGATCAACTTTCAAGACATCTGAAAGAAGGGAGGACTCTATTCTTGGAAAATATTTGTAAATATTATTACTAAAAAGTCTTCAAATTATATTAATAGCCACTAATCCATATGCTAACTTTGACATGTTGACAAAACATTTTAAAAAGGTAATCAACACTTGTACTGAGGGTATGCTCATGAAGATATGAGGAAGGCCTCAACAAAGTACATTTCATAAGAAAAAAGGTCTTTATTGACTCATAATTAATTGGTAGGTGAAGAAAATGGAAGATCTCATTTTGCTTTATGTTTGTTGATTAAAAGAGACAATCTGATTCATAGAGTAAAATGCTGCCTTAGAGACTATTTTCCAATATTTAAGTCATCTAAGGTTCCCTTAATGATGTGACAATAGAGATAACTTTTTTTACAATTATCAAACTATCTTTAACATTTTTTGTCTTTATTTTATTCCAATAACAAATTTACACATAAGTTTTTCAAAGTTACATGATTCATGTTCCCTCTCCCCTCCTGAAGTTGACAAGCAATTCTACTGGGTTATACATGTATTATCACTCAAAACATATTTCCATATTATTCATTTTTGTAAGAGAATGACCTTATAAAACCAAAATCTCAAATCATGTACCCAAACAAATAAGGGACAAATCACATGTTTTCATCAGCATTTCTATTCCAACTGTTCTTTCTCTAGAGATGGATAACATTCTTTTTCCTAAGACCCTCAGGATTGTCCTGGATCATTGTATTGCTGTTAGGAACAAGGTCTATCACATTTGATGGTCCCAAAATATTTCAGTTACTGTGTATACTATTCTACTGGTTCTGCTTGTTTCACTCTATATCAGTTCACATAAATCTTTTCAATTTTTTCCAAAATCATCCTGTTCATTATTCCTTATTGCACAATAGTATTCCATCCACCACATACCACAAATTTGTTCAGATATTCCCCAATTGAGAGAAATCCCTTTAGATTTCAATTCTTTGCCATCACAAAAAACACAGATATAAATATTTTTGTACAAACTGGTCCTTTCCCATTAAAAAAATTACTTTGGGATACAGACCATGTAGTGGTATTGCTGGAACAGAACGTATGCATTCTTTTAAAACTATTTTCAAATTTCAAATTGCCTTCCTGAATGGTTGGATCAATTCACGACTCTATGAGCAATGCATTAGTGTCCCAATTTTGCCACATCCCCTCCAACATTTATTGTTTTCCTTTACTGTCATATTGACCAATCTGCTAGGTATAAGGTAGTATCTCACAGTTGTTTTAATGTGCATTTCTCTAATCAAGAGGGATTTAGATAGAACAATTTAAAAATATGACTATTGAAAGTTTTGATTTCATCTGAAAATGTATTTTTGTCAAAGATTTTTGTACTGTGATAGAGGATACTAATGCATAGTCTAAATTCACAAAAGATTCCCTATTGAGGTTAATCATGTTTAAGTTTGCAGATTCAATTCAATATAGTTTTGTTCTTGTTTTACTACATTTTTAAGTTTTAAAAATGTATTTTCTCTCCTTTTCAGTTCTCACCTGTTGACCCCCCCCCAAAAAAAAAAGGAAAGGAAAAGAAAAAATAAAACTCTTGTAAGAAATACTTATAGTGAAAATAAATTGGTCAAACCTAAAAATATAGGATGTACCCAAATTCTTAGAGCAGTTTTAAGTTTTAATAACTTTATAAACATGAAAGCTATAAACTGAAAAATAATTAAAATTTTTAATTACTTAAATTCCTTTTACATTTATTTGTAAAATTTGGAATACAAACTGTTAATTTGATCAACATGGGAAACCACGACATATGAGAGTTTCTGAATGACATTCTCAGAAATTAGATTAGTAGAGGAGGTCTTTTTATTTGGCCCCCTTGGTCTTCTGATCTATCTCCTTTGAAATTTTTCTTGTGGGTTCAATCAAACTCTCATGTATGCATCAAACCCTTTTTCTTTGAATGATCTTAAAGCAAGGGTTACAAAGACAATATTTTCAGTTCCTGAGTAGCAGCTGATGAAAAATTTACAAAGTTTAAAAGTTGACTAACCCTATATCAGAAAAAGAAATTGAACAAGCCATCAAAGAACTCCCTAAGAAAAAATCGCCAGGGCCTGATGGATTCACAAGTGAATTCTATCAGATATTCAAAGAGCAACTAATTTCAATACTATACAAATTATTTGATATGATAAGCAAAGAAGGAGTCCTACCAAATTCCTTTTATGACACAAATATGGTACTGATTCCAAAGCCAGGGAGATCAAAAACAGAGAAAGAAAACTACAGACCAATCTCCCTAATGAACATAGATGCAAAAATCTTAAAGAGAATACTAGCAAAGAGACTCCAGCATGTAATTAAGAAGATCATCCACCATGATCAGGTGGGATTTATACCAGGAATGCAAGGATGGTTCAACATTAGGAAAACCATCCACATAATTGACCATATCAACAGTCTAACAAACAAAAATCACATGATTATCTCAATAGATGCTGAAAAAGCCTTTGACAAAATACAGCATCCATTCCTATTGAAAACACTGAAAAGTATAGGAATAGAAGGACCTTTCCTAAAAATAATAAACAGTATATACCTAAAACCATCAACAAGCATTATATGCAATGGGGATAAATTAGAAGCCTTCCCAATAAGATCAGGAGTAAAACAAGGATGCCCATTATCACCTCTATTATTCAACCTAGTACTAGAAACACTAGCAGTAGCAATTAGAGAAGAAAAAGAAATTGAAGGTATCAAAATAGGCAAGGAGGAGACTAAGCTATCACTCTTTGCAGATGATATGATAGTCTATTTAAAAAATCCTAGAGAATCAACTAAGAAGTTGTAGAAATAATCAACAACTTTAGCAAAGTTGCAGGATACAAAATAAATGCACATAAATCATCAGCATTTCTATACATTTCCAACACACTAGAGCAGCAAGAGGTAGAAAGAGAAACGCCATTTAAAATCACCCTAGACAATATAAAATACTTAGGAATCTATCTACCAAAACAAACACAGCAATTATACGAAAACAACTACAAAACACTTTCCAAACAAATAAAACTGGATCTAAACATTTGGAAAGCCATTGGTTGCTCATGGGTAGGATGAGCTAACATAATAAAAATGATCATTCTACCCACCTATTTAGCGCCATACCTATCAAACTACCAAAAAACTTCTTTACTGAATTAGAAAAAACTATAACAAATTTCATTTGGAATAACAAAAGATCAAGAATATCAAGGGAAATAATGAAAAAAATGTGAAGGAAGGGGGCCTAGTAGTACCAAACATTAAACTATACTATAAAGCAGCAGTCATCAAAACAATATGGTACTGGCTAAGAGACAGAAGGGAGGATCAGTGGAATAGACTTGGGGTTAATGACATCAGCAAGACAGTGTATGATAAACCCAAAGAGCCCAACTTTTGGGACATGAATCCACTATTTGACAAAAACTGCTGGGAAATTTGGAAAACAATATGGGAGAGATTAGGTTTAGATCAACATCTCACACCCTATACCAAGATAAATTCAGAATGGGTGAACGACTTGAATATAAAGAGGGAAACTATAAACAAGTTAAGTGAACACAGAATAGTTTACCTGTCAGATCTCTGGGAAAGGAAGGTTTTAAAACCAAGCAAGAGTTAGAGAAAATTACAAAATGTAAATTAAATGGTTTTGATTATATCAAACTAAAAAGCTTTTGTATAAACAAAAACAATGTAGTCAAAATCAGAAGGGAAACAACAAATTGGGAAAAAATCTTTATAACGAAAAACTCTGACAGGGGTCTAATTACTCAAATATACTAGGAGTTAAAGCAATTGTATAAAAAATCAAGCCATTCCCCAATTGATAAATGGGCAAGAGACATGAATAGGCAATTTTCAGGTAAAGAAATCAAAAGTATCAATAAGCACATGAGAAATTGTTCTAAATCTCTAATAATTAGAGAAATGCAAATCAAAACAACTCTGAGGTATCACCTCACACCTAGCAGATTGGCTAAAATGAAAGAAGGGGAGAGTAATGAATGTTGGAGGGGATGTGGCAAAATCGGGACATTGATGCATTGCTGGTGGAGTTGTGAACAGATCCAGCCATTCTGGCTGGCAATTTGGAACTATGCCCAAAGGGCTATAAAAGACTGTCTGCCCTTTGATCCAGCCATACCATTGCTGGGTTTGTACCCCAAACAGATCATAGATAAACAGACTTGTACGAAAATATTTATAGCTGTGCTTTTTGTGGTGGCAACAAATTGGAAAAGGAGGGTATGTCCTTCAATTGGGGAATGGCTGAACAAACTGTGGTATATGCGGGTGATGGAATACTATTGTGCTAAAAGGAATAACAAACTGGAGAAGTTCCAGGCGAACTGGAGAGACCTCCAGGAACAGATGCAGAGTGAAAGGAGCAGAGCCAGAAGAACATTGTACACAGAGACTGATATACTGTGGTAAAATCGAATGTAATGGACTTCTGTAACAGCAGCAATACAATGACCCAGGACATCTCTGAGGGATTTATGGTAAAGAATGCTACCCACATTCAGAGGAAAGACTGCAGGAGAGGAAACATTTAAGAAAAACAACTGCTTGAACTCATGGATTGGGGTGGACATGATTGAGGGTGTGGACTCGAAACTACCACACCAATGCAACTAACAACAATTTGGAAATAGGTCTTGATCAAGGACACATGACAAAACCAATGGAAATGTGTGTCAGCCATGGGTGGGGGGAATGCGGGGGGTGAAGGGGAAAGTGGGAGCATGAATTATGTAACCATGTTAAAAATGAATATTAATAAATGTTTAAAAGTTAAAAAAAAGTTGACTAGCATATAAGATGGCTATGTGTAGTACCAATAAGAAATATTTCAATATTTAAGAAATTAGATAACTAAATTAAATTACTAAATGTTTCTAGCATGTGTTGAAATTGTATCTTGTTATGTTTCCCCTGACCACTTCACTAGTTACTGTAATATGTAGGTATATAAGAAATAGATAATAAAGAAACAGAAATTAAAAACTAAGAGATTAAATTAAGGCCACATCCAGATACTATGTACTAAATTAGGAGAAGTCAGCTAGACCCCAATAAACAACACTCAGATAAACTCAAGAAATATGCAGTAAAATCAGAAAAATGTCATTAGAGGTCCCTAATGTGCTTTATTAAAGTATGACCGATGTACTGCTCCTTGCATCCTGTCAGTGTAATCTTTCCCAGCAAGAATCCAAACAAGAAGGCTTGTTCTCCTTGACTCAACTAGGTGTCCCATTATGGTCTTTTCCCTTAAGGCATAAACCAGGTATACAGGCTGGAACTTAATTTGTCCATAGGTACACCACCCCCAGTAGGTGTGCATGGCTCCATGAATTCACTGGTAGAAAGCAAGGGTGATTAAAGTAGCTTAATGGGTCCTCTTCTCCTTCCTGAGATAGGGACCTCCTTTCATGGTTGGGCATAATAGAAAAAGTAAATTTGTGCCATTTATACTTCCAAAGTTATTAAAACTTAAAAATACACTAATGCTGTATTTGTTTGATTTGACATCTTGAACATCAGTCTTCTAAAATTCTTAAAACTTTCAAAATTGTCCTTGCAATATTATTATGGTATTAATTATTCTCCTGTTTCTGCCCACTTCACTCTGGATCAGTTCATATATGTTTTCACAGTTTTCTCTGAAACCATCCATTTCATTACTTCTTATAGAATTCAGTGTAACTCAACAATAATTATTAAGTTCTTGCTATGCATCACATATTTTACAAGGCTCTGGTGATACCAAGATAAAAATTAAATAGCCTGTACCCTCAACAGGCATATATTCCTTTAATTTTAATTGTGTTTATTGCATCAACAGCAGAAAATTGAAGTCTCCTATGTAAGATATTTATTCACTGAACTGTTTGGTCTGTCTCCAAGAGAAAAATGAAGTAGATAAAGATTATTTGTTGTCTAGAATATGATATTCAAGTGTATAGATAGCTCAAAGACCTGGCCCATCATGGACAGACTTTGTGGACTGGCAATAAGTTGGGCCCAGAATTAAAAAGGGGGATGATTCCAAACTGATCACATTTAGTAATCTGAATAACGCTCTTAATGATCTTCAGTCTTTTTCACAAAACAAAGGCCAATCTTTTGAATATCTGTGCTCTTTTGGAGATGCGTGACTCTAAATTATATCCCATCAGAGTCTTTAAAGAATTAATATTGTGGATCACATTAAAGAATTAACATTGTGATTGAGAGGTGCTATTGGAGACAAGAAGCAAGGCAGCATATTACCAATGATGAATTGTACAGAAGTGGTAAGAAGTATCATTAGATAGTAATGACTAGAAAATAATAAATGCTACATAATGAATGAACCATGAATGCAACATTGGTGTTCATGCAATAGCAAGAAATATAGAGGAAGGCTGCAATGAATTGGGTGGACTCTCTGTGTTGGAATTATAGATGGGATTGACTGTCTCCTTCCCATTTTCAAACAAGATGAGGTGAAGTAGATATAGGAATGTGCCACTAAATGTTTAACTGAATCTCTAGAAGTATAATCTGAATTATTAACATTTTTTCCTAGATAATGAACAAAACAATAAATCAAGCTCTGATGTGTCACATTGTCTGTTTTCCAAGATGTGAATGCTCATACTGAAAATTTAACAATGGTTTCTTGAGAGTCATTTCGAACTGGCTCCCACATAAGCACACCCTTGGATGGATGGTTTGTAATCTGTACTTTTGGAGGGCGTACCCATAATCATGAGATCATAGAACCAAAAGAAGTATCAAGATACAAGACATGTTTACCAAACTCTTTGCTTTTTTCTGAAGGTGTCAGGCAATTTTGCTGACAAAACAGTTGATTTTCTGCTGACAGAGACAATGTCTCTGGGGTAATGTCTGGGAATTTATACTTTCAAATCCTCATTTTGGCAAGAAGGAATTTCTTAAAGTATTTTTCTTACTAGGAACCAATGTTCATTTGTGCTTCCAGGAGTCTCTCAGCAACTTGTCATTATTGTTCAGTTGTTTTTCAGTCATGCCTGACTCTTCAAGATCCCATTTGGGGTTTTCTTGGCCAAGATATTCGAATGGTTTACCATTTTCTTCTCCAGCTCACTTTAGATGAGGAAACTAAGACAAATAGGGTTAAGTGACTTGCTCAAGGTAACACAGCAAAGTAATGTTTGAGGGCAAATTTGAACTCTGGAAAAGGAGTTTTTTTTTTTTAAATATGGTGCCACCTAGCTGCTCAACTTGCCATTATTACTCTATTGTTTTCATGTAGAATAATTGAACACATAAGAGGAGTTATAATTTCTTGCCTTTTGATGAAGCTATCAGGCAAGTTTGTTGACAGCCAAACTGGTGCTTTGTTGATGGAAACTGCTTTTTAAGGGGTGGTCAAACCCCTTATGATCAACTTTAAGCATACTTTCAACAAGAATTAACATGCTAAACTTTTTTTCATGAAAATTCCATTTCTCCATATTGTACCATTTGTTGATAGGTTTCCCTGATTACTCCTGACTAAATAGTACAGAAACATTTAAGGCAATTCCAAATAATTAGAATTGTTAGCTCTGAGATCAGAGATGTGGGATTAAAAAAAAAACTGGCAGGGTAGGTTTATTATTTCTTTTGTTTTCTTTGCCTTAAAGACTTCAAGCTAAATTCTCAGAAGGCCACATGTTGTTAACATCAGTACAGAATTAAAAGACAATCAAAACAACTGCAGCAAGAGCAATACCAATAATTTATATTTATATAGCAATTTCAAATTTTACAAAGCACTTTTATCACAATGCATTTGTGAAGATATATATATATATACATATATATATATATGTTATATGAAATCATTATCTGTTTTACAGGTAGTGATAGCTAATATTTATATATCACTTTAACATGTGCCATTATACCATTAATATCTCCCTTCTACAGATAAGGAAACTGACATAGACAACAATTAGATGACCTCCAAAATCCGATATATGAGCCTATAATCTTACCTGTTTCAAGAATGAGGTAATTTTTTGTAAATGGGTTGAGTTGATGTGCCCCAAAGAAGGTTCTGTGAGGTAAAAAAAATATCTAGGGTTCTAAGGTCCTAGGGAAGTGATAGCCCATGCCAGTACTTATCTCCCTCTCATATTCTATATCCTAGTTGCTTAATATTCCTTGTATTTACAACTTATTTCATCTCTATGCCTTGCATTGACCATCTCCCAGACAGGCCTGGAATGTATTCCCTCTTTAACTCGTAGAATCTCTGAATTTGAGAACTGCAAGGGATTCCACTTACCATCAATTCCAATGCATGTATGAAGAGAATCTCTTCTAGAAAATACCTGATAATTGGTCATCCAACCTTTGATTGAAGACCTTCCAGGGGGCATGATACTCCATCGCCCTTGAGGGCAGCCTATCCCAAAAAATACAGTTCCTATTAATAAGAGGTGAGAGCTGGGTGGTACAGTGCCTGGAGTGAGGATGATTTGAGTTCAATTCTGGCCTTAGACATTTACTATCTGTGATCCTGAGCAAGACAATTAACCTTGTCTGCCTCAGTTTTTCATCTATAAGAAATTCTTAGAAAACGATATAGTAAACCACTCTAGTATCTTTGCCAAATGGGGTCACAAAGTTTCTAACATGACTAAAGTGACTAAATAGCAGCAAGAACAATTAGTAAGACATGTTTGCTGACACATCTCAAATTCCCCTTTTTATTGGGTCTAACTTTTGTACCTATTTCTGCCTTTCAGGCCAAATAGAAGAAGTCCTTTTCCCCATGACAGTTCTTCAGATATATGAAGATAGCAATCATGTCCCCCCTGAATCTTCTCTTCTCTAGAGGAAATGTTCCTTGTTCCTTCAAATGATCTTTGAATGACATATTTGCTTTAGAGTGTCTAGGGCCTGTAATAAAAATATCAGAAAGGAAAAAAGTCCCTCCCCCCCCATCAGATGATGCCACTGGGAGCATGTCTAGGTGGTGGTGGGTAAAGTGTTGCACCTAAAGTCAGGAAGGTCTGATATCAAGTCTAGCCTCAGATTTTTACTGAATGATTTTGGAAGAGGAAGTAATTTAATTTGTACCTTTTGCTTAAGTCCCTCATCTGTAAAATGGGTATAATAACAACATCTATTTCCTAGAATTGTTGCAAGGATCAAATAAAATAATATTTGTGAAGAACTCTGCAAATATTATAGTATTTCATAAATACTGACTATTATTATTAAATATTATGAATACTACATCAAATTAAATTTTTTTCTGTGTTCCGTTAGAATCTACATGCAAGGATTGTTTTAAACTTTTTTATTGTATCCTCCACTTTTAGTACTGCTATGTGGGAATAGATGCTGCTGTAGTTGGCCTGAGGTTCTGTCTGCCATTCTGAGAATAACTGTTGACTTTAAGAGTTTGACTACAGAGTTGTGTGAAAGGGAATTTTTATTCTCTTTGTCTATTTTGTTAATCAATCAAGAACTTAAAGTACCCTGCCTTAACACTTAGTAAGTCACTAACAAAGAAAGTTCACACTCTAAAAGGCCACAAGCACTCCCCCCATCCCCCTTGGGCAGTGCTAGGCAAATTGAAAGGTTGTGATTGATTCCTGAGATGGCATGACGGAGAGCTGATGGATGGAGAAAACTATATATAAGTGAGAGCCTGAAAAAGATTGGATTCTTGATTCTTGAGCTCTTCATGCTTGGCACATTCTTGGGCTCTTTGTTCTTGATATTCTTGGTGGTCTTGGCCTTGTGTGTGCATTGTAGGTTCTTGGCAGTTTTTTCAGTGACTTTGGCTCTTCAGATTTTGGCTTCCTGATCTGGACATTGGATTCTGGTGAGATTAGAATCTGGATTTACATTCACGGTCTGGAGGCACTAGGTTTAGGACTTGGGGTATCTTAAGCTAGGTGATATTTTTCTACCTCCTTCCTATATTTCCCACTTTAATATCTCTACCTTGTTGTAAATAAAGCTACTAAAGCTACTAACAGACTCATAGTTTAATTTTTATTTTTTATAAATGGCAACCACAACAACTTTTTTAACTCATAAATTTAGTCAAACCATTTTTAACCCTTACAGTTGTCACATCTGAAACAGGGAGTAGGGAACTCTCTTTGATTTACCAACTTCTCTCCATGATTATTGGCAACATCTAAAGATAAAGTTGTGAGTGCCAAAAACTATACAGGTATTCTTACAAGTTGATTTTGCCTCAGGATGGTGGATAAAGAAGAAATAATATTCCGCACACTGTTTATATAAGCAGTGGCTGCTTGGAGGTTCTATCCCTGACCCCGTTACCAAATACATCATTTGAAAGTCTTCCTAAATATAAATTATAATGTTTAAATAAGAAAAGGTCTGCATAAAGACAAATAATTATTCTTTATGTTTGACCATATGGCTTCTCACTCTTTGCATCCTTATCTGTAGTTGGATACAAAGAACTTCTTAAATTGTAAACGTCTTGAAAAGTAGGGTTTTTATTTCTTCTTCTTTTTTTCTATTCCCAGTGCTTAGCACAGTGCCCAGCACATAGTAGATGCTTAAAAAATACTTATAGAATTGAATTGAAGGATGATCAGGGCTATCCTTCCATCTTCTGGAATGTGTAGCCCTGCTTGCC
This sequence comes from Gracilinanus agilis, assembly GCF_016433145.1. Taxonomy (NCBI): domain Eukaryota; kingdom Metazoa; phylum Chordata; class Mammalia; order Didelphimorphia; family Didelphidae; genus Gracilinanus; species Gracilinanus agilis. The sequence goes on along the minus strand of NC_058133.1, from coordinate 376,252,994 downwards.
CATAGAATAGAGGTTCTTAACTTATCATCCATGGTTAAGTATATGGATAGATTTTAGGGGATCCATGAACTTACATGGAAAAAAACTCCATTTCTCCTTTCACTAATTTCTAACCAAAAATTAGTATTTCCTTTATTTTCAAATAATATTCTGAGGAGTCTTTGGGCTTTGCCAGTTTTCCAAAGAGGTCCATGACACAAGATTAAGAATCACTCACTATCCTAAAATGATCTATGTTTTCCATGTGTTGTAATATAGCTACTTGTCCCAGAATGCCTCACGATTGCTGATGCATTCTAAAGCTATTGTCTAATATGAACCTCAGGCTCTGTCCTTCTGAAGGCTATTTTCACTAAGAGTGTAAATGGGGGAAAATATCTTGGCTAGATTATACTTACCAGTAAGTAGTCTGTTTTACCTGCATTATGTTATACCCTGAGGGCAAGAGTGGAGCCTTCAATGACTCCACTCAAGAAGGGCAAATTCATGTTCCAGGATCTCTGGGACTAGGATACCCACCTTCTTCATGAATGTCTAACTGCTGGAATGCTAATAGGTATAGTATGTGGATCTGTGTTATAAAGTGTGGTAGAGGAGAGAGAATATTCATCCTGAAGCCAGGGGCTGTGGATGATACTCTCTGTGTGATCCTAGGTAAGTCATTTATCTCCCAGGTAGATTTTTTTTTTAATTTGTAAAATGAGACAGATAGACAAGGCAGCTTCTGTGATCTCTTCCAGCCTAAGATCTCTGATCCCAGTCCTATAATCTTAAATACCTGTCACATTATCCCAACTAAAGTTCAAGAAGAAAAAATGGAGAGAAAAGAATCTCTTCCTGGTGAGAAGCCAGAACATGGGCTGTTTCAATACTGCAAACAGAAGCCCGGGTATGTTAAATAGTTGTGCTGTAATTTCAAGATATTTGGGTCATAGTTGACAACCCCAGATGCTGTACAATGGTAGTACACATATAAATCAAAATGAAGAGTTCCATGGAAATAGATAATGACAAATTGGCAATCATATCAGAGATAGCTACATTTTATGATGGATCTATTAAAAAAGCTATGCAGACGTTAATTTGAGTTCCAGACGTTCAATTCAGTTCACATGGGTACATAACCACTTACAGCACTGCAATTTTTCATAATGCTTGTGGATTGTACATGATATCAAAAGGATGGATTTTTATGTAAACCAATGTGGCTATATTGCAGCCAGCACACATAACATAACTCAAACTGGCTTCCTATGAAGCTATTCATTCAGTGAACAAGTAATGAGGATATTTGAAAACATTGGATATATTGTTTGGCAAGGCAAGATAAGGGATAAATCTTTTAGCACACCTTGGGATTTCATGCATTTCTCCCTCATATTCATTTTTCTACTGGGCTTGGTTTTCCTTGCCAGTTGTAATCAAAGTTAATTGAAGAAATGATCTCAGAACCATTGAATTTTAGGGCTGTAATGGACACTAAAGAACCTCAAATTCAGCAGTACTTAAACAGGAATTCAAGAATAGATTTCAGGAGGGGGGAATCTGTGAACTTGGATAGGAAAAATTACATCTTTATTTAAATGTAATTTGCTTCCTTTGTCTTTGCAATGTATTTTTTATGCATTTAAAAACATTATTCTATGAAAAGACCCATGGGCTTTTACTAAATTGACAAAGGGTTCTATGATAGACAAAACAGTCAGAACCCTTGACCTAATTCAGTTGAATTAATAATAGGATGATATCATCATAGTTTTAGAGTTGGAAGGGATCCCTTGTCATTTAATCCAAATCCTATCCACCAGAACTTTATTATTGATTTTTATTTTATTTTTATTGATTTTATTGGTTTTATTGATGTTTTCTGTATTTACATAATACTAATTTCTGTCCTACCCCCTTCATACCCCACTGATAAAGAAAAATAATTAAATAGCACATGTAATAACATGGCTACCACAGTCAATGTACTAGAGCTTTCCTTCCTTGAAATCACTCACCTCTCTATTGAGAGGGAAGTATACTTCATTATCTGTTCTCTGGGACCATCGTTCTTTCCAAGACTCAGTCAGACTTTCTTTGAGTAATATTTTCATTTGTATTGTGTTAATCAAGTGCATATATTATCCCCTTAGTTTTGCTTTTTTTTGTTTTTTATTCTATATGAGTAAATACAAATCTTCCTGTTTTTCTCCCATTTCTTTATACTCCTCATTTCTTATTCTCTAATAACATCCCATTACTTTCATATATCATAGGTTTCTTTAGCTGCGCCTGAACAAATGGATACCCACTTTATTTCTAGTTATCTATTCCTGCAGAATGCTGCTATGACTATTTCAGTATATGGGAACCTTTGTTAAAAAACTTCAGAGTTGTTTTCACTTCTTTTAATATTAGTGATTTGGGGCATGTTTTCATGGGGTCATTTAAAGTTTGAAATTCTTTGGAAAGCTATTTGTTTATATCCTTTGAACAAAACTATTGACAAGTAATTTTCCTCTAACTCTCTCGCAGATGAGAAGTCTTGGGCCCAGAGAGGATAAATGATTTATCCAATTTTGCACAGGTAATATGGCAGACCCTGGAATTGAAACCAGGTCATTTGATTTTAAATCTAGCATTCACAGTATGACAATACTGAAATTGTGATCTTCTCCTCAAAAGTTATGACTTTACTTAAAGTTTCTATTTTTCTCTTGACAGTGATAGAGCCAAGACAAGAGCTTGATCACTTGGTACTCAGTTTTCACAAAATCATTCTGCCAATATGAAGCAGATGAGGTTCAAAACATACATTTAGAGAATGTAAAAAAAAAATAGAACCAAATGGATCATTATGGAATTACTGAGCTGGGACAAACTGTACATGAAGTTGTTCAGATCTTTAGTCTTGCTAGGCAGGACTGATATAAAGTAGTAATTAAAGGCTATTAAGAGCATGTGAGGACAAGAACCCTCCTGGGGAAAAATAGAACAGTCAAATTTATGATCTAGGACAGTAAACAATGTCTTGCTAGGTAAATAGAATTCAATGGATGACCAAATTCAAGGGTTAGTTCAGTGCTAGGGTAGAGCTTGTTTTGGTTTGGGAACAACACTACATTTTCTCCTCTTTCTATTCCCCATTGCCTAGGAAACCATTTATTGTCTTAAAAATTTAAATATTGGGGGTATCTTACAATCCCATTTCTATTCCCTTTCTCCTGGCCAAATTGGATGGGGTGATGCCAGAGTATTGGACCTTGAGGTAGCCTGAAGTAAGAGGATATGCTTGACTTTGACTTCCTCAGACCCTGCTAGAAGAGCAGGGGGAAAGATCCCTATTTGTTGGAGGAATATGGAATATTGATAATCTTAGTGGAGTTACTGGACATTAGATTAAATCTTGAGCCTGCCATTTAGGCAGGTGGCTAATGCATTGGGCAGAATGCTGAACCTGGAATCAGCAAGAGTTGAGTTCAAATATGGCCTTAGATACTTACTGGCAATGTGACTATTGACAAGTCCCTTAATCTTTGTATGTATCAATTTCTCAATTAGCAAAATGGAGATAATAATAGCATCTCTCTCAGGGATGTTGTGAGGACAAAGTGCTTTATAAACCCTAAAGTGCTATATAAGTGCTAGTAATTATTATTATTCACTAACTAATCTTGGGTAAGTAATTTAGTTTTTCAAGGCCTCAGTTTCTTAATCTTTAAAATGAGAATGTTGAACTAGATGACATATAATGTCCCTTCTAGCTCTAGATCTAGGTCTGTCATGTTTTCATCTTATCCTCCATTGTATGGAGCTATTCTAATGTCTGTAGGACCATTTTGGTACCTTCTAAATTTGATCACAACCAGGATTTTGTCAAATTTGTGTTGCCTTGGCAGTAGTGATGTGGTAGCTAAATACCCTTCTGGTTTAGAATCATATATTCATAAAAATTAAAACTCTTACCTCCTGAATTAGAATTAATACTGCATATTGTTTCTAAGGCAGAATAGCAGTAAGGCCTAGGAAATGGGGGTTAAATGACTTGCCCACGGTCACACAGCTAGTTCATGACCCCATTTGACATGTTCTAGGCAAAGATAATGGAGCAGTTGCTATTTCCTTCTTCAGCACATTTAATAGATGAGGAAACTGAGGCAAACAGGATTAAATGACTTGCGTAGGGCCATACAGATAGTGAGGATCTGAGGTGAGATTTGAAGAGTCTTCTTGAGCCCAGTCCTGGTAGTTTACCTGCAGCACCACCCATTTCCCAATGTAGCCAGCAGGTCTTATACAAACAAAAATACCCAATTCATTCCTCTCTCTTGAAACCAAGTGTAAGATTTACATTTACTTCTATAAAAATTTAAACTAATCCTTTAGTTCAGTGATGGGCAAACTTTTTAAAGAGGGGGCCAAAGGAAAGGAAATGCTCATCTGTCAGTCCGTTTCCAAGGCAACTCTTTCAAAGTTTCATCGTATTGTATCCTACTCATTGTATTTGTCAGATTAGGAATAATGTTGTGCAGCCAGATAGAACATTTCAGGGGGCCACATCTGACCCATATTCAGTAGTTTGCCCATTGCTGCTTTAGTCTATGAAGATATTTTTGAATTGCAAAATGTCATTCACTGTTATCTGCCATACTTCCCAACTTTGTGGTATCTGCAAATTTTATAAATTAGTCATTTTTGCCTTGATCCAAGACATTGATAAAAATGGTAGAGATCACAGGTATAGTACGTGAGAAACTCTACTACAGAGCTTCCAAAATGTTTTAAAAACACTAGTGGATTGGTAATCTTCCTGACATGTTTATTTTCTCCTTAATATACATCATAACACTTTCAGCTCTGGACAATCTATTTTTTTTCAGCCTTTTCTTAATTTATGGGCACCCATTTTGTTTCTAGTTCTTTGCAACAGCAATGTGGTATCCAAGACCTCGTGTGACCTGCCTTCTTAAGCAGTCCATTCCACTTTTTCATAATATTGATCGATAGGAAATTTTCCTCATGTTAATTTAACTGCTCCACAACTTCAATCAACTTTTCTTGGGCTTGCCTTCTGAAAGTGAGTAGAACAATCTAAAAATTTTTCTCATATATTTCCTTGTTGTCTATCTTGCTAGAATGTAAGTTTCCTGTAGTGTGATAACAAGATTAAATCTACCTTGAACATTCTCAAATCTAATCACCAAAAGTGTAAACAACTCCACTTAACTCACAAGTTGGGAGGTCTGTGACCCACTGTGCTAGTGTGTGTGAAGAATCAGAATTTACTAATTGCCTCTGGAGCAGTCCTAAGAAAAGCATCTGTTGTGATTGGACATGTAAACTAGGAGGAAGGCACAGGAAGTGAGGCAAAAGAAGCCCCTTTAAAAGAGAGTTCAGTGAGTTCAGCGTCCTTTTTCTTGTTCGTGTCTTGGACCTGAAGGAGCTCTGCTTGTTCTTAGCTTGGACTTGAAGGACCTCTGACTGGGACCTTGAGACCTTGGTGAGTGAAAAAGGCTGACTGACTTCCATGGATGTACTAACCTCTGGGAGGCTCCCTTGATTGGGAGAAGCCCTAGTGGCTAAACCCCTTTCTAATTGACTTTTAGGCACCCCAGCTGGGCCTCTGGAGCCCTGCTGGAGTAAAGCCCAGACTTGAATACAAATCTAGTTCCTTAAGTTAGATCTCTTATTCTACCCTCTTCTCATCTCTCTACTTCCACTCTCTCCAATATTTTGTAAATAAATTACTAAAATCATTTTAGGAATTGGTATTTATTCAGTTCCTTGGTGACCACACCTTTAAATATTAATATATCCAATCAAAAAACCCCTTTTCTTTCTTAGAGTAGATAGGGACTATTTTGTTTATTATATTTTTTTCTCTAGCACCTAGCACAGTTTCAGGCGCATAGCAGTCATGATAAATGCTTATTGATTGTTCACTCCCACTTACCTCTTCATGTACTTGAAGACCATGATATATAAGTACTAAGACTTTTCTTCTCCAAATTAAACATTCCTAGTTCTTTTAATAAGCTATCATATGGAACAGTTTCTAGTTCTCTCAACATCATATTTAGCTTCCTTTGGATATGTTTCAGTTTATTGTTAGCCTTCTTGGAAGGTGACACCCAGAAATGAACACAGTACTTCATTCTTGGTCTAGCCAGGAATGAGTAGAATGGAATCATGCTATGACTCCACAGGAACCCTTGCCTTACACTGTCATTAAAAGGTTTTCTTTTAGGGAATGACCGAACAAGTTGTGGTATATAGTGGTAGTGAAATACTATGGTACCATAAGAAATGGCAAACAAACTTGGAAAGACGGGTAAACTGATGCAAAGGGAAGTGAGCAGAACTAGGAGAACTTTGTATAGAGTAACAGAAATATTTTATGATGAGCAATTGTGAAAGACTAAACTATTACTAGCATATTACTTTTTTTTAACTAGTCACTTCATGATAAACTTTAGTCAAGTTTAAAATCTTTGCCTTCATGTGTTTTTGTTACATAGGTATTTCCTGTAGGCAACTAGCCAATGAATCCATAACATTCATATTGATACATTTGCCAGATCTGGATTATTCTTCTCTCTATCCCAATTTACCTTCAAATTCAGTGTCAGGATAAGAGTATCATTTTGAGTTTTATCCATTCTTATTTCCTTGCCCTCTCTTTTAAAAATTATTTGGATACTTTTTTTGTCCTTAAATCACATACATAACCAAATATATCTCACCCTTCCATTTATTTATATTTTTTCTAATCTTTAACCCATTTTTCTTATTTTTAAAATTACTGACATTTTATCTTTACCAGATTGTAATCTCAAGGAAAAATCTTATCTCATCCATTATATAACACTTTGTACACAGTAGGAATTTCATTAATATTTATTGAATTGAATTGAAGTTAAAGAATACTGTTAATTTTTTTCTTTTAGAGATTTGTAAATTTTAATTTATAATCACAACTATAGTTATCACTATGTTTTAAGACTTTTTTTGAGGATTTTTAACTACTTCTCTATATAAAGAAAATGTTGCTACACCTTTCTGACCTTTGTTCTTTTTAGTTAAAGTCTTTCATTATGAAATTCTTTGAAGAGTTGTAAATTTTCAAATGTTATTCATGTGCTTTCAAAAGGAATACTAAGGTTTGTTGGATAGTTAATTTTAGGAACCAAACCCATGTCTCTTAATTTTAAGTTCTTGACTGATTGTCTTGTTTGTCATCATTTTAGCTGTAAAGACTTATGAATTTCTGCTTAGTGCTTTCTGACATTTATTCTTTCTTGAGGTTTAGATGATTAAAAAATGTAGTTTTAGAATTTGATGCAACTGGGAGTCTTAAATTTTAGGTCTCTTCTTGTTAGGACTCTGAGTTTTTTCTTATTGCAATGTATTGTTAATTCTGGAAAATTTTCTGGAATAATTTATTCAGGCACTTTTCCTTTTCATTGCTGTAGAGAGCTAATTATTATGAAATTTGGTTTTTTGGATCTATCTTCAAGATTGTTCACTCTTTCCTGCACTACTATCAATTGGCCTTCTAGATCTATTACATTGCAGGCTTGTTTTACCTCTTTGTTTTTGTTATACTTTATCATGTCTCAGTTTTTGTGTTTCCATCATTATTTTATCCAATGAGATTTATTTCTATATAATTTCCCCTTATTTCCTTATAAGTTTTTTTGACTGAAAGCATGTTTTTTTTTAAGTTCTTTTAGGATACCTGATATCCAAAACAATTGATCCTGTAGCATTTCTAATTTTTTTAATCCTCTTTTTTTGTAAGGATTTTTTTGTAATTTATTTTTCTCAATTACATGTAAAAAAAGTTTGCCATTCATTTAAAATTTTTTTGAGTTCCAAATTCTTTTTCTATTTTCCTACCTTTAAGCCTTACCTTGATAAGGCATGCAATTTGACATAGATTATACAAATTCAATCATATAAAACATTTCCATATGAGCCATGCTATAAAAGAAAATGCAGACCAAAAAACCTAAGATAAAGTATGTTTCAATCAAGATTTTAGACTCCATCAATTATTTCTTTTGAAGTGGATACCATTTTCATCATAAGTCCTTCAGAATTGTCTTGCATCCTTGAATTGCTGAGAATAGCTAAGTCATTCACTGATCATTGTAAAATATTGCTGTTACTTATATAATATTCTCCTTGTTCTTCTCATTTCACTTTGCATCAGTTCAAGTAATTCTTTCCAGGTTTTCCTAAATGGTCCTATTCATCATTTCTTATACCACAATAGTATTCCATCTCAACTGTATACACAAGTTGTTTCACCATCCCCTACTTTATAGGCATCCCATTTCCAATTCTTTGCCACGACAAAAAGAGCTGCGATGAATATTTTTTGTACCCATAGCTCCTTTTTTCATCTCTTTGGGATATAGATCTAGTAGTGGCCAAAGGGTATGTCCAATTTTATATCTCTTTGGGCAAAGTTCCAAATTGTTCTCTCTCAGAATGGTTGGTTCAGTTCACGACTCCCCTTAGTTGCTTTTGCAGCTGCTTCAGCAGGAATAAAGCACACTTTGGACTGATGTTGGAATCAATCCAAATTAAACTTAGTAATAAACATTATCTCAAATGCTTTGTGCTTCTTTGTAATAGCATTATCACTGTAACCAGATTATTACTTCCTCTTCTTGCAGTTCAATCTTAATAGGATTGCTACTGGGGCTTGAGAAAATTGTAGGATCCCCTCACTGCTTCCAAGTCATAAGCCTCAAGCTCAAGCTGCTCCCAGCATAGTATATTTGTATAAGCCACAAGAAATTGCCAAAAGTTCTGCACTAGCAACTCAATTGACTGTAAATATACAAACAGCTTTATGTCCCAAGTCCTTTTGCATGTATGTTGACAGGACACCTCTGGGGTTTGAGGTCCCCAGCATTTTCTTTTAATGCCTTAATCTGGGGTTAATATCCAGGTCTAACCATAGGAATAAATAAAATAACTAATAAACATTGCAAAACAGTCCCTGAGTTGTTGAAATTCTAATTTCTTTGCCAACTTTGCCTAATACTCTTTCACATTTAGGTTAAAGAATCTATTTTCAATGAAAATGAGATGAACAATGATGCCTTTAAAATTCCTGAGTGACAGGCAACCCACTGGCTCTAATTAAGTCTGAAACTGTCTCTCCCTTACATCTCTTCTGCCCTATTTTTCCAAAGCCCACTATATACTCCTCAAATATTTTGGTCTCAAATTTAAAGCTTGTGAGAAGGTCTGCATTTTGGTTCTTTATACTCAATTTGTGTCTTTGGATATCTTCTGTTATATCCAATGAGAGGATTGCCCAAATGAACCAAATATTAGGAGTTAATAAATGCTTTTTTCATTTATACATTAATTCAGACTGCTCTCTTTCTACTACTCAATCCTAGGTCCAACTCGGAATTTCCCAAGTTGTACTTTCTTGTGAATAAGATGTTTGATGCTTCTAAATGGGTCAAGTGTTTCCCCACATCACACAATATAAAAAAAAATCACCATCGTTATTTGATTTCATGGAAAAAAGATTGGTTTAGTGTTTCCATTTTTGAAAGAAGCAGTGATTTGTACTAGGCATGGCAAACAATGATTTCTCTTTGGATAGCTAAAGTAATCTTATTATTCACAAATGTAAAATACTGCCAGGTTGGACAGTTTCACTTTTGTGAATGGTATATATTTTTATTAGAATCATATAAAGTTTCATATGGAGCAACAGAAAAAGTTTAACAAGTGCAACTTTCAGAGTGAGGAAGAATTTACATGGGTGGTGATTAGATTGTATTGGGCTTTTAAGACTGGGAGAAAAGTTAATCTTCCAAGAAAAGTGGTGGAAACATTATTCCTTGAATGACTGAAAACTGGACAGAATAGGACATTACAAATTCAATGGAAGAAAATAATCTTTGATAGTCAAGGGGATGGAACAAGGAACCAAGATACCTATTTCAGCCTTCAAAGAAATTCATAGCCTATTATGCTAATAGGAAAGAAGATAAGGAGGTACTGCAACTCTTAAAAAATGTACTTACTATTCATGTCTGATTCTTACTGTATATCTCTAAGATTTAGAATGGTAGGAAAAGTTATCTATGAACCTGAATGATGTACATGCTAATACAACATTTTGTCATTATTAGAGATCAACCTGGCTCAACTTTTAAAATATTATTCGTGAATGAACCCAGCTTTCAAGAATGAGTCTTGTTTATAGCTACAATGAATGGTTATGCCTCGACGCAGAGGTCTAAATGGCCAAAGGGAAGCAGCTGGAACCCCAACTTTAAAAGCCCTCAGTGCTTTGGGAAGCAGAAGCAGCCAAAAGGACTACTTTCAGTTGTACGGTCAATTAACTTGGCACTGGTAATCAGTTAGAGCAAACATAATTTTCCTTTCTGGTTCATGGAGGGAGTAATTAGAATGGTGACTCAATAGTATTTTAAAATTGGGGGCAAACATCTCAGAAGGGAAGATGAAAAAAATTCTCCATTGTAAGAAGATTGGATGTCTTCTTTGAGTCCTATCATTGATGTAATAGAGCTCTGTCATCTATCAAACAGGCATAAATCAATTAGCTCTTATTGGAGGATCCCCTTGCTCTGATTCTACAATGTAGATACTGTCAGGGAGTTTTCTTCATTTAGTACTTAGTAGCCATTGAAGAGAACTAAAAATATAGCTTTAAATTTAGATTTATATATAGATTTATACTTTACTCCCCTAAAGGAGGGGAAAATATATAAATATATATTTTATATACATTTATATATATACATATATTTATATATACATTTATACTTTACTCCCCTCAAGGACTTTACCACCCAGTCACACTGGCCTCCTGGCTATTCCTCAATAAGACAGTTCGTCTTCCAACTCCATGCATTTTATCTGACTGTTTCCCATGCCTGGAACTCTATGCCTTCTTGTATCCTCCATTAATGAACTTTTTGAGGGTAGGGTCAATTTTTTTCCAGGAAGTCATAATAAATATTTATTGATTGATGTGAGTCCTAAATATAAACCATAGAACCTCAGAGGAAAGAGTTGGGAAACTGACTACATTCATTTTAATCCTAAAACAAAACAAACAAAAAGAATATAAAAAGATTAAAAAGAGATCTTTTATGATTCAAAATAGCCACACACATGGAGAAACAAAGACTTCTTTCTAAGAAGCTCAGTTCTTGTAAAGGAAATGAGTAGCTCTTCAGATGATCTTTTTATGAAGCCTTTGCAGCCTCTTCACAGAATTAGCTGAAAATCAGTAAGCAAACAGCATGCTGCCATTACATGAATGTCAAGGTGTGAAAAAAAGGTAAGCTGCTCAAAAGGAAATGCAAAGAAAAAATCCAATCAAGGCTTTAATTAGCTCTGGTCCCTAGTTTCTTGGTTGTGGTGTAATAATAATGAATTTTAATTCTCTTGAATATTGTTTTTCTTACTATTCTGAAGATGGTGAGAGGAATAATTTTATTTCTGTAAACATACCTGTCTTTTCCCAATTTATCTTTGAACAGTTTTAAACCTGAAAAAATAGAGAGAAAAATAATTGGAGAGGAGAGGTTTGCATTTCTCCCTAGTGTCAAAGTTGTTTTCTCCCTTTCTCACTGAACTATTCACATTACCATCCTCACTCCTTGGTCCCCACAAAAATCCATACAAGGGAAATAGTTTATAAATTTTATTGTGAATTACTTCAAAATTTAGGAGATAAGCAAATCTGTAACTGCATCTACAGAGTTTAGTGAACATATTAACTTTTCACAGTATTTCTGGACAGCATGTTAGTTTTGAATTTTGCTTCATTGTCTAGCTGTCACTGATTCCAGGAAACTGAATTATGATTGAACTGGATGAAAAATGAAATCCTTTCTGATTCTGCAATTTTGTGAATATGTGAGATTTTCTTTGTTTCATTAAAACTTTAACATACACATGATACTTTTTTGGCATTTTCTGAAGTCTTCACATAAATGCTTGTATAAAAGAATGAAAATCTCTTATAATCCCAGAATTCCAGAGTTAAGATTCTTTCTACAGTATTCTGGACAAATGGCCAATTAACATCTGCTTAAAGTTTCAAGTGCTGGGAAAAAAGGGAAAGAATCAATTAAAAAGCAGATATTGAATTTTTCTGTTTTATCAATGGTGATACAAGTAAAGAAATGAGACAGCAGCTGCCCTCAAGATGCTTAGGTGAATGATAATCAAGTGAAGATGATTTGATCTAGCAAGTGATAGGAATAGTGAATAAGACAATAGTCTATTGATATGTCTTTTCCAGAAGCAATTATATTGTTAATTGGATTATCCTGGTGTCCTGAATCCTGGGTATATAATGCAACCTTAAAGTGCTCTGGGGATCTCTCTTAAGATTGCCAATTGTTGAGAAGGTGCTGACTTGGCTTCCCAGAGGTATCTCCTCATTTGAATTCCGACTCCAATGAAATAATAGAACTAATCTTTCCCTCTCCCAGCACAAGTGATGAAAAGGAATGGAAGAGGGAGAGGAAGATATGCATGTGGTGGGAGGATGGAATATATTTGGTGAACTTATTCAGTTGTTCAACAAGCATTTATCATACTCTTACTGTGTACCAGACATTGTGCTAAGCACTGGGGAGATACAAAGTGACAAAAAATTGGCCTCTGCATTCAATGAATCATATTCTATGGGAGAGAAATTATAAAATATACATGTAAGGTATTTTATATGTACATACACATACATGCAAATATATGTATATATGTAGCATATTATGTGTATATAGGTATATATGTAGTGAATTTCACATATATGTATCTACATGCCTATTTACATATAGTGTATTTTATGTGTTTATATCTATATCTTTGTAGTTTGTTACATTGAAATAAATAATATATAATAATCTTATATTACATATAACAACATTATATATAATATAAAAATAATAAATAAATAATTCCCTCATTTTTCTATGGTTAAACTTGTAACACATACCATTCTGGTTGTTTTGAGGATCAAAGAATGACATGTGAAGTGCTTTACAAACCTTAAACATGTTTTTATATTTTATCTATTGTTATTATTACCATTATTTTCAAGAATCAGTGGAAATTAAACATGGAAGAGAGTATACCATATCACAAAAGATGGAATTCATAGGAATGCCTAGTTGTCATTTTTTTCTTTTAAAAATTAGATTTATTTTTAAATTTTTCTTTTTACATTTTGAATTCCAAATTTTCTCCCTGTACTTCACCCTCTCTTCTACCCACCAAGAAGGCAAGTAATATATCAATTATATATGTGAATCATGTAAAACATTTCCATATCAGCCATATTACAAAAAAAGTATGAAAATTGTACTTTAGTTTTCACTCAGAGTTCACTAGTTTAGGTGGATAGCATTTTTTCGTCGTGAGTCCTTTGGCATTGTCTTGTATCATTGTATTGATCAGAAATGCCAAGTCTTTCACAGTTGATTGTCATTACAACATTGCTGTTACTATGTATGCACAATGATCTCCCAGTTCTTCTCAGTTCACTTTGCATCAGTTCATATAAATCTTGCCATGTATTTCTGAAACCACACTACTCATCATTTCTTATAGTTAGTACTCCATCAGTCATATACCATAACTGATTCTTCCATTTCCGAATTAATGAGAATCTTCTCAATTTCCAATTCTTAAAATCACAAGAAGCTGCTATAAATATTTTTGTAGGTAAGTCTTTTCCCTTTTTCTTTGTTTCTTTTGGGGTATAGACTTACTAGTAGTATTGCTGGTTCAAAGGACATGTACAGTTTTATAGTGCTTTGGGCATAGTTCCAAATTATTCTCTAGAATGATTTGATAAGTTTACAACTCCAGGAACAATTTGTTAGCATGCCAATTTTCCCACATCTCCTCCAATGTTTGTTATTTTTTTTTTTATGCCAATCTACCACGTATGAGCTGGTACCTCAGAGTTGTTTTAATTTGCATTTCTTTAATCAATAATGAGTTAAAACTTTTTTTTATATGACTATAGATAGCTTTGATTTCTTCATCTGAAAATTGCCTGCTCATATCCTTTGACCATTTATCAATTGGAGAGTGACTCATATTCTTATGTTTAACCTAGTTCTATATACATCTGAGAAATGAAGCCTTTATTAAAGAAACCAGCTATTAAAATTTCTCCAAATTTTCTGCTTTCCTTCTAATATTGGCTGCATTATGCAACTCCTTTTAAATTTAATATAATTAGAATTATTTAGTTTATGTCTTATAATGCTCTCTAACTCTTGTTTGATTATAACTGTCTTGGTAGTTAGATTCCCAAGTATTTTATATTATCTACAGTAATTTTAAATGGAATTTCTCTTTCTATCTCTTTCTTCTGGACTTTGTCAATAATATATAAAAATACTGATGATTTATGTGGAGTTTTTTATATCTTGAAAATTTGCTGAAGTTGTTAATTATTTCAACTAGTTTTTAAATTGATTCGGTAGAATTCTCTAACTATACCATCATATTATCTGCAAAGAGCGATAGTTTTGTTTCCTTAATCCTATTCTAATTCTTTCAATTTTCTTTTTTTCTCTTATTGCTAGAATTTCTAGTACAGTCTATAATATCTATCTCACCATTTGGTCAGCCCCTTTACCTCCTTTGGGTTAAGAGTTCTGGAAGCTGATGCTGATGTTGTTTTGGTCTCAGGTTCTGCCACTATGTGTGTCCACTCATGACAGACACCTTGGTGTCAAAGACCTCTCTTGTGGATCTCCTAAGTTTTATCAGGCCAGAAAAATATCTCACTTTGTCCTTTTCTTGGCTCTGCCACTTCAATATTTAATTTGAAGTGGTATTGTAAAGCTGTTTAGAAAGAAATATTGAAAGAGTTCAGCTGGGTTGTTTCCTCTAATTCATTATCCTCAATTAAGTCATTTATTAACCCAATTATGTGCAATTGGATTGGTTACCTAGAGCAGGGGTAAAAATTAACTTTTGATTAGAAGAAAATATAAATACAAGAAAACTCGATATGTTATTACAGAAGTTGGCCCTTGATTATTTTAAGTAGTTATTAAATAGATGTAGGTAAAGTATATTGACTCAGGTTATCTTATAGAACTTAACCTTTATAAAACTATTATCACAAGTAGTAGTTCAAAAGAATTAGGTAACTATCTCATCCCTCAAATGCTTTCCCCAATCCAGAGACATGGCAGCAAAGGTTAACGCTGTTAAGGTTAAGATTTATTTTCAAAGCATTATAGAGTATCATGGAACAAGACTATGAATGGTAATACCTCACAAAATAGTTGAGGGCAGTAAGGAAAAATGAATTTGCAAAAAGGCCAGTTAAATGGGAATATCTAAAGAGCATTTACAGATGAAGTTGGAATTATAAGAAATAGTTACAAAATGGCAGAGATAGCCAGGGTTTTGATAGAGATGGTAGAACATCATGGTCGCTGAAGTATAAAAATTATAGGTAACCCAAACTACAGCAGAAATGCAGTGAGTAGAGCAAGGCATTGATATCTGATTTACACAATAGTTACTTCAGAGACAATATATCAAGGGCATAAATGGGTAGATTGTTTATAGTGAGTGAAGGTGAAATAATGAATAGACCAAACAATTCTTCAGTACCAGAAAAATATCAAAGACCTAGAGACCTCTTTGTGAATTTATAAAAGGACATGAATAAGAATAACACAGACTGAGAATACATGGCATTGCAATCTACACTGCTAGAGGAGGGCCTGTGCTTCAACACCATAGACTTAATTAATTAGTTAATTAGCTCAGTGTGTATAATGTAAAAATTTTCCAAAACAAGAATATTATAGGCGATCTAAAGAAAACGAGTTCTGAAATTCTTATAATATCATGAAGAAGGGAACTTACAAAATTGGCAACAATTAGGAGAAAATCAATTTCCTGTTCTTTGTACATTCTTTGCTTGCTAAGTTGATTCTGCATATATCCACAGAAAAGCGAAGCAAAAAAAAATTTAAATTAAGTAGACAAAAGGAAGTATGATTAAACCATTAATTACTTTGGTCAGTTAACCATCAGGTAGTCAAAGTGGATTCCAGTTAGTGTGTTAAAGATTACAAAATGACTTATAATACATTACTTTATCTTGTGCTTCATAATTATCTATGTGAAGTCAATACTATAGGAATTATCTTTCCTTTTTTACAGATAGGAAAGCTGAGACTAGAGGAGCTAAATGACTTGAATATGGTCAGAATAGTTAAGTATAAAAAATGTGATTTAAATCCAATTGTGCTTTTATTTCAAATCCCATGCTCTCCACGGTATTCGGATGTTTCCTCTAAAACCAACCTAAATTGTGATTTTCTTTTAAGCAGTATTTTGTTCTAAATTATCTGCCTCAATTCTTCATGTTGCTAGTGTAAACAAAGGCCTAATGTATTAAAGCCTTAATCCCAAACATAATAATCACCTATCAGCCCCTTAGTAGCTTTCTCATAGAACTTAATTCATTTGACTTTCTTAATTGACTATCAGCGAAAATGATGAATGCTTTTCTGTTTTAGATTTGAGGTTTTATTTCTATATACATGTGTGTTTTATAGTATAAATAAAACAAGAGTCAGTGCCACAATTCTTATTCCATCAGTAACAATGTATTGTCCTACCAATGCACACAATTCATTACCTTTTAATAGCATTGGAATACAAATCAAAAAAAGATTATGCCTTTTAAAAATCATGTTTATCAAATCAGAATGATTCTAAAACAGATTTCTATTGAGGGTTGTACTGGCAAATGTTTAACAGCTGTACAAAAAAGAAGAAAAATGTATTCATGGCACACTTGAAGGTTTAACAGGCATCATTAACATTTTCTTCATCACTTTTTAAAGTCTAGACAATCAACAAAACAATAATAAATCAAGCCCTGATTTATGACATTTACCAATTTCCAAAATATCCTGAAAAATTGAGCAACTGGCTTTTATGAGCCATTTTGATGGCTCCAGCATACCCCTTGTTTCTGCCATCAAGAAAATCTGGTTAATGCCCTTTAACAGGCTTAATTCTATTTACAAAGGATCTTATATCATATGCATATTATTTGTGACTAGGAAACCCTTCTAATATCACAGAAATATTTTAATTCATTTATAACCAGTTTCATATCTTGCCCCTATCCCAATGGCTTCTTGTAGTCTAGAAGCAACTCTGGATCGGCAAAGTCTATGCCAATAGAGTGAAATAATGGGGTATTTAAGAAGTCTCATAGAACAACCCCAAGACTATTAAACTGTGCGTCTAACCCCATGAATATTATTACTAAGTCTATACACCAAGGAGAAAAAGCAAAGACATAAAAGATCAATATATATGAAAAATATTTATGGAAGCTCTTCCTGGGTAGTAAAGAAATGAAAACTTTGGGGATACCCATAACTTGGGGGAATGAATATACAAATTATGTCATATGAATGTGATAGAATATTATTAATCTGTAAGAAATGATGATTTCTTAGAAATATTGGAATCTATGTTTAAATTGATACAAAGAGAATTGGAACCAAGAGAACAATTTATAAAATAACAACATTATAGTAAAGACAAAAATCTGTTCAACACAATAACTAACCACAATTCCAAAGGACTCATGATAAATCAAGCTATCTACCTCTAGACAGAGAATATTTTTTAAAAATAGCTTTTATCTTCCTTATTTTCTCAATGGAGTTTTGGAGGGGAGAGAGAATGCAGAACTGAAAAAAATTGAATTTAAAAATGAAGAAAAAGAATTGGCATAGAAAATATGATTGAGGATATCTATGACCAGAAAAGGATTTGGGCTTGTCAAAGGGGAGGGGTAACAGGTCAATATGAGCATTGGAAGGGCATTTACAAAATAAAAAAATAATAGAGGAATATATGTAATACACTCTTTCCATTACTTCCTGAGTGAATATGGAAAGCAATAGATAAAAATCACAGAGAATAAAAGTACATGAAGGGGTTACAACCTCTTCTATACAGTGCCAATATTGAGCATACCTATGAACACTGATAGAATCAGACCCATAGAAGTATACTTAACCAACAGATGGTGTTTCTTATTATTCAGTGAGACTGGTCACCAGAAAGGATCAGCAGCTAGGCTTGTCCCACAATCATCTTGGTGATTATAGTGCTTTTCCCCATTGAATGAAAGTACTAAGTTCTTAAGTTTCTAAGAAAGTGGTCTGCTTTCTACTCCCCCACCCCAAGTTCTACTTATTCCTGGTTATCCCTGCCTACTATCCCTGCCACTAGTCAGTCAATAAACATTTATTAAGCACATGCTATATTTAGGCACCCTGGCAAGCACTGGGAATAGAAAGGCAAAAACAGCACCTTCCCTTGAGTTCACCATAATTAAAATGAAATAAATTAATTTTAAAAATTAAATAGTCAAAAGGAAGTAGGACTGAGCCATTTATCACTTTAGCCAATTAACCATTTAGTGATCAAATCGGGTTATACCAATAAAGAATTGATTTTTAAATGTTTTGTTAAAGTTTGCAAAATGCTTTCTTTATATATGCTGTCTCATGTCATACCTCATAATTTCCTATGTGCAGTCAATGCAACAGGATTTGAGATGAGGAAAGGATCTCACTGACTGTCTAGTATGAACTTCACTGCCTACCTAGTGCAATTTAGCACTCAAAAGAATCCCCCCTACTCTAAGTCCAATGAGTCCTTATCCAGCCTTTGTCCAAAGACATCCAATCAAGGAGAACCAATTATTTCCAGACGGAGACCAGCCCATTCTACTTTTGTATTACTCTATTTATTAGAAAGGTTTTTCTTAATATCAACCTTCAATCTGCTTCTCTTTAATTTCTACCTATGGCTCTTCTGTCTCCCTACTAGGGCCAAATAGAACAAGTCTAATTTTTCCTCCACATGATAACCCTTAAAATATAGATCATGATAGGTCAATAGTTAAAGATTTCCAAAAGAAAAAGGGTTTCTAAGTACTGGTAATAAAAATAGGTGTATGTGTGGGAGCCATGTATGGGAAGCCATATAAAAAACTATTGAATGGAAAACAGCAGGAATGGGTAGTCTATTTCCATAATTGACCATCTAAGACCTTTCCTTTCCTCTATTTGATACCTCAGTAGCTTAATACATGTTTAGGAAACCTTTTTCTTAATCCTGAAAGTACAGTTAGATGGAAAGTTTTAGCAATAAAAGCTTTTGGCTTTTGAGACTTTGCCAAATACTTTATCCATGAGTTAATCTATTCAGTCTGTAACTTCTGTGAAGAAACTGATGCATGAAGTTCAAGCACTGGGCAGACATCTCTCCCATTCAGGCTTAATGAATATCACAGGGACTTATGAGTTCATTTTCTAGGTAAGATCTCAGTATACCCTTTCAGTACAGTAGTTGAGTATGTATCATGCCCTTATTGCATAGGTAGATCCCAAGTTGGTTAAACTGATATTTAGCCATGATATAATTGGTCTTAAAATTTCATTATTTGAATCAATGGCTGGTATATGGACAATGCATTCTCAATGGTAATAGTACTACAATATGATTTTTATAGTGTTTAGATGTTGCCAATTTTGATCCTATAATCCCCGCTACCTGGAAAGCTGAGATTGGTGGATTACTTGAGCTCATGAGATCAGAGTTGCAGTAGACTAAGATGTTTGGGTGTTTATTCTCTGGTAAGTCTCTGAAGATGGGGGCCACCAGGTTGCCTTAAGGATGGTGAACTGGCTCTGTTTGAAAACAGCTGGTCAAAACTCCTGTGCTGATCAGTAGTAGCAGGACTGAACATATAAATTGTTGCTGTACTTCCAGCATGGGCAAGATAGGGAGATGTTGTCTAAATCTATATCTATCTTTTTATGTCTATGCCATCTATAACTATAGATATCACTATCTGTAGATCTATCTGTCTATCTATCTATCTATCTATCTATCTGTCTGTCTGTCTGTCTGTCTGTCTGTCTGTCTGTCTGTCTGTCTATCTATCCATCTATCTGTCTGTCTATCTATCTTTCTATCCATCTATCTATCTGTCTGTCTGTCTATCTATCCATCTATCTGTCTGTCTTTCTTTCTATCTATCTATCTTTCAAAATGATATAAAGACTTTTGAGACACTTTATACACACACACACACACACACACACACACACACACACATACACATCTATGTGTGTAGGTGGCTAAGTAGCACAGTAGATTACAGAGTGTTGAGCCTAGAATCAGGAAGACTCAAATCTGGCTTGAGATGATTACTAGTTGTGTGACTCGGGGAAATTTTTGCCTCAGTTTCTTTATCTGTCAAATGAGCTCGAGGAGGAAAAGACAATCAATATTTTTGCCAGGTAGACCCCAAATGGGGTCACAAAGAATCAAACATGACTAAAATGTTCGAACAACAGACTGAACAAACATACGGACATATGTTTGTATATTGATATCTTGGGGTCCTCATCTTTAGCTACCATATGGGAACACAGAGTCATCACATTATAAAAAAGAACAAATATATTATCTACTAAATAGACATGTGTATATGCGTGGGGATATCATCATGGTGCGTGACGATGCATTACAGCATCTCTATTTTGTAGTAGCTTATAGATGTGAAATAAAATGTAGGTCTCTGACTTTGCAACTCATCTCTTAAGTTCCTAGGTCCTATTGCTTTCTCATGAAACAGAATATGTAGCTCTCAGGGAATGTGCAGGGCTCTCTGCCTACTGCTAACTTAATGATGGATTGGGGGTCAGGAGATGGGGAGGTAGTAATCTTGCTTCTATAAGTCTGTGAAGATGCAATAGAGAGGCCCTTCTCTCTATCCAGAGTATGCTTAGTTAGGTATTCTTTGCTTACTGGTAAAGAGCATGGTAGAGAAAAATGTTTTAATTGGCTACCAAACTAGAAATGAGGAGGTATAAAAAAGACACAAACCTGCCAAGTTGCCTTTTCTTGATGTCATTGATTAAAATATGTCTGTAAGAGCGAAAGGAGCAGAGCTAGAAGAACACTGTACACAGAGACTGATATACTATGGTAAAATCGAATGTAATGGGCTTCTGTACCAGCAGCAATACAATGACCCAGGACAATTCTGAGGTAAAGAATGCTACCCACATTCAGAGGAAGGACTGCAGGAGAGGAAACATAGAAGAAAAACAAATGCTTGAACGCATGGGCTGAGGAGGACATGATTGGGGATGTGGACTCGAAACTACCACACCAATGCAACTAACAACAATTTGGAAATAGGTCTTGATCAATGACACGTGTTAAAACCGTGTAAATGTGTGTTGGCCATGGGTGGAGGGAGTGCAGGGGAAAGTAGGAGCATGAATCATGTAACCATGTTAAAAATGAATATTAATAAATGTTAAAAAAAATACGTCTATAAGCCTGAGGTTAAGGGAAGGGGCAGCATCTTGATCTGTTCTATTCCCTTCACTTGAGCTGACACTTGGTTATGGACATGTGGTACCTCTGTTTCTTTGCTAATGCAATCTTGTGAGCTTCTAAAGATCAGAAGAATCACCAGAGGTCTATGGCTTTCCTTGGGAAGGAACAAGTCCTGAGGAGTAATTTGTTTGATCCAGCCCAGTAATGCGACAACTTGGCTTCCAAGATACCGTTTTTTTCCAAAAGCAAGGAAGCAACTCATCTGCTGGCTATGATGCAAACTGTAACAATGTGCATTAATTATTTAAAGTAGATTGAAGCACAAAGTTCTGAATGCAGTCAATTCATTAATTCACCACAAATTTGCTAATAAATAGGATCTCAGCTTCCTCAGCAAAGTTCAGTCCCTGAATGAGAGGTTCAGCTTTCTTTCATAATTTTGTGGAGTACAGAAAACAGGAAGGCTAGCATCATAGATGGAAGAAAATATGATTGAATGGAATTGGGAATGAGCGCTAGCAACAACTCCCTTCTTCCCTCCTATGACTATGACTAAGAAATGTTCATTGTTTGAGACCAGCTGCATTTGCAGGATAGAGATAGCAAACCAGACTTCTTTGGATAACAAACCAGACATCCTTGAAGGAAAGCATGGTGGTGTAAAGATACTAGACCAGACTCCCTGGTGTCCATCTGCCTCCTTCAAGGGTAAAAAGTTTTCTTGACACAGGAACAGAACAATTACCAACAGGAGAATTGGATTTCTAAACTTAACTCATTTCAGGACAGGTAAATTTCTGAACTAAATTAAAATACACTAAAAATCATGACTTAGGCAGTTACAGGACAAAATCATTTAACTGTAAATAGCATCAATAAAAAAAAAGTCAGAATTGATCTGATATTTCAACTTGAAGCGAGCTCACTGTTGGTATGATTTTTGTAGCTTACTTTGTATTTGAGCCCAGTCTACCCAGGGATCGATTGTAGAGAGGAAAATGTGCCCTAGCTCAAGGGAATCTTTTTTTGTATTTTGGTTTTTCATACATCTTTTCAGTAAATACCACTTGGTTAAAAACAAACAAAAAGCAACTAATCAGTGTTGATTGGTTAGTTTATATTGAGGAAAAATCAACTGGCTAAAATTGATCATGGTGTGCTCACTGGTATTAATACTGAGGAGATATTAAATGGTACCAGATAGTTGATATTATGGGTGTAATGCACAGTGAATGGAGGTTTGAGCCAATGGAATTAGAAGAACCTTTTGTCCATCAGGCCTACCTCTTGAATTCTCAGAGGGAGATACATATATTCTTTAGCAAAGTGCTAGGAAATTAAACAATTAGTGTCTGTCTCTGTGTGTGTGTGTGTGTGTGTGTGTGTGTGTGTGTGTGTGTATATATATATATGTATATATATATATATATTTAAAGTTGGTCCATAATCTGGCTATAGTTGAGTATTTAAATACTCAAAGATTGGTGGTTTTCTCAGTGTGAGGAGTTCCTTGCAACTCATTTATCACTGATTAGATAAGGCTTAGAGAGTCATCCAAAACTCAGAAAGGTTAAGCAACATTCCTTTGGCCACAGAATTAGTAAGTAGGCAGCTGGGTGATATAGTATATAGAGTGAAGATCTGGAAACAAGAAGATCTAAAATTAAATCCAGACATCCACTAGTTGTATGGCTGATCAAGTCACACAAACTTCTCATCTTTAAAATGAAAAGAATACTAGCACCTTCTTCACAGAATTATTAGGATAAATATACATTTTATATAAGATGTTTTATATATAAAAACATAAATTATATATACTATAAATATTAAAGTGTTTTGGCGAACCTTTAAGAGCTATATAAAGGTTAATTTTTGTTAGAAATATCTAAAGTGGGATGTGACCTTAAGTCTTCCTGACTACAAGGTCAGTTATTTATAATAACATATTGCCTTTCTATTTAAACAGTATCTTGTTAAAAATGAGGCAAATAACTTATTCCACTTACTCCGAAATGATAGGATTCCATATAGTTATGTCTTTTTGATGTGTCCAAAGAGTAAGAAACAGTTTTGAGAGGAATCAATGATTTCAATAATTCAATTTAATTAAGGTACTCTTTGATCTAGTGACAATTGCCTTCCTTATTTCTTTTCTGTTCTTCAAAAAAGACATTCGATTTCCTAATTGTGGACATTTTCTTTGGCTGTCCTCCATGGTTGTAACTTTTCCCCTTGTCATCTCCCTCTCCTAGAGGTGGCTTCCTTCAAGTCTTAGCTAAGTCTCATGTCTGCAAGAAATCTTTCCTAATCCTCCTTAATCTTAATGCCTCCCTTACTAGACTGTCCCCAAGTTGTCCACTATATATCTTGTTTGTATATTGTGGTTTACTTGTTTTCTCCATCATTAGATTGAGAGTTTCTTGAGAATACAGAGTATTTTGGCTTTCTTTGTATTCCAAACACACAGCATAGTTTTTGGTCAATAGAAGGAACTTACTAAATGTTTGTTGACTGACCAACTGGAACTTAGCCAAGAGGAATATTGATCTAAAGCACTGAATTGCAGACTGAGTTGGAAGGTTCTCAGAGAGAGCCCAGTTAGTCCAACCTGTATCTGAACAAGAATTCCTTCTATAATATATCAGACAAGTGGTTGTTGAGTCTTTGAATGAAGACCTTTGGTGTAAGTGGGGTGAGTTTTTTTAAGGAATGATTAAAAAAACAGAAAAGTAATTTTAGAAATATTGGATATTTAAGATTTTCTTAGAACTCTCTGCTAACCTAAAAGGATGTTTAGAGTTGGGCTTTAAAAACAGTGGGATTTAGTATAACAGGTTTGGCAACAAAAATCAGTGTAGTTCATGAAGCTGATGAATTGATGTAGGCCCAGCTGACTAACATGTACCATGTGTTTGCTTTGGCAGTCAATATGGAAAAATCATTTGGAGAAAAATTGTATTATTCAACAGATTTCTTTTGTTTTTGTTATTTTGTGGTTTAATTTTTAAAAAATCTAATTTCCTAATTGGACTTACAAAGGTAGAGTTCACAGAAACCTTTCTAATGATTGGAAACATATTTGGACCTTTTGTGGAAGCAAAAAGAAAGATAATGGAATATAATTTTACTTGCCTGACATATCTCTCAGTTACTCAACATACAGAGATAGAAGATTTCAGATTGGCAGTTTCTCAGCTATTTTTATATTTATAACTTTGTTTTGTCAAACAAAAATATTAAACTCTGAAAATACTTTCTTCAAAAACCTTAATAAAATCACGAGATAGAGTGAATCTCACTTAAACATGAACAGCCTCAAATACCATCATTCTTTGCTGCTATGACTAATTATTATATTAATGGTGTTTGGAATTTATTTTTCTCATTCATAGACTTGCAAATTTTTGTCATATGTGACATGGAATCTCAATTTCTTACACGTAAGCAATTATGTATATTTAGCCATTGCTCCAAGAGCCCAGAGAGCCTGCCTCATGTGGCAAAGAAATAAATATTTATTGCTTACCAGAAAACTAGGCATATTAATGGTAGGATTGATGGGTTTGGGGAACACCTCTGCTTCCATTTGTTGGGATTTTTATCTTAGAACATTCTTATATAGTATAGAAGATATAGATATATTGAGAACACTTCCAGTTTGGTCTTAGAAGTCAGACATGCCTCCCTTTCTACCCTAGATTAGTCAGAATTTATGAGCAATTTTTCCAAACCATGAAATCTATGAGACAATGGAATTTTTTTCCTAAAGGAAGGAAAAAAAGCCAAAATAGAAGCTCTTTAGGGAAAAATATGTGATATTATTACATAAGGAATAGTTGTAGAGCACTGAGGTAGCCACATTGAGATTCTGAAGTGAGCAAAAGGTACCTCTGACGCCATTTGGCAACTTGGGCTTGATGAAAAAATTCCTTTTACCTGTCAATAGTAGTAGGGTGGAAGGTCAATTGAAGCACTCCTCTCCTTCTGAAATGCAAATGTCAATATTTTTCAGTCCACTCAACAGTTCAACAAGAATTTACTAAATAAGCCTACTATTGCCAAGGAGGAACTAGAAACATGGGGGGGAAATGAGTCTCTGCACTCAAAGCAGGGGCATGATGGGGAAAACTGCACCTAGGCAGGAAAGTACAAAGCATATACCAAGAAAATTCAAAAACATTTTAGGGGTTAAGGAGATCTAACAACCAAGCGGATCAGGACTGGCACCTCAACTGAGTCTTGAAGAAAGCTAGAGATTCCAAGAAGCAGAGATGGAAAAGAGTCAGTCCAGGCATGGCAGATTGCTTGTATAAAGATACAGAGGTGGGAAATGGACAATTGTGCAGAGGGAGCTCTAAATAGCCCATTTTGGCTGCAAAGGAAAGTTGGAGCCAGATTGTGACGGCCTTTAAACACCAAATTTGAGATGTTTGTCTCTTATCCTAGAACTCATAAGGAGTTGTTGAAGCTTTGTTGGGTATTAGAGTGACATAATCAGATTTTAAACTTTAGGAATATCAATTTATAGAATGTGAGGTAGCTGGAAGAGAGAGGAGAGAATGGGTGCCAGGAAGTCAATAGAAAGTGGGGCAGCTGGGTAGCTCAGTGGATTGAGAGTCAGGCATAGAAATGGGAGGTCCTAGGTTCAAATCTGACCTCAGACACTTCCCAACTGTGTGACCCTGGGAAAGTCACTTGACCCCTATTGCCCACCCTTACCACTCTTCCACCTAGGAGCCAATACACAGTATTGACTCCAAGACGGAAGGTAAGGGTTTAAAAAAAAAAAAAGAAAGTCAATAGAAGGTATCCCCAATAGAGTCCAGGCAAGATATGATTAAAGACTGAACTTGGATGGTTGAGCTGTGAATGGAGAGAAGGGGCAACCATTTGAGATATTTGGGAAGTAGAATCAATGACTCTTGGCAACTAATTTGATGGGAAGTAGCAAGTAAGAATGGAGAGTTAAGGATGACTGAGATTTTACAATCCTGTATGAATAGAAGGATGCTTTTGCCTTTGAGAGAAATAAGGAAATTTGGAGGAGAGACCCTCCCCCCTAGAGTAACATCCCCACCCCACCACTGGTCTAGTGACATATACCGAATCACAAGTTCAAGACCATAATTATTGCTGATGCTGCATGATATAGCACCTTTGAAGGGTGCGGCTAACACTAAGGCTTATTATGCTAAAGTAGTTATTTACTTAATTCAGAACCTTAATACTTATACTAAAATAATCACAAAAAGCCTACTAAAATCATGACTTATACTAACTGTCTTAGAATTACAATTATGATTATTTCAAGACTACTGCTAACATTAAAATCTAATCTTCATAAAAGGGGGTAGGGGACTTTTCACCCACAAAGTGAAAACTTTAGTGAGCTGTATAGGTCACTATAAAAGTGAAAAGATCAATATTAACATTACATGTAGTTTCTATTTTATCGCTCCTACAGGGTAACTGATTTTATGCTGCATTCATTTTGTAATTGAGTCAGCATCTGCTTAAAACCACATGCCTAAGTCCTTGAGTTGAGCTCAGGAATTTAGTTTTCCTTCTGAATTGGCATAAATATATAATTAAAAGAAAGGTCATCTTTCATATTGATGACCTCTGGGATACTTGGTAACATCCCTCCTAAATATGTTATTTGTCCTTACCTGTCCTTGTACAATTAAAGGAGTTTTAAAATCTCTTTTGAGCAGACAGCAAGTCTTGTAGTTTTGATCCCCTAGCAAAGATTACAAGAAGCAGAAAGGTACCATAAAACAATGAACATTCCTTAATTGTCGGAGAGGAATAGATCCTAGCCCCATGTGGGTTCTAGCCTGCTTCCTTTGATGAAACCAATCATTTTTTCCCTACTTTGATGATGGTGATGATGGTGATGATGATGATGACAGTGTAACCAATCACATTGTCTTCCCTACTCCTCTATGAAAGCTAGTAAGCCCTACTTTGTTCTTTGTTTATCAAAAAGCCATAGAACCAATTAATTATTACCGTTAGTCTAATAAATTAATCATGTTTGGATCTTGTCTACTAATTTACCTTAATTTTCAAATGTAACAAAAGAAAACAAAATCATTTGGGCATCTTTGCATAGTAAATCTCAGTTTGTCTCCCTACATAATTGTGTGACTTTGGATAAGTTATTTGACCTCAACTTCCTCATCTGGAAAAAGATTGACCTAAGTAATAATAGCTAAGGATTAATTTTAGTTCTAAGGTTTTATGGTTTATATATTTCCTTACTTTCCCCCATTCAACCAAAAAACCAAAATATACTTCCCTCCTCCCCTCTAAAAGAACCCAGCATCTTCAATCAAAATATGAGGATATGAGGCGTTTTTTTGTTTGTTTTTGGTAGGGAAAGGGTCAAGTGATTTTATCATTGCAGGAAAGCCCAGATGAGAAAACTCTCTCCTTAATTAGAACCCCCCCCCAATGTAAATAGGGAACCCAACTAATATATATCTTTAAAGAGTTAACAATATATGCTAAAGTAAGCATTTGAACTCAGGTCTTTCTGATTCCAAAGTAATCTCTTTTCCACTACAAAACCTAGCAAAACTCAAATCAAGAAAAAAAATCTAGCCCAAAGCTAGATCAAATCCTGAGAAATGAAAGAATTTTTACCCTGGAGCTGTGTGAATTTAATGTAAGAACTCTTAAGACTAGAACTAACCAGGCACTTGTGGAATTTCAGGGCATGACTTGTGGTAAATGAATTGGCAGCGCCAAATAAATAATCAGAACTCGTTTCCAGGTCAAATTTCCTGTTTCATGTTTCTCTATCAACACCTTGCAATGACATCCCATTTTAGGCAACCACTAGTTTAACCAATACTTTCCAAAATTCTATAATATTAACAAAAACTTCTAAGATTAGATACCACTTTTTATTTATGTTCCATGTCAAGTCTAGAGAACAGATATTCAAGCTATTAATTTATAATAATTTTGATTAATTACACAGCTGAAGACAAGTAAGACTTCCTTAGCCAATTTAAAATCAAGCCAGATGGGATAGCTTATACATCAATACCCTGACACACTGGATAACAGTCAGGATCCCATCCTACTCCCTCAAAAACTTTTTAGGAGAATTTTTTTTAGATTTAAGTAAGTTGCTTTTTTTACTTTATTTTCTTCACGTTTTTGTTCTGAAAGTCTTCTTCATAGAGCCAAGTCCCAAGTAGCTGGAGAACTGTGGAATGGACATTTAAGCTTCCATCCTTACTTCCATCTATATGAGGATTGTCTTGGAAGATTTCATAAATTCATGTTAACTCTTCTGTTTTTTCAACCAAGGTCATTCAGGTGTCTCACCCAAGTCGACTTTCTCCCAATATAGCCTCTCTGTCCTCGTCTCCATTTCCTCAGAGGTGTTTGTGACTTCACTGACAGCTTTTAGCTCCTGCAAGAAGAGGGTCAGCATTTCATATACTGATTGAAAGAGCAGACAACATGGCTGATGTGCGGTGCTTGGACTTAATCAGAAGAAAAGAAATTTATTTGGGACAAATGTTAAAGACTCTCACTTTGGCTAAAAATATGTTCATAAGTAAAAGATGCAGGAAGCATGGTTAGACAGTGGTTTTTCTAAAAAAGAAAGACAACTAAAAAAAAGATCTGGGTATTGTAGTGGCATATAAGCTTGATATGATTATAGTGGTCAAAAAATATTAATGTGATCCTGGGCTATATTAAGACCGGCAGAGCTTCTAGGAATAAAGAGGTAATATTCCCTCTGTCCTCTGCCAAATCTTGCACTTTCTACCTTTACATTGCTTTATATGTCCTTTTCTCTTTACTCACACAACAACCCAGGGAAACCAGAATGGCAAAGAACCTTGAGTTCATGTCATATGAGGATCCAATGAAGCAACTGGAGGATATTTACCCTAGAAAAGGGAGGACTTAAGGACTGTGTTCAAGAATTTTAAAGGGTCCTCTTCTGGAAACTTATTAGGGTTTTCTTTCTTTCTCTTTTCAAAACTGTTACCTTCTGGCTTAGAATTAATACTAAGTGTTGGTTCCAAGGCAGAAGAGTGGTAATGGCTAGGCAATGGGGGTTAAGTGACTTGCCCAGGGTCACACAGCTGGGAAGTGTCTGAGGACAGATTTGAACACAGGACCACCCGTCTCTAGCCCTGGCTCTCAATCCACTGAGCTGCCTAACTACCCCACCAGAGTAGACTTTGTTCACTTTGATGTGTTCCCATTCAACTCATTTCTTGAGATCATAGTATGTGGATCTCCATTGTGAGAAGTAAAATTAATATTCAAATACTCCAAGTATTATATTTAATAAGATTTTTTAATAATAACTAAAATAAAAAAAAAAACTAGAGTAAAAAAAACCTGCTTTCCCAGCCTTGCATGCGGAAAAAGAGAGCTAGGGTGGAGTTATAAAACTATATATAAGCAACATAACAATGCAAACGTGAGGATGAAGGGAAAAGGATGCTGGGCAATGAAGTCCAAAGGTACAAAATGTGTTTAAAATCTAATCAATACACCATTCAGGCATCAAGCAAAAAACTGTGATTAAAGAACCTCAGTCCAAATTCTAGTTCTGCGACTTTTTACTGGTATTATCTCTCACTTCTCTGGCCTTAGTATTTTTAGTCTTTAAAATGAGGGGAGGAATCAAAATATATGATCTATCAGGTTCCATCCAACTCTAAATCTATGAACCTTTTCCCTTGGCAATTATCAAGTCTAATTCTCTCATCTTACAGATGAGGCAACTGAGAACGAAGGAGGTTGAGTAACTTACCCAAGGTCTCACCCTCATCAAGGGGAAGAGAGAGATTTAGAATCTGAGTTTTCTGGTAACCTTTCCATTGCATTAAATCCTTTCTGTTGGAAGATCCCTTCTAAAATCGAAATCCTATGATTCTGAGCATTTTATTAGTTGAGATTATTTTTATGATCTCCCTACAGCTAGGTTTTACTATGAACTTTATAAAAAAGGCAATAAGGAATAGTTCTGGCAAGAAACTAGATCTGACTCCCAGAACTTCCACTTGTGAATTATATAATCATTATCATGCAACATTCTTAGTGAAATTGTTTCCTTTCCTGTAAAATGGGAACAAATACCTGTGAATATCTTAGTGGATTAGTATGAGGAAAGCACTCTGTGCTGAAAACACTGCATGTTCTATTATTATGGGTTGGAAAAATAAACAGAACCCAAAGTAGCCATTTTTATGTTTGGGAAAAGTGCCTATGGCTTTAGCATAAAATATGTCTTGTATCAATTGGAGTTGAGAGATATTCTGAATAATATTTCATGGTAGATAGAGACTCTAGGATACCCCATGGAAGAGATTCTCTTTGGCCAAGAGTGCATTTAAACTTATATTTCTTACTAATTGTGTGTTATGATCTATAATTTCTATGTTGCTAAAGTATTTTAAGTACTATCAGGGCCCTCTGAACTGGATGACCTGGGCAATGGCCTCTTCATCTTGACCTAGTTATGGCTCTGAGTGAGTTTACTATATTTAAAACACGTGAAATTTAATTTCTTATGATTTGTTTTTTCCTCTTAACAATCATTGAACTTTCCTTGATACATAAGTAGGTCATATTTAATCCAGAAAATAAAAGAACTTGCAGAACAATACACTGTTAAGGCCATATAAAAAACCAACAACAAAAAACCCAACAAAATTCCGAGATAGCAATTATCTGGTAAACCCAGATT
The DNA here is from genome assembly GCF_016433145.1 of Gracilinanus agilis. Lineage (NCBI taxonomy): Eukaryota > Metazoa > Chordata > Mammalia > Didelphimorphia > Didelphidae > Gracilinanus > Gracilinanus agilis. The sequence goes on along the minus strand of NC_058133.1, from coordinate 376,221,823 downwards.
ATTGAGGATAAGAAAAAAAGTATTGTTTGGCCAATATCAGATATTCCAACAAATTGCCAGTTCTTTATTTTTACCTTGTGCTGTTTTGATCCAGCATTAAAGTCGAGCACTGACCCATGGTGACCAAGAAAGGCCTATTAGAATCATTAATACTTTTGACTTTGAAATATAATTTGTGTCATGGTCTCATACTTTCAAGGACTTTAGAGCTAATGTTGAAAATTCAAGATTTTTTCTATTGTAATTCTTGGTCAATTGTCAACACTTGGCTTGGGCACCAAAGTCCTCCAACATGAGCTTATGCAGTTAACAAATGCCTCCAAGTTGGACTGTTTTCCAATGTGTATTTGGTCTGGCATTTCTGTCTTATTTGTTAAACCCACAAAATGTAGATTCTTATCTCTTACTTCTGTTCACTCACTTGTGGCTACTTTAGGAAGTAGCTTATTCTTTTCTTGAACTTCCATAGTATGAAATACAAGATCGCTGTTGTTACCATTTAGCAGCTAATCCATGGAAGCAGCTTGTTCATATTACTTACTAAATCCTTTTTAAAAAACCAGTTTAGAATTCCATAATAATATACGATGGAGGGAGGAAAATCGCAACAGTTCTCAACTAGGTCATTCATTTTCATTTCTGAGATCTGAGCAATAAGATAACAATTTCCCCCATCTTCATTTGCTTCTTCCTTTGCTTCTCAACCTAAAATCTAAACTCCAGCAAAAACCCTTTTCTGATTCCTTTTAATATTGCCTTTCTTTTGTTGATCCTCTCTCATTTGTTCTGTAGATATCTTGCTTGTCCCTGGTTATTGCTCCTTTATCCAACTGTGAGGTCCTTGAGGGTAGGGACTGTTTTTTGGGCTTTTCTTTATATCACCAGTGCTAAGGCACAGGGCTTGGCTCTCCATAATTGCTTATTGATTAATTAAATTCTTAATTAAAAGATCAAGATTAGTTTTTTGAAAAAAGCAATTCTTACTGTAATGGGTTAATACTATTTATTTGAAACTCTCTTGAGGGAGATGGTAGAGAATGAAATGCAATCTTGGGTAAGAAGAATAATATTAATGACCTAGGTAGCTGCTAAGATCATGAATATTGGCAGCCACCTTATTGCCAAATTGCTAGTTAAGTGAATTTTGATAGGTTGATACTTGATCCAGTTTGTCAGGGGACATGAAGTGTTGAACTTTATAGATGAGAAAACTTAGCTATAGAGTAGTTTAACTTTCTTTTTTAATCAGTTTTGATTGTTGATGTGGTTCAGTCATTTTCATTAGTATCCCATTCTTCAAGACTCCATTGGGGGTTTCTTTGGCAAAGAAACTGGAATGGTTTGCCACTTCTTTCTCTAGCTCATTTTACAGATAAGGAGACTCAGGTAAACAGGGTTAAGTGACTCACCCAGGGTCGCATAGCTATTGTGTCTGAGGTTGAATTGGGAACTCAAGTTTTCCTGACTCACAGCCTAGTCCTTTATCCATTGCTCTGTCTAGAGCAGTGATTCCCAAAGTGGGTACCACCGCCCTCTGGTGGGTGCTGCAGCAATCCAGGGGAGTGGTGATGGCCACAGGTGCATTTATCTTTCCTATTAATTGCTATTAAAATTTAAAAAAAATTAATTTCCAAGGGCGCTAAGTAATATTTTTTCTGGAAAGGGGGCGTTAGGCCAAAAAAGTTTGGGAGCCACTGGTCTAGACGGTATTTTAAAATATATTTTCTTCTACATGATTAAGAATTGCAGAATCTTTAATGAAAAGGACTCATAGAGTTGTAGATTGAGAGATAAAGGGACTTTAGAGGCTATTTAGTCCAACTATCTCATTTTATTGATGAGGAAGACAAAGCCCAGGATAACTATGATTTGCCCGATTTGCCCAAAGTCACACAGATTTTAATTTTTATCAAATTTAATCTCTCCTGGAAAGATAATCCCCTCTTCAATATATAGTCTTTGTTTGAAGACCTCCAGTGGTGGTGGTGGTGGTGATGGTGGTAGTGGTTGGGCAGTCCATTACTTCTACTTCTCAAATGTCTAAACTTTAAAGCCTCATTTAAATCCTCTGGGGAGGGGGAAGAGTATCTCTTTCCCTAAAAAATGTGATTTGTCTTGAGTTAGCAGTTGATTAAGATGAAGGGTTACTGCTAAAGGCAGAATCTTTAATAGCTCATTTATTTTCCAGACAAAAAAAAGGAGTAGGGACTAGAGTCAGCTACATAGCAAAAGAGCAAATCTATGGCATGTTTATAAACTTGGTATAACCTTGAGTCTTGATATTTTTCTTTTTTATTGGTGACTTTCCCTATCGTTGTAGCCTGGAAAAGGCACTGTGCAGAAACTGTATCTGTAGCTTCAGGCTTCTCTATTTGACAGTTCTCAACTCATAAACAGGTAAGTACTTCTCCTCTCCTGGAGTTTTCATATTTTCATGGTTTGGAAGAATGATAATGACTTTTAGATATGATATTTCTACCATTAAATAATTGACTGGTTTGGTTCTCACTTAAGATCTGGTCACTCTTCCCCTGGCAATGCCCTTCCTTATAGAACTTTAAAGAATTTTCTTTACATAGAGTAAAATAACTGCTCTACATAGCCTCACAGATTCTTACGAGTAAGAATTATAATCGATTATGTGCTCAGTTGAACCTTTTGGGATATTTAATGGTTTTAGATTTCCCTGTAACTTTCCCAATTAAAGTTATGATGGTCCTATTTGCTTCTAAATCGCTCAGTCCTTCTGGGCATATACTTAAAGAAAATTAGGCATAATGGATTACCTATTGAGAAAAAGTGAAAACAGGATTAGACATAGGATCAGATCTGGATCTAAGTTCCAATTCTGCTGTTTTTTAACAGAATGAGCGAACCTTAATTTAAACCTCATTTGGGCCTCAGTTTCCTCTTCTGTAAAATTACGATGATTTACACACACATAAATGTATATGTTTGTGTATATATATATATTATATATGTGTATATATTATATATGTACTGGTCAGTATCAGAACAATCCTACAGAGAATGGAAATGCTCAAGAAGATGAGACACAGATGGCTGAAGCTGCTGGAGATGGCAAGTGCATTTTTTGAATTGTTAATAATTCTGTATTTTTGATGAAAATAGCTTAAAACCACATTTTAAATCGAGTTATGTCAAAATTCAAGTTTTCCATTTATCTATCTATCTATTTATCTATCCATCCATCCATTTATTTATTTATTTATATTTTATTTTATTTTTATTTATTTACTTACATGTAGCATAGCACAGTGGATAGAGAGCTGGCCTTAAAGTTAAGTAGATCTAAGATCAAGTCTTGCCTCTGACAAATATTGCTTGTGAGACCATAGGTAGGTTACTTCACCTCAGTGTTCTAGGAAAGTGTTTCAAGTTATAGAGAATGTATAAAGGAGAATCCTTACAGGGAATTCAGTGAAATCATAACTCTGGTCCATCCTGCCCTTATAGATATGTATGTATGTATAGACACGTATACATAGACACATACATATATAATACACATATATCGATCTCTCTGAACACACACTGCTTGCCTCATAGGGTAGTATGGAAGGTACTCAAGAAATAGTCAAGTTGTAATTAAAGAGTTCATTGTAGCTTGGGCAGATCTCTCAGTTTCTCTGGACCTCAGTTTTCTGACCTGTAGAATGAGTCAGTTGGATTGGATAGATGACCTTGTGTGGTAGTAAGTTCCCTGATATGAAGACATTCAAATAAGGATGCTGTAGAGATGATTTATGTTTTTGGTAAAAAGTTGGGATTCATCGTCCTTGAGGTACTTGACAACTTAAGGATGCTAATATTTTAATACTATCATGCTCGAAAAGTCATAAAATTACATAAATTACATAATTATTTCTTACATAAATTACATAAAAATTTCTGATCCTATACTTTATGTTAGTTGATTCTTTCTTACCACTACCCCTTAAATCTTCTCTCTATTAGATCTAGTCATGTAGCTGATCTTAAGTTTTTGAGGGTGTTCCTGGGATTAGAATAACATTCCTCTGCTTGATTTCAAATCTCTCCACAATTTAAGGCTTTCTTGTCCTCACACTCTTACCTACAACTCTTACTTACCCTATGTTTTTCTCTAGACTCTAGCCAAATATTTGTCTCTAAAATTCATCTATTGTTTCTCTTCCTCTTTTATTTTGATCGTTATGTTTCCTGTCTTAAATATTTTCTTTCCTAGTCTTTACATGTTGAATTCCTAATCATTCATTTTTTAAAATCCTTAGCTTCCATCTTAGAATCAATACTAGGTATTGGTTCCAAGGCAGAAGAGTGGTAAGGGCTAGGCAATGGGGGTCAAGTGACTTGCCCAGGGTCACACAGTGAGGAAGTGTCTGAGGCCAGATTTGAATCTAGGACTTCTCATCTCTAGGTCTGACTCTCAATCCACTGAGTCACCCAACTGCCCCCTTCCTAACAATTCTTGAAGTACCATATATCTCTTTCCTTCTCTGTGAAGCCTCTCTGGTGGTCATTGCTTTGTCCTCCTCAAACTGCACTTGGCCTCCCACTCTTTGATAAATACCACCATCTTCCTTAAGTTGACTTCTCCAAATTCATGTTGTACGGAGATAAGCAAAATCTCAAATTTGGCCTTTAACCTAACAAAATTTTAATGGAATTTTAGTTGGAATAGAGTAATTAAATTTATCCCAAGTTTCAGATCATGGTACTTCTATCTTTGTACTTTCTGGACCTAGTAATATCTTGTATATTTCATGCTGTATAATTAGAAAATCTTTAACCCTTGAGCTTCATCTCCCAGAATCTTTTTCCTTTCATCCAGGTAGAGTCCTTACATATGTTTATAAATTTGCTGTAATTCCACCTCTCCCTTTTTCCCCCCCTTTGCACAGCTGGGTTGGCTCCCTCTTTGCTCTAGCTTTTTACTTTCTTTTTTTGCTTCAAGTTATTATTAATAAGTGTATTAAATATAAGAAAAAGTGAGAGGTGGAGTTACAGCAAATTTATAAACATTATGTAAGGACACTGTGGAAGGAAGAAAAGGATTCAGGGAGATGAAGTCCAAGGGTTCAAGATTTTCTAATTATACAATGCTTTCAATGTTTGTTTGAAATTATTAAGCCTATAGTGATAACAACCTGACACATAGTGGAGGAAAAATATTGAACTGAAAATCAAGAAATCTGTGCTCTAGTCCTGGATAGGAGTATGGTGTAAATGACTACCTGTGTGATGACTGATGAGAATCTTAACTTTTTTGTGCTTAAGATTCTTGTGTACAAAATGAAGTTGGATTAAATGACCTTCAGGGTCTCAAACATTCTATAACCACTTTTAGGGTAAATAGCAGGTTTTTTGTACATCTGGAGAATAGCTTTCAAATGTTGTTCATTTAATAGATATTCTTTGCTGCCACAGGCAGAATATTGTCAACAGAAACCTACTTTCTGATCTTTTGCTCTTTGATCATTATCTGTCTTTGCATTTAGAAGAACCAATTAAAAGAAACTTCAATATGCTTTGTAGGAGTGACTTTGGTCTATTTAAAACTGTTAGGTTTTTAGTGTTTTGTGAGCTTTGTGGTATTTGTGATGATTGGAACTGACTAAAATGAGAAATTTTATTTCCCTTCAAAGTTTTCGAATAAGTCATAGTTAGTGCTTGTTTCCACATTCTCTGGTGTTTTCTCATCATAATCCTTTCTTCTTTGCCATGGTGACTAATTCAACATGACTAAATTCCTTAAAAAATGATCCGGGTAAATATTAAGTTAGAACAACTTCAATTTTAATTAAAGGAAAGCAAACCTGACCAAAAAGGAATTAAATTCACATTTTGTTTATTCTCTTTTATAATTTATAACTTTAAGATGAACCATAAATCTGACCCATTTGTATGAGGAGGGATTATTTCTTCCTTGGCTAATAAAGTATGTCTTTAAACAAGTATAGTCTGGGTCCAGTTCTCTTGAGCAATGCCTTTTTTCTCCTAATCTAGTTGCCTATTTAATTCTTTTCAATTTATTTCAATTATACTCAGAGAGGTACAATTAGGTTCTCAGTTTATATTCTGGTATGATGGAAAATCCTCCAAAACTTAAAAATATAATTATTAGAACCCAGACCTAGGTGGATAGATTTTTGTGCGTATGTGTAAGGTCATAGTGACTTATACAAATGGATGTAAGTGGGAAAATTCTCCACATTTTGGATAGAAAGGCAGCATGGTAGGCTCCAAAAATGCAAATATAATAAATGAAATAATCCTTAATTACAAAGTAATGTGGCTCACAGGTAAATTTAAAAAGATAAGTCATTTACTTTGCTTTTAAAAATTACTTAGTAAGCATGTAGGATTTAATTTCTTCGTGAATGTCCTATTTTTATTTAATGATGTTATCTTATTAATAAGTAAGGTTTTAGTTACATTTATTATTACTATATGAAAGTGCTAAATAATCATTGCCCTCCTAAGGACAGTGATGGAGAGCCTAATGAATGATAGTCTGTGATGACATATGAGAGGAGGGTCAGAAAGAATAAAATAAAATTCTTTGTATGAGTGATGCTTTTTTCGAGCAGTAAAATAACTAAGTATATAAGTCTAGGACTCTGGAGATTTAAAAGAAAGACAGGAGTAAAGAAAACAAGAGCATGGATTTTAAGAGAATTTCGGTCTGGTTTAACTAGAATTCTAAATCATATATCTTATGTCAAACAAAAATGCAACGGAGAAAGTTTTATCCAAATTTTAATTCAGAAGTCATGGTTCCAGACAGTCTCTGCTACTGACATCTCTTTACATTTCTCTCTTAACTACTGGACAAAAGATACAGCCATTTAGTTCTCAAAGTCCCAGGCCATGTGCATAGTAAGAACATACATTTTCTCCTGAAGGCTTTCCATTTTCATGTCACTCTATCTCTTTGGAAGACTGGTCTTTGTCATTATTTCCCATACACCACTGTCAGAGTACTTTTCAGGTCCAACTCCTTTGTGAATCCCAAGACCACTCAATCTTGCAAAGTGATAGTTAACTTGACAAGTTCACAGTGTTACCGTGCTAATAGCAGTTGGCTAAGAGAAGCTTTTCAGGGCCTTCTTTCCAATTCCTAAATCAGATATGTATGATATAATGTGGGTCTTAGGAATAAAATGAATAGTTGCTATTTGGTCTTCATTGTAGTACTTTGAATGGAATAAATATAATAAAATATATAAAATGGGTCAAATGAAGATGGCTTAATCTGATATCAACTTAATATATGTAAGAGTTAAATTAGGACTCTGGTCCTTATGTTTCATAACGTTTATTAGTTACTTGTATAGAGATAGAGAAAAAAGGTCTATTTTTGCTAGTTACATGTGTTGTCGCAGCCTGGCCACCTTAGCAGCTCCTCTGGGTGTGGTCACGTGAGATAGAGAGCCTGGTACTTCCTTGTCTTGAACCTTTTAACCTCCCCCTCCCTTCCGGGTCAAACTCAATTATCTCCTGATCAAATACATAGACACAGTCAGGTGACCTACAGTAGGCGACGCAAAACTCAGGCAGAGTCACGTAGACTCAAGTGGGCGGTGTTACTCAGAAAGGGGTGGGGAATAGAACTTTTAAAGTCAGTCAAATTATATTTCAAGAATACTGTGAAATTACTTTTTATTTCTTAAAGATTCTTCAATAATCACCCCATTCGTTCATTTAGAATTGCAGAATCTCTGATTTGATCCAATAAAGAAGACTGAGGAGCCTAATATGAGGGAAGAAAGTCAGGAGAGAAACCTGTTGCAGAAATCTACGAGGGAGAGATTATACATGTGGAGAAAGTGATCAGAACTCCTAAGTTTCAAAGAAAAAAGAACAATAAATTTTTAGAAAAAATTCACGGATTATAAATTCAGAGGTCCTTGGTAACACTATAAACAGTAAGTTCAGTCAAATGATGGATTTGGCAACCAAATTGTAAGGCGCTAAGAAGCAAGTGGATGGTGAGGAAATGGATAAAATTTGTGTATATTGATTTTTTTCAAAAACAATTGTTTAGAAGCAAATGGGAAGAGAGATTAAAAATGACAGGGAAGTGAAATTCAAGTGAATAACTTTTCAAAAAATGGGGACTGTTTAGGCATGATTGTTAGATGAAGCAAATGAATAAAGGGATGTTGAAAATTAAAAAAAGGTATTGAGGGAACTCATTGAAAGAGCAAAAGAAAAGAGAAAAGCAAATGATGTTGGGGTGGAGGAATTTGAGGTATGGAAGTGGGGAGGTGGTGTCTAGCCTATTAGTTGGTATATAATAAATGAATGCTTATTGATTGATTAATTGATATGATTTCCATTTTCTTGATAAAATAAATTCCCACCTTGTGTATACTCAGATAATAAATAATTATTGATCTGCAAATTATTTTCTAATCAGCTGTCTGCATGAACTGGTTGATCAGTACTCAAATTGGAATTATGAGATAAGTGACATTATGAGATAATTATTACAAAGCAAAACAAGGATTATTCCAAAGATACACAGGAAGAAGTGCCAACCAACAATTTTTTTTTTTTTGCTAGATAAGGCTATACCTAAATATCCTAGAGCAGTGATGGTGAACCTATGGCATGGGTGCCAAATATGGCATGCAGAATGCTCTCTATGCCCACACACACTACCTTCTCCCCAACCTAAGAGTTCATTACTAGAAAGGCAGAGGGACTTGGGTGGAGCTGCTCCCTTCCCCCTCTCCACCACAACTACCCTCCCCTCTGCCCAACAGCCAATGGGGCACAGTGGGTAAGACGGGTGTCTCACAGGCAGAAGAGTTGGAGGGGAGTGGAGTGCTTGGGCCACTCCCTTCCCCTTCTCTACATTGGCTGAGGACATTTCTTACTTCACCCACTCCTTCGTCCAACAGTCCAATGGGAGTGCTTCCTCCCTCCCTTCTGTGGCATAAGGGGAGGGGCGGGGCATGGCACAGCATCTCTAAAAGGTTCACCATCATTGTCTTAGAGCTATAGACAGAACAGTTATGTATCTTCCTAAGTTCCAGCTTCTTGATGCCTAGATTCATATCAGCCTTGTCAATATATACTTCTTGGAATTTATGTCAGAGGTTGGAACCCTTGCCCTAATACTGAGTGAACCTAAAGTTTCCCTCATGGGAAAAAAATGTCAGTATTTGTTTTTGTTTTTTTTTTTAACCCTTAACTTCTGTGTATTGGCTCATAGGTGGAAGAGTGGTAAGGGTGGGCAATGGGGGTGAAGTGACTTGCCCAGGGTCACACAGCTGGGAAGTGTCTGAGGCCGGATTTGAACCCAGGACCTCCGGTCTCTAGGACTGACTCTCAATGCACTGAGCTACCCAGCTGCCCCAAAATGTCAGTATTTGAAAGGAAATCTTGATATGAATACCTTGGCAGTGTCCTTATGACTCTGTCTAGTGCTTTTATAGGTATCTTACATTATAGATATCCAGGACAAGTTTGAGGAGATTGTCCTCATGAGTGGTGAATGAATGGTGTCTGTCTATTGGGAGCTAAGAGCAATTCCTGGGAGTTATAAACTTAAAAACCAAAACAAATGGCATAAATAATTTATATGAGGTAAGACAAACCCACAATGAGTGGTGGGTGGTATATGCCTGTCATGCCAGTAGCTTATGGAGTTTATAAAAGACTTGGCCTTTCAGATCAGGAATTGTGATAGCAAAGGTCAAAATCAAATGTCTACCCAAGGCTGGTCCCAATAGCATATGATAGTGGTCTTGAAAGAAAGGGAATAGACACAAAGTGGAATAGATATCGTTAGCCTTTCTTTTAAATTAAATTTTATTTTTTCTATGGTGAACTCTTTTCATAATTAATAGTAGTGGATCCAGAACATTTGGTCTCTAACATCTCAGTCCTTGATATGTTAAATAAAGAAATAGAACAGCCCAGAAGAAGATAAAACTGGGAAGAAAATCTGTACTAGAATCATAATTATAAAGAAAAACTATGCTGTAGGGAACATAGTTTTGAAATAATTGAAGGGCCATGGAATATATCAGAAAATCATAGAAAATATCACCAAATAGAAAAAGAGACCATCCAAACCAGACTCTTCATTTTTCAGATGATGAAGCTGAGGCTTCAAGAAGTTAAGCAGTTTATCCAAGGTTATAAATAAATAAAATAGTAAATTAAAAAAAAGTAAATAAAAGTAGGGATTTGAAGCCTCCTCCTCTTTTCTCTAGATCCAATATTCTTTTCACTATACTACTGTGAAGATGGGATTGTCTCTCCCCTTGCCTACTTTTAATTTTAATCAACCAAAAAGGTAGATACCCCTACTTAATGCTAAGTAGGGAAGGTTCACAAGCCACTTACTAAAGTGGGGGACAACTCAGAAACAACTGATCACCTCCTGGGCAGTGCTAGGCAAATTTAAAGACTGCAGTTGGTCCCTGTAAAATGGATGAAGGGATAGGAAGTGACATAAAAAAGGAACCATAAAAGGTGATGAACTTCTTGTGCAAGAAGTCTTCTTCCTGAATTTTTGGGTTGTAGGATCTTGGACTGGGACTGCAGCTTGGAGCTATGACTTGAAGCTGGTACTCTGGCTCTTGGACTGCTTCTGGTAAGACTGCTCCTGGATCTTCTCCCTTTGGAGCTTCAGCATGCATAAGTGAACACTGATCCTCTTTTCCTGGCTTCTGGAGAGATTAGTTCCAATGAGGCCTCTCCTTCTTGGAGGAGGCTGCGTGGATTGAACCCTTGTTTAATTCACCACCAAGTCCTCTGGCTTTTGGGTTAGCAAGCCCTGCCTGAGTTGAGCTGGGGACTGGAACAACATTAGGGTGGTAGGCTAGACATTTTCTCTACCCTCTTTCACATTCCTCTACTTTCACTTTTTCCACTTCTTTGTAAATAAAACTATTGAAAGTCAGTTTGACTTGAGCTATGATATTTTTAAATCCACAACCACAGCATTATCTTAAAATTCTCATATATTTAGTCTAACCACAAAATTTAATTCCTTACATTACATTGCCTCTTCATTTTTAAGATGTCTGAAATAGAAGATACTGAACAATTAATATTTTTACTAAAAACAACTGTTCTTGAGAGGATATTGATAATGACTGATCCATTTGCCTACTTTCCTATCTCTATATCATCTTTATAAGAAGGATCTACACATACATTGAGAGTATCCTCAATGAAATTATAAGAATGGAACTGACTGATTTTTATACATAATTTTCTGCTGAACAACCTCAGACACACAATTGATTGAAAGGTGTAAAATAATATATTACCCAACTGTTTCCTTTTTTAAATTATTAAAACAAAATATTTGATTTGGTCTAGTAAAATGAAGGCTTCAACTCAATTTAATTAAATAAATCTTAATATCTATTCTACATTAAATATTGCTCTACATTGAGCATATGGTAGTCTCTTTCCTCAAAGAGCTTACATGTTTTTAGAAGGCATGAAAGGATACTGACAAGTACAAAATGAACAAAGGTGTGAGAAGAGGGAGAGGAAAAAGGTGGGGAAAACAAAGAGAGAAAGAGAGGTTTGACAAAGGTCACTACACTTAAGTAAAAGGATTCTGAGAAGTCAGGATGAGGAGGGGATGGATTCCCTGTAGGATAAAAAGGTACAGATAGCTTGTCATTTTCTCCATCAGAAGGAGTAATCACATCATTTAGGTCACAGATCCATCAAAGTATTGAAATCCTCACAAGTATAATCCAGTAACAAATAATAGCAAAGGGTCCAAATGTTCTTTTTGTTTATGTCTATTGTGAAATGAACATTTGAACTGCTGAAAACGGTTCTGTCTTTGCCTACTTCACTGACTCAGGCATGGTACATATTTTTTTATAAACATAGAACATTAAATGGCGCCACTTATGTTTGCCATTATAATTATTAGGGAGAGGAGGCATAGGGCAGTGGATTAACTAAGATATATTGGTTGAGCCAGGAACTTTCTTTCATCAAATATAGGCTTTATTTCATGCAATTTAACTTTCCTCCCAAATAAATTGTTCTCAAAAGCACTCTGTGCTTTAGTGTGGTTTCTCTCTCTCTCTCTCTCTCTCTCTCTCTCTCTCTCTCTCTCTCTCTCTCTCTGTCACCCTCCCCATCTCTTTTCTTTTTCTGTACTATAGAAGATATCTGAAAAAATTGCTTAACAGTGGCTGGGTCAGTCAGACAGTGAGTATTATTTTTGCCAAGACATTCCTACTGGGCAATCAGTCACTTAGTACCAAAGCCTGCAAATCAACAGAGAAAAGCTGACTCACTCCTTTGTGTGACACTGAAGCTCTTAATACACAGAGAAAGCTGTTTTAGAGGCTAGAACACTTTCCCCCGCCCTAGATTCATTTGTTCTTATACATGGTATGTCCTAACTGATATGTTTGTTTTAGAAATGTGAAAATACTATCTTAAAGTTGGAGAAAAAAGTATTTTTGAATTTTTAAGGGAAAGTTTTAAATTCTAACTTGTTTTTCTAATGTTAAGTGAGCAATATGTATCTGTAGTATATATTCTGTTTAACATGAACCACATGTCCCACCAACTCTGTGCCATTAACTTATTAAACTACTATTTGAACAACCCTTTATCTTTAAAACTTTATATCATCCTTTTTGTGGAGCCTTCCTTCACTAACTATAAGAAAGTTAGCTAATTTTCTTGTACATGCCCAAACCTGAAATTCCCATGGCTCCTTTTACTACCCTTCATTATAGGTGAAATCATGTATAAAATAATCTACCCATTCAGAAGTGAACCCACTGCTGAGCTCTAGTTCCACATCAATAATTGTCGGCTGGTAATTGCAGCTCTACAGCACTTAATACAACATTTTTACATTGGGGATCACCAACTTCCCAATGACTAAAACCCAAAATGGCAAACATCTTTATGCTTCCCTATCCTTCACTAGAAAATCTGATCAGAAGTTAAGCTCGGTAGATTTTTACCTCTGCAATTTTTCTGGAATATGTCCTTTTCACATCATTTTAATTCAGCCTTTGAATCTTACAGAAATAAAAATGGGGCTCAGTCCTCCATGACCTCTTTTAAATTCTGCAGTGGTGATGGCAGAGTGGAGGGTGATAAGAATCACATAACTTATAGTTTATCTACAAACATTCATTTAGTTACTAGTATTCTGAATGTGGATATCTAAATGGCGTGGTGAATAGAGTGCTCAGCCTGGAGCCAGAAACACTTATCTTCCCTGTGTGACCCTGGGCAACTCATTTAGCTCTGTTTGCCTCAGTTTCTCCTCTCTAAAAATGAATTCAAGAAGGAAGTGGCAAATATTTCCAGTATCTTTGCCAGGAAAACCCTGAATAGGGTCATAAAGAGTAGAACACAATTGAAACAACAGAACCATAATATTTTTAATGTGAAAGTCTCCCATAGGCTGCCTTTAGAAAAGTCTCAATTATCAGTTACCTCACATTTGCCAACCAAAATGCCTTGTTTGGTTTTGACTCCATCATCCTCTACCAAGTCCTCAGCTCTGGTTGTTTTATAGTATTCTATCTTTCTTTTCAGCTTTTTTTTTTGTGCTTTGTCTTCCCTCTTTAAATTGTAAGCACCCTGAGGGCAAGGACTATCTTTCCTTTTACTTTTTTGCATCCTCAGTGCTTAGCACAGGGTCTCTTACCTAGGGAGTATTTAATATTTTTCATATCATAAAATGGTTATAAGAATACCTACCTCACAAGGTTTCTGTGAGGATCAAATAAAATATGTAAAGGCTTAGAAAACTTAAAAGTAAAATGTATGTGGTATTATAATTATCAATATTAATTAACTCTAAATATTAAAATTATAATTATTATTAGTCCTGTGGTGAAAGCGAATGATAACCAGTGGCTAGCCTATTTGTACTATTGGCATCCATGTCATATTGAGAGAATTAGGATAATATTACTAGGTTGTTGAATGGACCTTTCTAGAGGGTTTAAGAGAGGACTAGATGAAAAAAAAAACACACACACACACAATAAAGTTGCCACCTACAAAATTAGAGGCATTTGTGCTAAAAAGCCCATGAAATAGGGAAATATCAAAGAATCATTGATATATTTTAATAAACCCCTCCAAAAACTTTCCTACTATAATGTATTTCAATCAATCCCCAGAGACCAGCCCTGCAGCACCCTTATGTCCAGCTTCAATCTTTATTTTCCCCTAAATTAATTCAGAGAGATACTGAATATCCTTTATGACCAATTCCTTAATCAGCAGCACTTTCTTTTTTTTAAATAACAGAAAGGCATCAAGTTACTTGTTCTACAAATATATTTCAGGACCACAAAGGAAAAGGAGGACATGAAAATATCATGAGACTATTTTGCTCTTTAAACTAATTTGTCAGTTCAAAGTCACTGACTTACTCTTTCCCTTTTTCCTTTTGTTTCTTGTAGAGGGTGACATGGGGTGAAGTATGAATGATAGGTGAAAGTTTCAGAAAGACACATTTGTTTGATATAAGGAAATTCCTTAAGTTAGAAGTGTCTAAAAGTGGGTTGGGCCCTTTTTGGAGGTTGTAAATTCCCCAACTTTGGGGACATTCAAATGGAGTTGGATGACTATTTGATAGGGAAAATGAAGAGCAGATTTTATAGAGGTCATTCCTATTTAACTATATATTTTGGAATTGGGTCTTGATCAATGATACATGTAAAACCCAGTGGAATTGTGCATCGACTAAGGGGGGTTAGGAGGCTTTGGGGGAGAGGGAAAAAACATGAAACATGTAACTATGGGAAAATATACAAAAAAACAAAAATTAAAAATATATATATGTTGGGGTAATTGACTTCTGGAGTCCCTTTCAATTCTGAAACAGAAAGACACTATTTAGATGACAATAGAATTTCTCTTTTTGAATGTGATGTAAGACAACTTTTGTATGCACATAAAACATTGCTTTCTATTTTCATATCTATTTTTTTGGGGGGGTGTCTTTCTGTTTATTTTTCCAGAGAGATAGATCATGAGATTCATGATCTGGAGTTGGTAGGGAATTTAAAGCAGACTAGTCCAGTCCTCTTTTACAACTGAGGCTCAGGGAAATTATAAGGTGACACAAGTTGTGAATAGCAGAGGTAAGATTTAAACCTATGTCTATAAATCGCTGTGCCATGAATTGGCTTTTGTTTCATTTGTCTTTCTTAATAGTTGATAATACAATGTCTCATACAGAGATGCTCAATGAATGCTTAATGAATGGCATATATCTCAGGTTTCCTTAAAAAAAAAAAATCCTAAAATGGGTTTCCTTATTTGAAAGGCAAACTTGAATGGAAAAATTACATCTTTATTTTTACTAATCTCTAACTGAAATTTCACATTTTCCTTCAATAATTTATAAATACTTTTGTGAAAAACAAACAAACAACATCCATAGGTTTCCCCAGACTATAAAATGGGTCCATGACACTAAAAAGGTTAAGAACTCTGTAACTGTAGACATCAATGATTTTTAAGTCATTAATGAAACCATAGCTTCCTCTTCTTAAATCAGAGGCAAGTCATGCAGAGAAGGACTCTCTAATTTGAGGAACTTTCAGAATAGACACCTCTAGCCTCTTCTCCTTCTACCTCCAAAGGAGATTTTCATTTCTGAATGAGAGGGAACAGGAAGTTGAGACTGGAGGCAACTCTGCCCTCCTCAAAGAAAATTCCAGCCAGTCTAGAATTTTATCTATCTGTTCCCTTAAATATTATTTGACATGGGGATATAATCAAGTTCAATCTAACTTCTGAGAACTATTTCTTATTATTGGGGGAGGGGAAGGAGGACCGCAAGCTCTGCATCTAAGACTGTACAGTTGTGGGGAGTAGAGAGAGTGGGAAGTACTTTTCAGATAGATAGGCTTGAAATGGTCCTTGCTTTGATTGGTTAAGCATTTCTTGAGCAATTAGGATAATTGGGTTTGTAAATTGCACATTCTGTTTTGCTAACTTTCCAGATAAGATTCTGACTTTAGAGTAACCAGCCAATGATGAGCTAGGGGAAGGACCATCTTTGCTAAATAAAAGGAAGGCTGTGAGCCCACATATTTTGCACTCACTGAGGTTAACACTGACTTGTGCGTGCCTGTTATCTCGAGAATGAAATAAAAGAGCTGGGACTTAAAAGCTTCTACCATATTGTGAGAGTGTTTGAAAATTTATTTGAGTCAGTGATCACCCCACTCAGTAGTGATATTTCCTTTCCCACCAAATACCATTTCCACAATGAACACTCATAGCAATTAGCAAAGGGTCTCATTTACCAAAATAGAAATCAGAGAGGAATAAATAGGAAAATATATACCTGATATTACAGAGTGAGTTCTTCCCCTCAGGGTGAGATAATTTAGTTTAACAGAGAGAGAGTTCTATATTTCATTCAAGGGGAAATTCCCTGCAGTCTCTAGGGTAGCAAGCTTGGAATAGAGATATGACTCTGTCTATTCCTTTTATGTGTTCCCAACCTTTTTCTTCATCCACTCAAAGTAGCAGTGGTTTCTTCTATGTTCTCACTTGAAGCTGGAAGCCAGAAGTGCCTAAAATGGCATGAAACTCAAGAAAAACTCAAAGAAAACTTCAAGTTTGAAGAGTTCCAAAGAATACTGAAGAAAGCTGGAATTTTTCCATTCTAGTCAGTTCCACCCTAGCCCTTCCCACTGGGTAGGGTAATTCATCTTCACTAATGAGATAATCTCATAGCAATAGGTTTTGGGACAGGTGGGAGAAGTGACAGATAGTTTTGGCCCTAGGCTTTTAGCACTGTGTCTGTGGAGTTCTCTGTTAAATTCAATAGACTGTTAACTTTTAAACAGTTTCCTATCAATTTTTGGTTGCTATTGTTAACTTGGAAAAACACAGAACCACTAAAATGGTCAAAAAAACCAAATCTTTAATCAGATAAGAGACAAATTCTTAATATTTGATGGCCACACAGAGTTAAGCTCTTAAAAGCCACACAGAGCCAAGGGCTCTTGGACTCTGGGAACATTGTCTCTGAGAGAATGTACCGCCAAAGATGATTCTCTCAAAGATGAACAGAACTTGGGGGTCTTATGTACCTTTTGAGGGAACAAAGGTCAGGGGAGAATGATTGACTAGTTCTACATTGGATACAAGGAAAGGAGGAGCCCAGGGCTTGACTGACAGGAAGAGGCCGATGCTTTGCACTAGCTGCAAAAAGATGTTTCTAGGCAGGATACCTAAGGCTTGACTGACTATTAATCTTATTTAAACTGGGATCATTAAGTACCTCAAAGTTTATTCATTTCATGGGTAGGATCAGTAGGGTCAGTCAGGTGCTTTCCCCAAAGCAATTCCCTAAAGGACAAGGGACAAACTTGGAGTTTCCAGAAATAGAGTAATCTTAGTTATTATTTAGAGAATGATTTTGTTTTTTCTGCATAATGATTGGAATTCCTAAGAGGTAATCTATTTTAATTTTAAAATTATTTATTAATCAACCAGTCAAGACATCCTAACCTGGCAGGTTGACTCTCTGCACAATCCATGAGGGCAAACAAAGAGGGTTTCCCTCCTCTGGTGCAGGTTTATATACCACTTATTAGCTCACTATTCAATCTTTCCCCCTGGACATCCCAAGACATTTCTAACTGGTAAATAGCCACTGAAGAGGCAGACTTGGAGATCTCAACTCCTTCATCATTACTTCATCATCACAAGAAGAGACTATCCTTGCTGCAACCTGGAAGACACCAACACATTTAACCACATGGAGTTCACCATGGCTTCTAGAGCTAGCTGTCTTCCCTTAATCAGAGTTTACCAAGACTGCTAAGCCCTGCCCTTAATCCTTTTAACCTTAACAAAGACAAAAGATCCCCATCCATTTTCAAAGGGAAACTAGAATTCTGGATTTTTGCACCTAGTTTCAGCCTGGGGAGGGGGTGAGCTGGGAGGAGGTGAGAGGAATATTATTTCACATAATATTACAATTCAGTATTCATTTTCCACATCTGGAAAAAGCACTGAGCTCGGACTTGTAGAATATCAGTTCAAACCCTGATGCTCAACAATTTACTACCTGTATGGAATAAATTAAGCGATTTGGAAAGTCACTTAATCTTCCCATGTTTAAATTTCATCATGAGAACAGTGGAGAGTATGGCCTCTGAATTCCCTTGGAGATTTAATCTACAATCCCATGATTTTATGGTCATTTGTCATTGCAATGGCAAAGTAGGCTTCTGGTTGGAAAAAAAACAAACAAGACTAAATTTTGAGATTTGTGGGGGCAGAAAAATGTGAGGTCCGTGCTTAGCTAATATTTGAGGAGAGACTAGCTTAACCTAATTTTCAGCAAGCCCCTTCTCTTCCATCTCTGCCTCCATTGAAGTATACATTCAAGAAAAGAAAATAGCAAATGCCAAAAAGTTTAAAAATGCTAAGCTATCTATTTGGAGCATTGGTTAAAATAATTTGGGAAAGTAGTTTTCTCTTGAAACAAATCCAAAGTTTTTGTTTAGATATGGAAAAGCCATTTTATTCTGTCTTCCAAAGCCCAACAGCCACTTTAATACTACCTCTAGCTTTTGTTAGGTGAGATCCAACATGCTTGCTTAGCTGGCTCTAAGGTTAACCAACTCTAAGCTAACCACAGAAGTTTTCTGGTGGCAACTAAAAATTACTTTGCCAGAACAAAAACTTCAACATTGTTGTGATACAAAAATTACCCACTTAACTTCAATTTCCCAACATTCTTCAAGAAACATTTTGGTGATTTTTGGTGCTAGGATTTTGTCACAGGATATAAAATGTTAAGAGTTCTAACAATACCTACTCAGTGTGTGCTTAATTGATGGTAGCTTCCTCCTCCTATTTTATGCTTCCTCTTCTGGCCTTTCTGCTCTGCCCTTGTCCTAGTCATTGACCTCCTCCCTTAATCAATTTTGACTGGGTAGTGTGTAGAAATGTGACTTGAGTTCTCTGAGGAACCTAATCCCAAAGAAGCCTTTTCCCAAATGGGTAGAAAACTTGTGGTGCCTAAAATGGGCTCTTCCCTCCCCTATTTGTCCCAGGTATGAAAATTATTAACGATGACTCTAAGTAGAGTCATTAGCTTGATCTCTGGTGAAAGGGAGAGTACAGATTCTTGAAAGAAACAAATATTTCAAAAACCTTATTTTGTGTGAACTTTTGTATCTTAGCTTTTTCACAGGATCTGTAAGAAGCTAATTAGCTTACCTGCCTTGAGTTTCTCCTCTTATCTTTCACAAAATTCAGTGACTAAAAGATGGAAAATAAGACAAAGAAGGAAGGTTGGATAATACTCCACTTTGACCATTGGTTCCTGAGTGAATGAGAGTAAGAAACAGTGCAGTATGGTGGGAAAACACTGGGTTTAGTCAGAGAAATGAGATTCAAATCAGAATTCTGCAATTTGATACCAGTGTTACTTAGGAAATTCACTTCATTCATCTTGACCTCTTTATCTGTAAAATAAGGGTATGTTACATGACCCCTGAGGCCCCTTCTAGTTCTAAATTTAGAATACCATGAGAGCTTCGATACAGGATTTGGGGCTGAGTGTTGTTATTAACATTATTCCAAATTGAAATTCACTTATGTTTTTATAAAAGCTTTTGTGGCAGTCATGAATCTTGGAGTCTTGTGCATTACTCAAACATAATTCATGTGTTCTAAAGGCAAAGAATAACCATTTACCCTTTGGTCACAATATACTTCTTTTCATACTTAGACATGGCATAAACATTGTCATTCATAGAGAAGGAAAGGGCAGAGTTAATTTTTATATCGATGTTAACTTAATCACCAAAGGTGAAGTTCTCTTTCTATTGCTTTATGAGAAAAAGGAAAAAAATCATACGGAAAATAAGATGTAAAGGTTCTATCTGATTATTGCTATGGCTGCATTTTCCCTCTGTAAACATAAGTCAATGGAGTACTTAGGATGCTCAAGTTAATCATTTCAGGGAGAGATTTCACAACATGGCATTAACTTTGTCTTTAATTTTCTTTAGCACTGAGCCAAACTTTAGATGGAAACATCTTTTTATTAGAAGAAACAAAAGAAACATAAAGCATCCCCTTTCCACATTGTTGATTGGCAATATAGTTTTAGTTATCTCTTACTATTAATGCTGTTTGGGACTTAATGCCCTTCTACTGCTTGACTCCAGACATTTATTAACTTGTATTACTATGGCTCTGAGAGCCAAGGGAGAGGATTTAGAGCCTCAGGCATTTGTGATGATAACAACTTAATGGAAAGTTAGTTCCTAGGCAGTTGAAGGAAAAGATGCCTTATTACCTTATTCTCCCTGAATCTCTATTTTTCATATTTTTTATGGGATGCCATTAAATATTATTATTCTGAATAAATTATAGCATGGTATGGCCATTGTCAGGAAAGTCTGATGTTAAGTTTCAGGGAGGTCTGGAAATAGGTTTTGGGGTATGGAAAAACTACAATTTACAGGAAGGAATCAATTTAACAAACTACTAAGGTATAAGACCTCCAAGCTAGATACTAAGGTCAGCACAGGCCAAGAAGCAATACTGATCTGAGATTTACACTGTAACTGAACTACTGATGAGAGTTTCTTATTTTTCCTTGCCTAAAGTTAGGACTGTTCTCCTAGTTTACAGGTGGAGGTTAAAAAGTTGGTCATATGAAAAAATGCTCTAAAATCACTATTGTAAGCCAAAATAAGTCTGAGATATCATCTCACACCTATCAGACACATGGAATATGATTATGATGGAATACTACTGTACCATAAGAAGCAATGAATGGACTAATTAAAAAAAATTGGAAAGAGTTGGGCATGCAGTCATGGAGAATGGAAATTCAAAAATGTCCTTAGCTGTGTGACCCTGGCAAGTTACTTAATAACTGCCTGACTCAATTTCCTCAACAGTAAAATAAGGATAATAATCATGCTTATTTTCCAGGATTGTTGTAAGGAATAGAGAAGATAATGTTTAGAAAGTGTTTAGCCCAGTGATAGCATGTAGTAGATGATAAAAAAAAAAGATTTTAAAAAATGCTTGTTTTCTTCTTCATTTTATTACTCCTTTTTTCTTTTCTTCCTTTCTTCTCTTCCTCTCTCCTTCCTTCCCTTCATTCTTTCTCTACCACCTTCCTTCCCTCCTTTCCTCTTCTTTCTTTCTTTCCTTCTTTCTTTCCTTCTTTCTTTCTTTCTTTCTTTCTTTCTTTCTTTCTTTCTTTCTTTCTTTCTTTCTTTCTTTCTTTCTTTCTTTCTTTCTTTCTTTCTTTCTTTCTTTCTTTCTTTCTTTCTTTCTTTCTTTCTTTCTTTCTTTCTTTCTTTCTTTCTTTCTTTCTTTCTTTCTTTCTTTCTTTCTTTCTTTCTTTCTTTCTTTCTTTCTTTCTTTCTTTCTTTCTTTCTTTCTTTCTTTCTTTCTTTCTTTCTTTCTTTCTTTCTTTCTTTCTTTCTTTCTTTCTTTCTTTCTTTCTTTCTTTCTTTCTTTCTTTCTTTCTTTCTTTCTTTCTTTCTTTCTTTCTTTCT
>NC_058133.1:376172497-376196727 GCF_016433145.1 Gracilinanus agilis | reverse complement strand
CTTAGTACAGCAAACATGCATAGACAAACTGCAAGCAGGCTACAAAGAGGTGGCAGCCAGTAACTAGGGTATCAGGGAGCAGTCAACTATAACAATTACAAAGGAAAGGATCAAATTAAGAGCTGGGCTTCCTGTGATGGGACATTGATACAATGGAAGAAGCTTCTAAAACAAATAAAGGCACTCAACCTTTTGACTGTGTTCACTAATCCCACCCAAACTAGAGTTCCCAAACAGTTTAAGGTCCATCATTCTGCTCAAAACAGGTGTGCCTGGTACTGGGGTTTCTTAAAGGGCAGCGGTACAATTGAGGTGTCCAGATTTCGTGCTGACACTTAGCTGAGAGGTATGCGTCAGGTCTATCTATGTATCTACACCTAAACCTGTTTCAGACAATAGCTTATGTCACTGTTCGGGAAATTCTGCTTTCTTCCAATCAAATGAACAAATCTCTGTTGAGTTCTTATTTGTAGAACACTAGAAGGCAGCATGCTAGAGTGGAAACAGAAGATTCAGTCAAAGGATTTTGGTGTAGGACCTTTCCACTACAAAGTGAAACTCGGAATGTTTAGGTCCTCTTTGGCGGTTTCTATGACTTCATAAATTGGGCTTTGAAGGTTGCTTGGTTGTGGTAGAGTTGTCTTGGCCAATTTTGGGGTCAGTGTATCCAATTATTTGGTGTGTCAGAGAGAGAGAGAGAGAGAGAGAGAGAGAGAGAGAGAGAGAGAGAGAGAGAGATAGAGACAGAGACACAGAGACAGAGACAGAGACACAGACACAGACACAGACAGATAGAGACAAAGAGAATGTTGAGAATGCTGAATATTCATGCAGTTTTTGGTATTGTACAGTTTTAGAATCTACTCTTAGGAGACAGAGCACTGATAAATTATTAACCTATTCCATCCTGTTACTAAATTCTCATTTCAAGTTGGATTCTAATGCTTCGTGACAACTTCCTATAAATGACCCAAGAGGTGGGAATACTTGTTCATGGGAAGCAGAAGCTAGAGGAGTGGAAATCCTTAGCAAGGAGTCTGGCTTTCCTAGTTGACACTAGGTGGCACCCATCTGCCATGATGCTCAATCCTCTCCAACCCCCTCACAGGGAAGCAAAAATAGAAAAACACCCTCCTAATTAAGGACATGCAGGTCTAGTTAGGACAACCATAGTCAAGGAAGATTCATTTTGTGGTTTAAGCAATTCAGGAACTCAGAGGAGCACTGTGCTCTCTTGACAGTCTGACACTCATATTACTGACAGACCAGCTTTCTGCAGGAAGTCTCTCTGTTTGAGGCTGTCTGTCCCCTTTGTCAGTTCTAGTCCTGGTATGTACTGTCTCAGAGGAACACAGAAACACGTCAAACTTGTTGCTCATGCCAAGACAAAATCTGTAGATCCTTGAATGCAATACCAGAGATGAGAAAAGGGGGTTTTGTCTCCTATAGCTCTGTTATAACTAGAACTGGTAGGGTCCACTTGAGCTAAGTTGAAAGGAACTGATTTTGTTGCTTGATGAGCAACAGCAGTGATAGGTGGAGAATGCCTTTTCTCTCTAGGATAATAGACTTATTTCTTAGGTGACCTAAAAAACAAAACAAAATAAAACAACAAACCTCCAGAGACCCCAGCCTGCAGTGAACATTCAAACACTCTCTTTTCTGGGTGTAGGGTGAACGAATTTCCCCAAGCTATTATTTGATCAATTTCTGATAGGGTCTTCAGGGGAGGAAGGGTTCTTTATGAGTTCTCAAAAGATTCATAGTCTTTAGGAGCAGTGAGGGAGAGGAGGAAGGATTTAGCTCAAGGTCACCCATGGTGATTCCTAAGTTTATTACTGTATTCTTTGACAGTTATTACAGACTTTTCCCTGTTAGAATCACTAATTTGTCTTAAAACGATTGAAATGCTTTCTCCTGCAAGAAATTTTTCCTGATCTTCCCAGTTGTTAGAGGTTCTGCCTCCAAAATTTCTGTGCACTCACTTTACATTTATTTTGTTTCTACTTATATTTATATATGTTGTTTCCCCTTATAGAATATAAGTGTCCTGAGGATGTGAACTTTTGCCTTTTAATCTTTTTAGTCTAAAGAACCTAATACAACACCTGGCAATTAGAAGGTACTTAAGAAATATAGTCCATCTCAGGACATGCTTTGCTCTAGACAGCTCTAGAAGGACTTCTTAGGACTGCTTGTTCTTCAATATTTTTCTTGGACACAATATTGCTTCATAGATAGACCCTCATTCTAGAGCAGTGGTTCCCAAACTTTTTTGGCCTACCACCCCCTTTCCAGAAAAAAAAATTACTTAGAGCCCCTGGAAATTAATTTTTAAAAAATTTTGATAGTAATTAATAGGAAAGATAAATGCACCTGTGGCCATCACCCCCACCCCCCACCCCCCGATCGTTGCAGACCCACCAGGGGGCGGTGGTGCCCACTTTGGGAATCACTGCTCTAGAGAGATCATTAGCATCTGTTCTGGTGTCGGTGTCTTTCTCCGCGTTTTCCTATTCCATTTCTATTACCCTTACTGTTGTGTTGTTTAATCTTCTTTCTGATCTTCATTCTGTTATTTTAATTGTTTCAATGGCCCTCTTTTTTTTTTAAATCACTGTTGCTACTCCCTCTGTTCATTTTATTCTTCATTAGTTCACACTTGACTTTTCTGAAATCATCTCCTTTGTCATTTCTTATGGTGGAATATTTTTCATTACCTTCAGACACCATAATTTGTTCATATGCTCCCCAGCTTATGGATGCCCCTTTATTTTCAAGTTCTTTGCTTTTTTTTATTTAAGATTAGGAATTGTTTTGCTTATGATTATTCCCTTCCCCAGCATTTTATTCCCTCTTAAACCCTTTTCTACATATTCTAACTTGTTTCCCTATTGAGTTGATGTACCTCCATATCAAACTGTTTTTCTGTGTATGTCTAATCCTCTTTTGTCTTATTCAGAGAAAAGTGGTCATCTGATGCCCATTCCTTGTATTTTCTGTATTTGTAATATCTTCTCAAATACCAAAATTCTGAGAATTAGCAAGTTTCTCCTCTTTACCCTCCTTTCTAGACTAGTGTTGCTTTTATCCTCTTTCCTCTTTTCCTTCTTCAAATCTCCCCCTTACTGGATTTTTAGCATCATATAACACATTCCAATTGCTCAAATAAATTTACCTTTCTTGGTTTCTCTGGACTCTTGTATTTATATTCAGATTTCTATTCAGCTTTAATCTTTTCACCAGAAAAACTTGAAATTCCTCTATTACATTAAAGGACTATTGTTTTCCTTGTAGTATTCCTCTCATTTTTGTTAGGTAAGTTTTTGCTAGGTGAATGATTCTTGTTTATGAGCCTGTATCTTTTGACTTTTGGAACATTGTATTTTCTCATTTAAAATAGAAACTTCCAGGTCTTATGTGATAATACTTTTCTCTCCTTGATCTGTTCTCTAGGTCAGAGATGGGCAAACTACAGCAGAGGGCCAGATGCGGCCCCCTGAAATGTTCTATCCTGTAGCACGATATTATTCCTAATCTGATGAATACGAGTAGGATACAATACAATGAAACTTCAAAAGAGTTGCCTTAGAAACAGACTGACAGATGAGCATTTCCTTTCCTTTGGCCCCCTCTTTAAAAAGTTTGCCCATCACTGCTCTAGGTCAATTGTTTTTGATATTGATATTTTCTTTAATCTTTTGATTTATTGCCCTCTTTTTATTTCCTTTTGGTAAATTCTTATTTTGAGAGAGTTAGTTACTTGGATAAAGTTTACTATTTTCTTCTCTAAGCTACATAATTTACTTTCAATTCTTTCCTACAGATCTCCTTATTTTATTTTTTAAAAACTCTTACTTAATTTATCTTAGGTATTAATGTATCCTTGTGGATACATTCCCCTTTTCCCCCTTTTAAAAATATTTCTTTTAGTTGTTATGACAGCATTATTTTATACTCTGTGTTTGTTTTTTGGTATCTTTACAGCCACAACAATTCTATACAGTGACTAGTGTTTCATCCATTTACTCAAATCTGTTGGTTCTACTGTTAAGGATAATAAAAATAAATTTCTACAGGAACACTGGCAGATCTGTTACATTTCAAGTTTTTTTGTTGTCCTCTTTCCAGTTTTATCTCTATATGCTCATCTTGCTAGACTGAGTCTCATGCCAAGCTTTCTACAGGCTGATTTCTTCCTCTATGGCATTTTGTTGTTTTATGAGGCAGTATTTCTTGTAGTCTTTTGCTGTTTTTCTTTACTTTTCCAAGTGATCTTGAATTTTAAACTTGTATTACCCTGTCTCTTCACTTGACAAAGAGAGCAAATACTGGTTGAAATGGTTTCTGGTCTCTGTTCTCTTTGTCTCCTTTCTAATGATTAATATTCCCCAGAATACATTGTCCTGCTGCCAATAAGTCTGTTGTTCCTTCATGGTCAACCAGTTAGTTGTTGAATCTAATCATCTCCTCCCTCTTATAAAGATTCCTTCAGGAGAATTGATCTTTTGCTAGGATCATAGGAAGATAGATTTAGAGCTAGAAAAGATACCAGAAGTCTTAAAATACAGTTGACATAGATTTAGTTGTATCTAACTGACATCCAGGGAATCACCTTTTTTTTTTTTTTTTTTTTTTCAACATCAAAGATGCTGTTTGGTGGGTCAGACTGATGAGGAGTGTTGGGTTGTTGTATGGCTTTTGAGACTTTAAAATGGATGAAACTGAGAGACATGGCATATTAAGGACATTTTGTGGTTTGGAAAATACCATCATGCAACAGGCTTTCCTGCCCCCCAGCCCCACTTGTCATGATGAAGGTAGATTAATGTGTCTGTTACACCCACTGCCACCACCCACACACATACAATAAGCAGACCCAAGTTAGTCCTCATTCTTTGGTTGAATAGATTTGGTTGCAAATTAGATACATATGAGGCATGAGGAGGAAATTGCATTATACTTGCAGCATTATTATATAAGAAGGATTTATTTTTATAGTCAAAAAAAGTATCGCGTCGTGAGACGTATGGATTATGTGAGTCCCTCAGTGTGGGGGACACTCATCATAGAAGCGAGGGGCATTAGCAGTTACTCCTGTTAACTGGGACTTCAGAACCCCAAAACTGCCTGTCCCCTCTCTTATCTATTTTTTACCTCATCCATGAAGGCTTCCCAGACTAATCTCTAACCCTACTGGCTCCAGTCACTGTTAAGTAGTCTATGAAGGAATCTGTTTTCTGTTTATTTTTTGTTTGTTTAACTAGAAATATAATTGTTGTGTTAAACAGTTTAACTATATTGAACATATGTTAGTCGTATTGCAAAATAGTCTGGCTCTTTTAAAAAGTCAGGTTGTGGAGTCATGCTGAGTCCTTTACCCAGGGTAAGCGCTTTCGAGAGGAAACTAGAAACAGCTGGGGAAGCCTGGGTAACAGGACATACTTCCATTATAAAAAGCAGATCATCGAAACTCAGCTCAGGTTTGCCCAAAACAAGAGGAGGAAGTCTGTTTCAGAGGAAGGAGAACATGGAGACGTTAGAGTGTATGAATAAACTACTTTAAAATTAAAGAAGGAAATAGATGAAGAGTTGGTTGAGAAATGGTCCCTTCTAGTAGAGTCAAGGTGATATTTAACAAAGAAATATCAGATATTCAGAGATTTCCAAACTGTTGAATGAAGCAATGGCCAGAATTATTGGATATTTTTCAAGCATAACTTCTACATAAATATATCCATTTTTTCCCCCAATAAAAGCAAAGTTCAAGTCAGAGTCAAGAGATGCAGGAGAAACTTGCTCCAGTTGATGGTGAATACAATATAATAATTATTTGCTTCCAGTATGTTGCAAATGAGGTAAGATTGTAGTCAGCTCATGCTGAATCTCAGTGAGGGCACAAACAGCCACTCTCAGCTTCAGTAGGCTCATGACAGAGATGAGATTGATTTTGCATTGCTTGCTACATTTGAATTAAATTATGTAAACTTGAAGTTGAACAATCTTTGTGTAGAATGTAAATGTGATACGTTCTATTTCTCAGCTTCCTTTCTTTAAATATGATCTCGCAAACCAATTTGTAAAAATGTAACTTAAACTAAAATAATAGTTAAGATAATTACTTGAAATTTCCTACAGTAAATTTAAACGGAATGCCTTAATTTTAAAAATAAAATCATGATACTTGGTGATAGAGATGCAAAAAGAGGAATATGAGTCAGTAGTTCCTGATGATATACAATCAGTTTGAAGAGAAAAAAATCTAGTTAAATAGTTGAAACTAAGACAACCAAAGTAAAAATTTGTTCCAGTTGATGGTGAATACAACATCATAATGATTAGCTTCAGTATAAAGTAGTGTGTATGTGTAAATATGAGGCAAGATTGTTGAATTCTTAGTGAGGGTATGAGCAGTTATCTTCAGCTTTAGTAGACTCATGATATTGATGAGATTTGTTTTGTATTGCTTGCTGCTTTTGAATTGAAGTATGTAAATTTGAAGTTAAAACAATCTTTGGGTGGAAGTTAAATATATTTCTCAGTTTTCTTTAAATGTGATATAATATGCTGCTTGGTAAAAATCCAACTGAAGCTGAAATAATTAAAATAAGATAACAATTTGAAATTTCCAATAACAAATTTAAACTTAATGCCTTAAAATTTAAAATTCTATCTAATTAAAAAAATAAAATTATAATACTTTACAATAGAGATGCAAAAGTAGGAACATGGGTCAGTTGCTGATGATACGTAACCAGTTTGAAGAGAAAAAAGAAATCTAGTCAAGCAGCTGAAACTAATACAAGTAAAGAAAGTAGAGAGTGATTTTAGCTGAAACTAGTATAAGCAAAGAAAATAGAGGCAATATAAGTAGTAAAATATTAAAAAATAAAACACAAAATAGCCCAAATTCTGAAAATTATATCCATTATTTTTATTCCTACATTTCACAAGTTGATGGAGAAGAAATATTACTACTGTTTGCTTTTTATGAAAGTTTAGCTTCAGACTGCTTGATATTTAATAAATTGAAATAACATCTAGAAAAGTATACATACAAAACACCTTATCAAGAAAAGATAGATTTTTCAGAGGAAAATGTAATGCTTTTCAACTAAGTGAAGATTGTTTTCCCACTAAAATTATATCTGTGATACAAAAAAAGATCTATTTCATGAAAAAGGTTGTTATTTGTAAATAAAAACTTTTCTGGCTTATCAAAGTATTGCTATTTTTTGGTGACATTTTATTTGTGTGAATCAAGATTTTCTCTAGATATCAAAATATCAATTCTGATTAGTTGTCAAAAATTATGAACATCAAGATCATCAATTAAATTATATTTTGAAAAGCTTTACAAGAAAAGTCAAGTTTACTTTTCATATCAGTATTATTAAAATAATTATTTTGTCACAAAAATGAAAAATAAAATGATTTTTTAAAATAAATGTGCACATCATGTTAATTTAAAGGGTTGGCCTCAAAGTAAGGAAGATCTGGGTTCAAATTTCACCTTTGACACATGCTGACTTCATGATCCTCAGCAAGTCACTTAAGTTCTTATACTTTGTCTAAGCAACTCTAAGACTTTAAGTTGCATGCATGGAAGTAATTTTCTCAGCCAGGACTTCCCAGTACTAAAGAAATCACAGATCCAGTTTCTAAACCAATCCAAAACCTTAGCCCTAAAACATGAGCTAAAAAATTGTGTAGATTGATATGGAAACAAGTATAGGGCACTGCTTAAAAAAAAGTATTGGAAATATAATAATGTTAGAAGGCCCAAACCATGGAAGAACCTGAAGACATGCGTAAATGGGAGATAGAATGTTGAATCAAATGTTTAAAATATACCCTTGGGTCTTAGAAATAGATATATCTATACATATATGTGCATATACATACACATATGATACATATTCTTGGTTCTTTTGATTGGTTTAATATCTAAAAATGAACCCAATTTTTATTCTAAATAATTATACTTCTTTATACAAATCAATGGGAATATTACTCACATGAGGCATAATTATAATGTAAAATGATTTTTCTTTTAAGACTGAGTTTCCCTATTTTGCACAGTCTGGAAGAACAGTGGACACTCAAGGGCCTGAGTACACTGTTGATTGATATGGAAACTTTGAATTGTGCAATTTTTTGACCTGAACCAGATTTGAAGAAGTTCTCAATTATTTTAAAATATTAATTAGGCATCCTGATGATCCCAGGGTCTTGGGTCTCATCCCATTGGTGTTAGACTTAATGTTAATATCTGGCTATATTTCAGAACACCTGAGCCATCCACTGACCTCAGTTATCCAGTAAAAAGAATTACAGGTATGTACCATCATGCTCGCTAACATCCTTTATTTTTAAAAATAAACCATAACTTAGGCATCTAAATAAGTTTTCTTATCACTATAGTCACCTTGGGTGGTTATGCACTCATTGTAATAAGAAAAATGAGACCAAGAGTGGTAAAATATGAGAGTGGAAGAGACCTTAGTAGTCATCCAATCACTTTTTTAGAATATTCTCATAAACTTATGGAATATTAGAGCTAGAAAAAATTATAGGGCAGGAAAAGGGCACAAATCCTGATTTTTCAGAAAAGATAAAACTTTTGATAACAAAAAGGGGAAAAATTTGACAACTATTGGCCAATAAATTTTGTTTTGACTCCTGAGGAAATTACAAAGGGCTTGGGATAGATAATAAATTCTGTTTCAGACATATTGAGTTTAACATTTCTACTGTTAATATAATTTGAAATGTCTGAAAAGCAGTTAGAGCTTTAAGATTGGAGTAGGAAAGGTAGATATGAGATTCATAAATATAGAGATGGTAATTAAATCCCTCCCTCTCTCTCTCTCTCCCCCCTCTCTCTCCTCTCTTTCTTTCTCCCTCTCCCTCTGTCTCCCCACACTCTTCTCTCTTTTTCCCCCTCTCTTCCTTCCTCCTTCCCTCTCTCTCTTTTTTTATGCCCTTTTTCTCTTTCTCTCCCTCTCTACTTATCTACTTATTCTTTGTACATAATTATTTGCATGTTGTTTCTCCCCATTAGATTATGAGGTCCTTGAGAACAAGGACTATCTTTGTCTTTATGTCCCCAACACTAGCACAGTGCATAGCATACAACAGGACTTTAATACATGCTTATGCAATGGAAATGGTGGAAGGCCTTAAATATGTGTCAAATAAGGACTGATTAAAGGAATGAAGCATGTTTAGTATGGGGAAGAGAAACCTCAGGGTTTAATGTAAAAGTTGTTTTCAAGCACTTGAAGGACTGTCATATGAAGGAGAGATTAGGTTTGTTCTGTTTATCCCCAGAGAATGAGATGCAACAGAATTTTCAAAAAGTCATATTTAAACTTGATGACCAAAAAACTTTCTAACAATTAGAGTTGTTCAAAACAACAAAATGAGTCATTTCAGAAGGTGGTAAACTCCCTCTTGTTGGAGATCATCAAGCAGAAGTTGGATAATTGTTTGTCAAAATGTATAGGTTGGACAAGATGGCTACTGATGTCCCATCCAAGTTTAAGAGTTCTATGATCCTGTAGGGAAAAAAATGAGACAATAATTTAGTGAGGATTATGGATGATATATGTATAGTCTGCATGCTCCATTGGTATTAATATATTAAGAGAACTGGAACATTTTTTTGGAGCCTTATGAATAATTAATGGAAAAACATGGACAAGAATCACATAAGAGCCACGGATGGGTTGGAATTTTCCTTACTAGAGGACATATCCACATTATTAGTTCTCTGTTTCATCAAAATATTGAAACATCAAGGAATTTTGGCATCAATGCCAGTTTTAAAAAGGGTAAGATACACAGATTGATTATTTTAAGAACCAATGAATTCACAAATTCCCTCTAAAACTTTAATTCATGGCAAGTGACCATTCAGTCTCTGTGTTATGATGTAGTACTAGATCTACCAAACACAAGACCTAGCCATATCCTCTACCCCCATGAATTCTATTGCCCAGAAAACTACAAATTTCCTGAAAGATCCTTTGAACTTTTAGTATCTGAAATGCTTCTGCTATCTCAAAATGTAGTAGTCATTTAATTATAGTGCTTTTGTTGCATAGAACTTGTCATGTAAATATTGCGTGGTTTCTGGTTATTTTGATCAATATAAAATAGAATTAAATTAAACTTCATTTATTTTTCTTAATTCTTTCATATATTAACTTTATTTTTCCCCCAGGACTAGAATCCCAGAGTATAGAGGTCCAGCTCTATATTAATAGGGATTTGAATGGTGTTCGAGTGGTGTTGGATTGATAAGGTTGAAGCAGAATGATTGAGAACAGCCAGGCTAATGGTTAGCTCAAGACTGCTCCAAAAAGTCTCTGAGCTTTTTTTATTATATACCTTTTCAAAGAGCAGTTTCTTACAAAGCACAGTTCAGTTCACAGCTGCATAGACACCCAAAGTTAAAGAGTTACCTCATGCTTGGTATATGGCTTACAAAAAATTTCTCTCATGAAGATTATACCCAGTTGAGACAATGTCCAAAGTTGAAAAAAAGAGTCTCACTTTATCTAAATGCTATTTTAGTAAAAATCTTCTATACTTCAAAAGATATGTTGAAGAATAAGCCTTTAAGATTGTAGGATGTTTTTAGTCCTTGGAAAGTACCTAAGTGAGAGTAGAATTTGTCTGGGTCTGCCTAAAGTGTGCTAATTTCTGCTTTTTTTGGCTTGGGGAAAAATTGTTAATTCCTTAACTGCTGGTTTACTATACGGTACTTAGAGGTTTTTCTATAAAATTTGAGGCTATCCTAGAAAATTAAATTAATATATTTTCAACAATAAAAGGAGCCACCAGGCGGGGGCTAGATTTTTATCTCAGATAAGCCATCCTGTTTATGTCTTGACTTGCAGGGCAGAAAAATCAATCTCAGGGCCTTGTCTGACTGCGTTGATCTTGATGGGGTCCAGATAAAAAGATTCTATTAAATGACCCTATTTCTCTGAGTGGCTCCCAACACCAGAGAAGTCTTATTAGTAAGATATTAAGGGGGATTTGAGTTGGTCTGATAGACATTGGAAGGCTACCTGCTTCACTTGTTTCACTGACATTGGGAAAAAATGAATAAAAAAAGTGAATGCTTGAACTCAATCACCCCAACTCTAGTTAGTATTGGGTCATGAGCCTTTGAGAATGGTCTCAAAAGATTTTACAAAGCATAGCTATCTCAGCCTTGCATTACATTTCCCTCAAGGATTGCCAGAAAAACAGAATGCTCCCTCTTCACCTTCTAATGGTGAAATTTTGCTTAACTGTGAAATCATTTTGCTTGCTAGCTTTTTCTTTCTTCATTTACTTTTCTTCTCAGGTTGGTATCTAAAAATGTTATCTCTCATTATAGAGATCAAGAAGTGGCAATTATGCATAGAAAGCAAGTGGGAAGTCTCCATTATTTTAATATAATGGTTTATCTTTTATTATAATATTGATGATAATAGTTCTTGGTATGCTTGTGGGGGATTCTGCAAAGTTTAATTAGTCATTGTTTGTGTGAAGCTTTGAAGATGAAAAGCATTATGTAAATGCTAAATATTATTCTCCTTCTTCTTTGATGGTCAACAATGCTTTTCCCAAGTGGCACATTTTGTTTTCAGAAAACATATTTATTGTACTTTTATTGTCCATTTTCTCCCTGTAAATCTATTATTCTTAGTTGGCTTGCTGTTTTCTGTTCTTCAGAACAAAACTGTAATGCTTAACAAAGGCCTAGCAGAGGATACTGTGAAACCAAGTGTGTGGCCCATCTTCTTTTTGTCCATTGTCTCTTGTCTCTTCTTGTATGCTTATTAAATTAGCCTTTGGGTTTATGGGGGAATGAGCAGGAACAGATCAAGCCTTTATGCAACTCCAACAGCATAAATGGAGCCCAAGTTGAGGGAAAAAAATTGGCTCATGCTTTATCTCTCCTTGCTCCAATGTTACTTTTGCCCAGGGAGACTGACTGTTCTTTTAGGAAAGGATGACTTGTATTGTCCTTCCCAGAACAAAATTGATACTCTAGCTCTCTAGTTCTGCCCAGATTATTCAGACTTAGGAGCTATCAACTTAGAGGTCAGATGACAGCCCACATGGCTTTCTCAAAAGCAATTTGAGTTAGAAACTATGGACATTTAAGCAGGAACAATCAGCCAGTACTTAATTAGGGCTCAGAGTTCAGTTTCTGTTCTTCATTGCCAGAAAGAAGTTGTTTCCAGATCTGGATCCATTTTCAGCACCACAATTTGCTATTTATTGCTATTTAGAACTGTCCTTATCTCTGTTATCCTCTGACTGACTCATCTAATATTACAGAAAACAAAATTATTTTCAATTTTGAATTTTTTCATGCATTAGTTCAAGATGCCTGACAAGAAACCTCAAGTGTTCCTTTGTGGTCTGAGCTATAAAACAAACTCATTCCTCTCAGGATAAACCCCAGATGCTATTTTTCCTATCAGCAATGGAGAAGTCATTGAGATGTTCCTGATTCTAGGCACTAAGGTGTGTGTCCTTAGAGTTTATTTAAAAATCCTCTTTTATCTTCTATTAACTTCTAAGGAAAATACATCTTATAGCGTGAATGTCATGGTTGCCAAAGGAAAGGCTTGGCAAAACCTCAGTAATCAAAGCACCTGTGACCATTCAAAGCTGATTTTACACTATTCTCTGTCATATACTCTGTGTTTGGTCAATCTGGCCCACGTGTAATTCCCCAAATACAGTTTTTCATCTCCTGCTTTTATGTCTTTTCATGAACAGTCCTTCCTGCCTAGAATGCACTCAGTCCTCCTTGTGTCTACCTCCTAGATCTTTTATTTTCTTTTAAGGCTCAGATATGGCTGGCCATGTCTGGGAAGAAAAGTGATATCAGGATAGTGGTGATGGGCTAGATGACAGTGTGACAGAAAGATCAAAAGTCTTGTTGGGGTAAAAAATATATTTTGGAAAAGTAAGAGAATATCTAATGTAGAAATGCAAGGAGATTATGGCAAAGTGAGGGAATTTCACTTTTGAGTGTAATGGGATTTATTTGCACTCCAGTGGGTGGATGAAATACAAGCTGTTTGGAGGTTTTCGGAATTAAGTCACTCAAAGGAACTGGAAAAGACAAGGTGTTGTAATGGTCAACATGCTGAATTATGATGCTTTTGAGATTGAAGTCAAGAGAATAGGAAGATAGGAAATATATAAGCCAGCTGAGATATTCCACAATGTAGGTGCAGTGAACCTATAAATGTTTTCTCTCTGTGCTACAAAGATAATTGACTTTCTTTTTAATTTTCTTCATGTTTTTCTTGAAGACTTGAACAGCCTTCAGTTTCTCTCGTCTCCTTCTTGAGGCTTTACATCATGCCTGCTGGCACTGGACTCTTCTGTGAGATGGGATGTCTAACATCTGCTTAATGAAGAGCCCATGGTGGTGCTCCTATCCCTTTTGTTAATCATGATTACTATCTAGAAATGGTATTTCAGCAAGGAACTTAATACTCTGAGGCTTCTTTGCAATTTTTATGTTTTCCATCATTATTTTTAATTCCCAATGAATAAAGTAGGAAGGAAAACAAATAAACCGAGCCAGCTTCTAAATTTAGCAGCAAATATATTTAAAAAAAATGAAGTTGCTTTGGATAAATATACTGTCAAAATATCATTCCCTTTTTAACTAGTGCATACCCAATCTCATAAAAACAGTAATATGTCCTCACAACTCTTTACATATTAATAAAAACTGAAAAATTGAGTCCACCCAAGTATGACTCTAGGTGTTTCAAAATTGAGCAGATTCCCTCTATTTATTGATTTTTAGGAAGGAGGACTAGAACTGAACTCACTGTCTTGATACTTGATCAGAAAATTTCTTTTTGTAATTATCCATATGGAATATCACAGATACTAACAAAGATTATGTATATGGACATTATTAGTGATATATTAAAATTTTAAATTATTTCAAGAAGAGAGGCAGTATAGGATAGCAGATCAAAAACCTGCTTCAGAGTCAGGAAGACCTTGTTCAAGTCTCCTATCTCTTTTGATACATACTGATTTTGTGACCCTGAGCAAGTCAGTTAATTTCTCACTACCCCAGGAAAAGTCTCTTAGCAGATACAGATGCTGATTTGGGATGATAGAGGGAACTTTTTAAATTGTGAATTTTCTTGATTAATGAAATTATAGATCTTGTCCAAAAATAAAGAAAAAGGTAAAAATTAAATTAAATTCATAAACCCTATCAGCTCCTAGGAATCATAAATATTTAGTAGGAAAGAGTTACTGAAGAATTTTCAGACAAGTCTAGAGAGAGTATTTTCATGCCAATGAAACCCTCACTGATTTTGCAGTTAAAAGTGATCTTTTCCCATATAAAAGCTCTCATGCCAATGTATTTGATACAGCTCTGTGCTGCTGCAGTGGAAGGAAAACTGTATCTGGGGACATATGACTTGGATTTAAACGTTGGCTTTGCCTATTACCTATGTGACCTTGGACAAGTCACCTAACCTAATTATTCTTCATCCATACAAGAGGTTTGGAGTCAATTGCCACAAAAATCCCTTCCATATCTAAATCTGTGATCCTGCCTATTATAAAGTGTATCATGCTTCTTCGTATATGATATATGATAGGATATAGTGCTGAAAGTATAGAGATTACATATACAATCTTTTATAGATCGGCAATCTGAGGTACAGAAAGGAGAAGTGATTTGCCCAGTCACAAAAGTAGCAAATAGCAGAGCCAGGATCTGAACCCAGGACTTATGTTTGCAATACAGTTTTCTTTTTATTAATCCATATAGAAGTAGAGATATTGCCCCTTTGAAGTTCTGTATCCCCCAACCCTTAGCAGTTGCTTGCATTTTTTGATAATTAAAAATATTTGTTCTTACAAACACTAGATGTTATTTAGGTTTTGCTCCTTCAAATACAATTCTTTTACATTCATGAAAACAGCAGATCATTATTTGTTGTTGTTTTCAGTTGTGTCTGACTCCTTGTCATTTGGGGTGTTCTCGGGTGTGTGGTTTGCTATTTCCTTCTCCAGCTCATTTTATAGATGGGGAAACTGAACTGGAAAAATATAATTAGGTGACTTGTCCTGGATCATGCAGCCAATAAGTGTCTGAAATCAGAGTTGAATTCAGGAGGCTGAAACTTATTAAATCTAGGCCTTGTGCTCTATCCACTGTGTCACTTAGCTAGCTGTCCTATAGAATATTGTATCTGACTAAATTAAGGAGGGACATTGAATGTTTATTCACTGGATCCCTTTGCTCTCTGTGTTGATTTTTGTGTCCATTGACTCCATTCTGTATAAATAACTACTCAATATTCAACCAATAGCCCCATGTAAAGCCAAGCCGAATGAGGATTTGTATTACAGATTGTACATATTTTTCATTTGTATAGTTAAAAAAGGGTGGTCACCAATTGTAATAATTAAAAATTAAATTGAGGCTGTTAGTAGCTTTAGTAGCTTTATTACACAAAGTAGAGAGAGTAAAGAGAGGGAAATGTAGGAAGGAGCAGTTTAGCTAAATACCCTAATTGCCAATCCAATGAAATCCAGTTCACTCTAACAAAGTTCTAGTCTCCAGTCAGAAGAACATGGGAGTTTCTTTAGTAAGAGTACCCAGAGTAAACGCTTCCCTTTAGGTCCAAGTCACCAACATAGGAATCTGAATCTGAGTCCCAGAGTTCCTTCAGCAAGGCCCACCAGCCCAAGAGAGAAGCTGAGCAGTGACTGGGTCCCTGTTTATAAGAAGTTTTCTCTGCCCATTGTCTTTCCACGCCACATCTCAGGAACCAATCATAGTTCCTTAATTTGTCTGGCACTGCCCAGGGGGACAGTGCTTGTGGGATCAGTTTCCTGTCTCTGAGGGTATGAACTTTTTTTCTCTGTACTTGCAATCAATGATAAAGGATCTTCAAGTTCCTGACTGATTAAATTAAAAGGAAGTGGAAGTTCCAAGTCTCTAACTGATTAAGTTCAAACAAAGGGAGTGTTCATTCCCATTTCACACATTAATGTACCAATAGGCACACACTTCAGTTTTGATAATTATGATTTATTTATTCATATCATTCTTATCTTATTCTGAAGGAGTTCAAATAGAAATGATCCTGGAACAAGTTATCTTGCAATTTATATTTGACATCCTGTAGAGTATTTTACAGTGTATAAAATACTTTTTATAATTGAATTAAAATTTAGGGATGTAAGGTATTCTCTAGGCAGACTGAAAGAATCTTTAGAATAACTCCAATAGAAGGATAGCAGGAATAATATACATCTTAACCTGTTCTGTTGTAATTTTGATTTCTTTTGTTACTTCTCTATATGTTAAATCCTTTATTCTAAGTGGCTTGGAGATTATTAGCATTTTTTAAGGCTAAATATTATGAGGGTGGGCAACCATTTTGACTGTGATAATGGTCTGGTTCTAGAACCATTTATTTGTTGAATTGTCCAGGTAATTTAAGGTATGTATCTGTAATATGGAGATTTATCATCTAATTAATTAACGATTTAGTAGGAAAGACGTTAAAAAGAGACTAACAAAACAGGCAAAGAGAACCAGCAAATGAATGTTAAATGTCCCTCCTTAATTCAGTCATATACCCCTCCAGTATCTTTGCCAAAAAATACCCAAATGGTGTCATGAAGACTTGGAGATGATTGAAGCAACTGATCAATAACAAAAAATGAGTTCAGTCTGCATTTCCTGGTGAGAAACTCCTCCATTATTTCAAAGACAGCAGTTCTACAATTTATTTTCTTAGTTGCCTGGGGTATTGAGAAAGTTTATAACTTGCCCATTTCTTAAAAACTTAATTTAATTTTTAATGTTTAAAAAATTCATCCTCTCATTCCCCTTCTCATCTGACAAAATATATAGCTTATATCTTTAGTGTTTCCACTGCTCAGTTCATTCTCTGGAGGTGAACAATCATAAGTTATTCTTCAAATATTAAATCTGTAGCTGCATACAATGTTTCCATGTTTCTACTCATTTCACTCTCTGTCATTCCATGTAGTTCTTTCCAAGTTTTTGAAAGATTGATCCCATCCTTTCTTATGGTGCAGTATCACAATCATATGTCACAATTTGTTTAACTATTCCCCAATTGTTGCACATCCCCTTCAACTTCCAGTTCTTTACTACCACAAAGAGAGCTGCTGTAAATATTTTGAAACAAATAGATTCCTTTCCTTTCCCCTGATCTCCTTAGGAAATAGACAATAATATTAGCTTTGTACCTTTCTGGGTATAATTCCAAATTGCTCTCCAAAATTTTTGGATTAGTTCACAATTCCACCAACAGTGTATTAGTGTCCCCACTTTTCCACATCTTCTCTAACATTTATCATTTTGCCCTTTTGTCATTTTAGTCAGCCTGATGTGAAATGATACCTCAGAATTCTTTTGGTTTACATTTCATTAATCTGTAGTGATTTAAATAATTTTTAAATGCACCTATATTTGTCTTTGACTTCTTCATATGAGAATTGTTTTTATCTTTTGCCCATTTTTCAGTTGGGGGGGGGGAAGACTCATTCCCATAAATTTGACAGAGTTCTCTATATATTGTAGACATGAGACCTCTATTTGAGAGACTATGCAAATTTTCCCCCAACTGCCCATTGTTTTGTAGTCAGTCTGTGTCAAAATCAGGACTTGAATCTAGGCTTTATTGACTCTCAGACTAGCTCTTTTTTC
Source organism: Gracilinanus agilis (assembly GCF_016433145.1). Classification (NCBI taxonomy): domain Eukaryota; kingdom Metazoa; phylum Chordata; class Mammalia; order Didelphimorphia; family Didelphidae; genus Gracilinanus; species Gracilinanus agilis. Next base: position 376,178,972 of record NC_058133.1, on the reverse strand, counting down.
TCTTCAATATGTTGCCTTATTCATTGCAAGCTATTGTTATTTAAAAATATTTTTCTTTTATGGTATTCAGAAAGAACCATGAGAAATCACTATTCTTTTATTATTTTTATTTAAAATTCAGAGTAATATAGAGGCTGAATAAATACTTCTTGTAGTTAAATTAAAATAATAGAATGTACAAATAACAACATGAGGGTCTTGCCTATATTTTTAAAAATCTGTTTCTAATTTTGTTATGATATAAAACAGGCACATAATGAAGGTATTCATAACTTCAGTCCATTCATGTATATTTGTGGCTTGCCTGATTTTAGTGGTCAGTTCCATCTGCATTGAAGGCATTTCCAACAAGTGGGATATAGATATTTGTTAATTGTTCCATTTTAGCTTGCTTTCTTGGGTTTCTAGTTTGCTCATTCTACATCTGGGTTAATTGTTCTGACAGTTTCAAGAAGGACTAACCTGCAACCTTGTGCCTCCCTATCTATTTCTTTGAATCACATGAGCAGAAGTTGTCATTGTATATAACCCTTATTGGCATTCTCTTGATTTACAGACTTCTTATCCCAATCCCATTCTCCCTGACTAATCAACTTCATACTCAGAACATGGATAATGGATTGGGCTTTGTTAGTGCTTAAGCTTTTATTATTTGTTGAAGTGATTATAGTTATTAAACTCATCCTCATTTTTAGTAAAGTTCAGAAAAATTGTCCTGAGGCAAATTATTATATACTTTTTCTCCTGTACTAAAATTCTAGAGATTGAAAAATGTCTCTAAAATTACTGTTTTTTTTTTTGGTAGTGGAATAAAAGTGTCATGAGCATAAATGCTCATCTTTTATACTCATTGAAAATATTCTATACATGATTCCAAGAATGATAGAGTTGAAATATGTTTCTGTTATCATAAAATTTTGAAATTGTCTGCAAGATTGCTACTTAAAAGCCTTTAAACGTTCAGTTTAGAGATTTTGAATATTTGGATTCATAAATTATGGATTGATATTGTGTTTAGAAGATTGTGGCAAATACTGTGGTCTTTTATAATGTTCCTTTGTGGGTGCAAATTATTGATTGAATTCTTAAAGATATTTTGAGGACTGTATTTGTAGTATTGAAGTAACTGTGGATTAAAGACTAGTGAGGCAGGCTTGGAACCAAGATGCCTTGAGTTCAAGACCCACCTCTTAGATACTGTCTTTGTGACTCAGGACAAGCCACTCAAGTTTTCAGAGCTGTAGGCAACTCTCTAAGACTATAAGTTGTAGAGAAAGTGCCAATTGCATTGACAGTAAGTTTCTTCATCTATGTGTTCTTTAAATCAATAAGGTTTAAGCTCTAATGTTTTTCTGAATTTGTTATATGGACTTTCATGCTTGTCATTTCATGAAATCTAATGGCCTTCTGACGATATCATTTTTTTTCTATCTGTTCATATCATTAGATTTTTTATAGACTAATCTTCACATTTGCTACCAGTTTTTGCATATTCTGCTTTAATTGTTAAATTTAGGTACCCTAAGAAATTTGTAGTTTCGGATGGCTCTGACTTGGTCTTGAGTTTCTGCCATCAACATCTCCCTCTTCAAAACTAAATCTCTGTGATAGTCCTTTGTGATGTTTCTTTGCTGATGTGTTGTTTGCTGAGTTCATGTAGCTGTTACCTTCAAATTCAAGTTATTCCATAGACTATATCAGAAAGTAAGCCATTTTTTGGTTACCTTTGACAAATTCAATGGTATATACCTTTTTTCAGTCTTTACTACTGCTCAGTGAAGTGATGCCTGCCATTCCAAAGTATTTCTGTTTGACCTGTTTAGCCTGACGTCTGTTATTATCTAACTATCCTTTTTGACTAGGAAGTGTTCATCTTTCTATAGATGACTTAGAATAATAGACCATGTGTCATTAATTGTACAAGTTTTTGCTGGATACTATCCATATCTATTATGATCCACTTAATAGTTTGAAAGTATAGGTGTTAATTTCTTTAATATTTTTTCCCATTGAAGGAACACATTTCAGGATTCCAGAACATATCTTAATATACCCAGGTATAGCCTTCTTCTTGATAGCTTTACACTTGATACATCTTGCCTAGAGGAGACTAAGTTGTTGTCAAACAGATTATCATATTTACACTTTTTAAAAACTCTTAATTGTATCCTACCTCTGATACTGACTATTGCCATGGACAACTCATTAAACTTGCATAAGAATTAATTTTCTCATTTATGATGTTGATATAATAATACTGGTAGTATTTACTTCACAGAATTTTGTGAGGATCAAGTGATATCATATATACATATATATATAAAGCACTAAGAAAATGATAAAGCAATATATAAATATCAGCTATTCACTTTTAGTTAGCTGATTTTATTGTACTTGGTTCTGTACATTCTTAAAAATGTCTTGAACATATTTTGAAATGTATAGTTCTAAGTCATTACAAATACTTTGGTGGATAGTCAAGAGTCATAGATTTAAAGCTGAAATGAGAATCAGAAGTCATCAAGTCAATATAAGAATCCTGAGGCACACAGAAAGTAAGTGACTTTCCTCAGCATCACACAACTATTCATTATCTGAAGCAGGATTTGAACCCAAATATTCCTGACTCAGAAGACTTGGAAGCCTCATACCCTATCCAATACAAGGTGTCATCCTGGTCTGCAAAATTCCATGAATGAATCCCAAATCAGATTATAATTTAATTGGAGGATGTTTAAATAAATAATAAAAAAAAACAACACAACACGGATGTTAATCTGTGTTTTTAAGTCAATAGATGCCCCAGCAGGAATTCATTTCTATTTGATTTTGAGATCACTGCATTACACCCTGCTCAACTACATTCAAAATTTGGACAGTTAAACTATCTTTACCTGAATTACGGGCTATAGGGGTCCATCAACTTTGGTATCTTATCCTAAAAAAAAGCTTGGAACTAGTGGAACCCATATCCAAAGTTTTTATATCTTGAAAATTAATTATTAAATAGAATTTCAACTAGTAGGGATGCAATTGGGCAATTGACTGTATTTTCCTATTTCATAGATATCATGGAAACTTAACCATATTGTTATTTTGAAACAGGACAGACTTACAGATTTGCCTTCATTGGCTACATTGATTATTTTATTTGGCTATAAAGTGAGTACAGTGTTGGATGGCTAAATATTATAATTTACTTAGATATGAAATACACAGCATTTGAGGGGAAATAACTGCATTATGAGCTCTGAACTCTACATATAAGACTCAGTAAGGAAATTTGGTCCAGGATTAAGAAAGAACATCACTTTATGACCTTCTTGTATGGAAAATTTGAATCAGTCTTGCCTGAAATAGCAAAGTTGGACTCCTGAGTTATGGAAAATGACAAACACATTGAAAATATAGAAGAAACGTCTCAAGAGATTAAAAGAAGTATCACAGAAAACTCAGAGCATTGAAAAGTAATGGTTATACTTAATGCCATTATGAAAAGATAAGTGGAGACTTGAAGGAGCTCAAAATGGTCTGGGACCAAAAAAATTAATGGAATATTCACTGAAAAAACAACAAAAAAATCAAAACCAAAAACTAACACCCAAAACCACTTAGCCTACAGGGAATATAGAGGGAAATGATTATAATCTAATGTATATGGGACCCAACTTTCAAATAATATTTCAGGGTATTTTTTCAGAGAATATTTTATTTCAAAGAATACTCCAGGCCAGATCTATAACAGGACAAGAAAGAAATCTTGTTACTAGAGAACACTTTTGCATCAAAAATACTGCACTTATAAGAAAGCTAAAAGTAGGAGAGGACTTTATATAAAATGGAAAAGTTTTGTTTTCTTGCATCTTAGCCCAGTGATTTGGATTAAGAAGGGGCATTTGTCTAAAAATGCCCTCAAGGGCATCTTTATTTTTTCTTATTTAACTTACAAATTATATACAATTAAATATCTGGAGGGGCAGCTGGTTGGTGCAGTGGATAGAGTGACAAGCCTGGAATCAGGAATACCTGAGGTCAGCTACAACCTCAGACACTATCTGTGTGACCCTAGGCAAGTCATTTAACTCTGTCTGCTTTAGTTTCTTCATGTGTAAAATGAATTAGAGAAGGAAATGGCAAACCACAGCAGTGTCTTTGCCAAGAAAATCCCAAATGGGGTCACAAAGAGTAGGACATGACTGAAGTGACTGAATAACAACAAATATCTGGATCCCTTTTGAAATGTGGAATTTCCAAAAAAATGGTTGTATAGAAAACATACTGAACACACAAACACCAGATTTGTCACCAAATTAAACTCAGATGGGACTCATCTTCCTTCTAGAACCAGGGGATCTGTATTATGAGATAAACCAATCTTTTTTTTTATCTGTTTGGAATAGCTACTTATCTTTGTGAGTGTTTATGTTTTTTGTCATGGACTTCAGGCATTTGGATTGGGATGAGAGAGTGTGGTGACTAGATTTACAGGCTTAATAAACACAGGAGAGCAATTTACATTAAATAGGAAGGGCACATTTCCCATTACAAACTAAAAAATTTTCAATTAAACAATTTTAAGAGTTTTTTGTGATCAACTCTAGGTTCAGCATTCTATTTGTATGCATTCCAATGCCATATCCAGTTCTTGGTTTTGCCCATTGTCAGGAAAATATTCTGTGTAAGATAGAGGAGATAACAATATGGAAGACTTTCAACCTAATACTATGATATAGAAATATGAAGGGTCCTGAGGTAATGGAGCCCTGTCTGATAAAACCCCATATATTTTGGATTAATCAGATTAATTTTTCTCTTAAGAAACATTAAGATAGATTTCATTTAAGTTAATAATTTATTTATTACTTTTATTAAGGATACACATAATGATCCTTTCTACAAAATATTGTTGATAATCCCCTATTCTGCCTTCTCCTGTTTTTAGACTTGCCTCTCTTTGAACATACAACTAGAAGTAGGTGAGACTATTAGACTAAAATTTGGAATAAATAATGAGTGACTGTGGACAAACATGTGCTCAGAAGAACAAATGTACTGTTTCTGACCCCACAAGACTCTTCAGTTGCCAAGTAGTTTGTGTTTCTGGACACTAGTCAGATCTTACTGAGCTGTGCCAATGTTATATTTCTGGTAATTGAATTCATTAATAGAATACATTTGGGCATCTAAAATTATAGTGAAGGACAACTACTTTAAATGATAGAAGGAAAAGGATAATCCAAAATCCATCTTTTTGAGCAATAACAATACTAAAATGTGGAGCCTTGGTGTGGAAGCTTGTAAAAGCTTAAAAAACTTATCTACATACTTATATCTATATCTATCTCTATATCCTGTCATATATAATTCTAAACTCTCTTCCAAGTTTCTCTCCTTACAGGACCTGTTTCAGGATATGTCAAAGAGGAAGGAGCATCCTAGATTCTTTTTGAAGGAAGATGTTGTAGATCTCTTCCAGCTCTATATCCATGAGGCTAGGATACAATCCTGCTTTAAATAGGGATCATCTTACAACATGAAATGAATGAAGAAATTTTGAATAATGGGGAGAAAGGCATTAAAAATATAGTAAATGATTATAACTTATGAGGAGTCTATGTGATAGGGGAAAAAAGAAAATAAAGACTCAGAGATAGCTACAAAATAATGTCCTTTACATGTGTGGTATGGGGATTATGACTCATTCCTAAGTAATTAAATTTCAGGTTTCTTTAAGAATTCTGATTAGTTTGTTATGTTGAAATTTAATTCTCTTGTTTATTTACTAGTCTCTGCTACTCAAAAATAAATGGTATAAATGGTTTCAGGACTGAGAACTATCACACTATTTGTTATGACTGCATTCAGAGTATGCAACAAATGACATTTGTGTAGATGTGTTTGTATGAAATTACTATTAATTTTATTTTAGAGAACTTTGGCTTTCAACTACTATAAATTACTTAAAAATATTAAAAAATATTGTCTAGTCCTATGGAACAGCCAATATGCTAAGCAGTATATAGTTAACTTTAAATTATCCACTTTCTGAGATTTTTCTTTCCTTTTTCTCATGCTCTGGTATAACATAAGAGTGTGTCCTGTTGGAGGATCCATATGTTCAGTGAGAGAGAGCCTTTGATGTATATTTCCTGTGAGCAAAATGTCCTCAAAGATGAGAAAAATTGACTTTGGTCCTATTTAGTTTGAGATGATGGCAGTATATCCAGGTAGAAATGTTAAATGGACAAAAGTAAAAGTGAGTGATCAGGGCTAGACATGAAGATTTATAAATCATAAGATTAGAGATGACAACTAACAACATGGAAAAGAATAAGATCTTTGGAGGAAAAATTATAGAGCTGTAAGCTGAATTTTGCCCAATTCTTATAACTTGGGGCATATAGAGGAGAGTCAAGGAAGGAAGAAAGAAAATGATGAGAGAGAGAGAGAGAGAGAGAGAGAGAGAGAGAGAGAG
>NC_058133.1:376136651-376172099 GCF_016433145.1 Gracilinanus agilis | reverse complement strand
AGAGAAGAGAGAGAGAGAGAGAGAGAGAGAGAGAGAGAGAGAGAGAGAGGAAAAGAACCTAGACAGGATAGTGTCATGGAAACCTGAGTAAAAAAGAGATTTAAGAAGAATATTTTGCTCAGTGGAAAAAGGTTAGTGAGAATGAGTATTGAGAAAAATCTACTCAGTAAGGAAGACACTTGAAAACTAGTAACTTAGATAATTTGAATATAACTTAAACATCTCTGAATAAGATATGGAAATTTAAGTTCAAACACAGTAGGTTGATAGTTCTAATAATTCCCATATATTTAATTTTTCATACTTTTCTGGATTTTTCATTTCATTGTTCCCATCCCCTCAAGAATATAGATCATTATCTAGGCTAATCATGCTGGATGATTTTGATCCACATATTTTTGCAAATCTTTCATGGGAACAAAGGATCTAATTTGCACAACATACTAAGGGTTTTCCTCTAGAGTTTTTGATACTGGAAAAGTGCCACCGACACATTTGTTATTTGCTTATTCTCTTCCTATGACTAACTGATATAATTTTCAACTGTGTATCTCCTTGATGGTAGTCTTTAACACCATTTCTGGGATGATGCTAGTGTTCCTCAGTAATGTACTTTTAGTCTGTTAGTGTCCACTAGATGTCTCTCCATTGCTCTTTGCAACTTTAATTTTTTGGAGATGAGTATTTCATGATTTGTAGCTATGTAGCAACATCAGAGGAATATTGCTGTTAAAAGGATAGGCCTTTGTTTTGTGGAGAAGTTTAGGGTCATTAAAAACTCATGGCACATTTTCCCAAATGTAATCTAGCCATTCTCTCCTTTTATTCAATTCTAGTCTCTGTTCATTTTCCAGCTGTATGTCTGTCAAAGACCTATGTGCTGATGGATCAGCTCTATGGGATTGTCTATCCAGCTCTAAATCAGAGTATGAACAATAGTCCTTCTCTATTGACTTGATTTTTCCTATACAGAGAAGCATATATACACTTTTAAAAAATTGAGGGGGCTTAAAATGCATTGTACACTGATTTAACCTATTTTTATTAGTAACTAAATTTTCTCTAGAGGAAAAATTATTATGAAGTATCATTTGCAAGAATATTAATGTTCTATTACTGAGTAATACCAAACAAATAATTTCATTAAACAGTAACCAGAATGAACAAAATTTAGTTAAATACCTTATATGTAAAATTTCCAAATCATAAGACTTTTTACCTTTTAGAATTCATCTTTTGGGAATTTTTTTTAAGAAACACAACTGAAAAAATTCTAAGTTCATTTAGAGGCTAGTGAAAATAAAAGTTTTAATATATATAGTAGAATAAAATATATACAAGGAATATATAGTGGTATATAGTAGATATGCTATGAAATACATAATATAGTATATACTATATAGTAAATGAGTATGTATGTAAATATTTAAGATGTTTAAGTAAGTTATGTTTAGACATGTTAAGATGTATATATATACATGTAAATACATGTATATATGTATTTATGTGTATATGCATATGTATATTTTCCTATATATATCCCTTTATTTTCACTAATCTTATGGGGAAAACAGGGGGTTAGCTTAAATATTTATCTGGGTTCAGAAGGGTGAGTAGGAGACAGGAATGGACAATAGTCTGGGACCAAACAAGCCAGGGAAACTGGGTTTAGCCGTTTGGGGAAATGACAGTTGACAGGAGTGATAGTTAGGCCTTAACCGTCACACTGATCCACCTAGCCAGGGATAAACACAGAGTTTAACAAATACACACACTATGAGAACTTTAAGGTATGAAGAAAACAAACAGGGAAACAGTTTAATTGTAATTTGAGAGGATAGGAGAGGGGGTGAGGTGAAACTATATTTAAATGCCCAAGACTGGAGTAAAAAGAGAATTTCCTTAGCCAGCCTGGCTTCTGCCAGGTTGACAGCTTGGCTAAGGACCTGAGGAAGAGGGCTTGGGTTTGGGATTCTCACAACTGATTCATAGATGTTTTCATGATACCAGGAACCAACTCCTCCAAAACCAAAGATCCAAAGTAACCAGGTAGGGAGAGATGTCTGCAAACTGTCCACCAGAACACAGACCTCTTCCCTACTCAGAGCTGACTTGCAGGATGATGTCTTCAGCCTTACAACCTTCACCACTCTCCAAGATCCCAGGTCAAATAGGGACTGCTGATTGCACTTCTGCTCTGAATCCCTCTCAAAACAGCAGTGTCTGTTGCTTAGCTCTCTCCTCTCTAACCCCTGCATTCCATGCAGAATGTCCATGACTTCCAGCAAAGGCTTTCCCTAATATGCTTGCAAAAATCTGCTTTTATACTTTTAAAGCCTATACCTATTACACTAACCTCTTTTAACTGAATTTAGCCTTTCCTTCATTATTTAAAAACAAAGTTTTGAGAAGTCCATTGGCTTCACCAGATTCCAGGGGGACCATGACACAAAAAAGTTTAAAAGCCCCAGTTATTTACTTCCAGAATAATCTTACATCTGGAACTTGAAGAGACTTTAGACACCATATTGTCCAATGCCCTCATTTTGTGAGTGAGGAAACTGATTCCCAAAGTAGGCTAAATAATATACTTAATATTACTTAGAGAATAGCTGGCAGAGGTAGGAGTTGAACTTTAGTCCTTTCACTACAAATCCTATAATTTACACTTTTCACTGTACCATGATGCTTTTGAGTATACCTAACTACAATATATTTTAAAACTGTGCCCTTCTGAGATCAGTATGGTCAGCTATCCCTGGGCTTTACATTTATTTTTCTTTCTCTTCAGATAAACTTTCATTTCAGTGAGAGTAGTCTTCACTAGCACCAAACATCTTTAAAGAAAACAAAAAGTTCCACCTTATCTGTGCCAACGTTTTTATCCACACATGTTTCTGAATTTTATGATACATGATCCCTACTAGACTTTGTACTAAGATTTCTGGGTGAAGAGAATTTGTTGTCCTTCTAAGACTAAGTGTCAAAGTATGGATGGGAAAAGACTTTGAAGGAATAGGAAGAAGAAGAGCACAAGAAGCCTTTGGACCCTGAAGCCCTAGGTCATCTGGACATCAATGAAAAGGCTATCTATTGAATAGCTATAGTGTTTTGAAGTGACGAATATACAGGTGCTGGAGGTTATCATCAGTAAAATGTATCTGGTGAAATCCAAATACTATATGCAATATTCTAATGATTTGGTCCTCAAGGTCCCCAGTGCAAAGGCAATCAGAAAATTTTAGAAGGGAAGGGACAAGAACCAAGCTTTGGATCTTGTGTGTGATCCCAGGATGAGTGCAATCAAAAAGAAAAAGAGTATCTCTGACCAGTCAGCTCTTCCTGCCTCCAATGAAAAACTTTATATCTGACTAATTCTAAGACAACGAAATAAAAAATATTGATATCTAAAGTCTGAGTTCTTGAGACACTGATTTACTTTATGTACTGGCTCCCCACTGCTGACATTCTGCCTGTGTCTGATCTCAATGTCTGATTTGTTTTTCTTCTGTGTTTCTGCTCCCACGGTTCCTTCTCTGGATGTGGATAGCATCTTTCTCAGAGGTCCCTCAGAACTGTCCTGGATTATTGCAGTGCTGCTAGTAGAGAAGTCCATTACATTCGATTGTCAGTGTCTGATTTGAATGTGAAGAGCATTCTCTGCTGCTTTGTTTGCTCCCACTGTGCTCTTCTGGCTCCCGGCCACCATCAGTCAGTATTTTGTCAATCGTTAAATGGCAATGGGAGCTAGAACCAGGTCTTTAGCAAAAGAGTTTGGTTGTGGATTAGAGCTGACTAAGGTTGTAGGTATGACTCTGGGCCCTGTTATTGATCCATTTCTTTCTTTTTGGGGGGCATTTCTTTTTTGGAGGGATGGGTGAGAAGGATAAGTGGTAAACATCTTCAGCTGGGCACAGCTTGTTGGCACACTGACCTGGAGTCAGAAAAATCTGAATTCAAATCAGGTTTCACACAGTTACTAGTGATATGATCTTGGTCAATGAGCCCATTTGCCTCAGTTTCCTCATCTATAAAATGGGGATAATGATAGCACCTACTTCCAAGGGTTATTGTGAGGACCAAATTAGGTAACATTTGTAAAGTGCTTAGCACAGTGCCTGGCATGAAGCAAGTGCTATATAAATATTGTTGTTTGGCCAATTCAGTTGCATCTGACTCTCCAATGCCCCCCTTTGTGGTTTTCTTAGCAAAGACACTGGAGAATTTTTTTTTTTCATAAATGAAGAAACTGAATCAAACAGCATTAAATGACTTTCCCAGTGTTACATAGCTAGTAACTGAGGTTAAATTTGAACTCAGGAAGATGAGTCTTCCTGACTCTAGGCCTGGTACCACCTAGCCACCCATATAAATGTTAGTTGTTTTTATATTATATGTTATAATATTGTATATCATAAAATATTTTTGAAGGGTTTTAAAAAAAGAATAAGCATTTAACTCTAGGTTCTCATATTCCTGAGATGGTTTGAAGATGTTTTAACTAAATATGGTGTGATAGAATAGAAGACCTTCAAAGATCTCTTCCACTATTGTAACTCTGGAGCAACTGCTCAAAAAATAAAGGAGAATAAAGTCAACATTCTCCCTTGTAACTGATTTTATGCTTACCAAGGGACAGAGCAGCAAAGTGGTAACTCCACGAATTAGATTACATTGAATTTGTATTTTCTTAACATTTCTTCTCATTCCATGGAGGCTGGTGATGCAATTCTCTCCAGGAAAGCAAATACTTGCCAGGCAGATCCATACAACACTACCTTCAAGGGGGAAATAAAATCCATTGTTTCACAATGCTCCCATCATGGTAAAGGAACAATGTGGCCAAGGGTGAGGAAATACTGACTGTTTTCCCATCATCGTCCTCCAACTGGGGTATAGTCAACCTTCCCATAGCCTTGCCAGCAAAGCTGTATTCATTTGGTATAAATTATTCAAGAATATTTTCTTGCTGAGTTAGAATTCACCTCTAGATTCTTGAACATGTTTACCACAAACACTTTGCCCTGCCAGTTTAAATAATATATTCCTTTAGGGACCAGTTCTGTGGTTTTACTCAGGAAATACTCTCCCAGAAGTCAACTTCACACTAGAACTTCATTTTTAACTGCTCTAATCCCTTTCCTTTCCCCCTAATACTAGCATCCTTTTCAGACCATATCAGCTCCTAATGGGAAATCTGAGACTAATTATCCAGAGACAGATTCTGTCTTTAAACTGTCTAATTAGAAATTAATATTTTCAATGTACTTTCTGAAGCAATTTACTGAATTAATTCCTCTGAGCATCTTCACTTTTTCTTTTTTAATGGAAGAATTATATAGTGAAAGATCCAAGGTTTCTGTGCCTAGAGAAAGTAAGAAGTGATAGATTACTTTTGGACTCAATGACACACAATGGCTTGGATTAATTCCAGCTGCATCAGTGCAATGTTGATTGATGATGAGATACCGGGGAAGATCAGAGATTCCACAGTGCTGCCCACAATGATTAGAATGCTGTTTCACGATAAAATGAAAAGAGCAGAAGTTTGCAAGGTCACCTAGCAAACAAGGGGAATCAAGAGACAGCACAGTGCAATAGGAGTGCAGAACTTCAGGATCAGGAGACCTGAATTTTTAATTCCAGCTATTCCACATAGATGAAGAACAAATTTTCCTATAGGAGGTGCCTCATAAGCACAGCTTTGAAGGAAGCTGGGATTCTAAGTGAAATGAAAGTGAAAAGGTATATATTTCAATAAAATAATAACGATGTTTAATAACTACTTATATAGGACTTATATATGCCAGGCATTGCATCATTTGATCTTTCAAACAATCCATGTTAGGCGCTTTTGTTATCCCCATTTTACATATGAGGAACTGAGGTAAACATAGATTGAGGGACCTCTGTGACCTTGGGCAATTTACTTAGGCATTTTGGACTTCAATTATCTCACCTGCATAATGAAGGAGTTGGACTAAATGGCCACTAAGGTCCCTTTTCGCTCTACGTCTATGGTTCTGTGAAATAATAATCCAATCCCCAAATAATTCATTAAAGGCTTGTGATATGCTTGGAGCTGTTCTCACAGCTGGAAATGTAAATATAACATAAAAACAAGTTTCTGCCTCTAAGAAGCTTATATTCTACAGAGAAGATATATAGTATTTGAGCACATAAATATATGCAGTTTAATTTAAGGAGAGAGAAACATTAACAGCAAGAGGGAAGAACAGAATTTCCTATAGGTGTTGCCACAAGAACATAGCCTTGAATAGAGGTGGGATTTTAGGAGGCAAAAATGAAAATAATGATCACAATAACAGAAACAATAATAGTCGACATTCATATAACACCATGTTCTAGACACTGTGCCAAGTGCTTTGTTATTTGTTAGTGGTAGCAAAGGACTGGAGACAAAGTAGATGCTCATCATCTGGGGAATGGCCAAATACTTGGTGGTACATAAAAATAATGGAATTTTATTGTGCCATCAAAAATGAAAAATGTGATAAAATACAGAAAAAGATGAGAAAAAATATAAACTGAAACAGAATGAAGTAAGGAAAACCAGGAAAATGATATAAGCAATAACTGCAGCAATGAAAAGAGAAAGACAGAACTTAATCATTATAATTGAATGTTGTAAAGTTATAATATTCAAGTTTGACCTCAAAAAGGAGATACCATAACTTACCTTCTTCCATTTCTTTGCACAAGAGGAATTCTATTGATGAGGAGCACTGTGTATAGTTTTGGATTTATGTTGCTTGTTTTGTTTTTTTAAACTTTTACCTTCAGTCTTAGAATCAATATTGTGTATTTGTTCTAAAGCAGAAGAACAGTAAGGGTTAGGCAATGGGGATTAAGCAACTTGCCCAGGGTCACATAGCTAGGAAATGTCTGAGGCCAGATTTGAAATGTTGTTTGGGTTTGATGATTTTTTAAAAATCCTGTAAAAAATAATTGTTACAAGGGATTATTTTCTAAGTGGAAGGAGGAGGTGTGAATTGCTAAAAATAGATGATGGGAAAAAATCAATAAGATTCCTTTAACATGTTGAAAAATGCTTGAAGAATAAATAAATAAAATATTCTCATGATTGCACCTTAGCCGAAAGCTGGAATATGTAGGTAGTGTGAGAATATAAGTAGTCCACATCTTCCAAAAGAATGGCCTGTTATTACTTTACCAATCATCTTTCTTGTACCCTAGAGCTTCTAAACATTGTCTACTAGTGAAGTTCTTAATGTTGAGTTATTTTTTTTTTGAGTGCAAAATGTTTTGTGGCTTCTGGGAGAGTGGATCTCTTTCCTTTGATGAGGATACCCTGACAAGTCTAAACAACAGCCAAAAATACTTTTGATTAGATCAGTATATGTAAAATGTATAGAACTCTAGTCCAGAGCCAAACCAGCCAAAATACTGTGGAAATTCAACTACTTCTGTCCTGAGACCATTAGAATTGCCTGTGTCTAGAAATGAATGAATATATAGAATATATGGAATTAATTCTATGCCATCTATAAAATAATTTAGAACTAGGAGACAGAATAGCTGGGCAATCACTCATCTGGGCCTCAGGTTGTTTTGTCTGCAAAATGAGATGACAGGGCTAGAGGATTTCTAAGGTTCCTTCAAGTTCTAAAATTCAGGCCAGAATGGTATTGGGCAATGTTGGATCTGCAGTGATAGGACCTTAGCTTTGGGGAAATGATCTTAAGTTGAATTCCTGCTCTCCAATTCCTATAAATGTGACCTTGCATAAGATCACTACCTCTCTGGGTCTATTTTCTCAAAAAAAACTAACTGCCCTCCAAGAACCCTCTCAGTTCTAAAACTATGAACCTGTAATTCTATGAAACCATATTTGAGTCATCAAAACACTCTAATAATAGCTTGAAAATTGGCCTTCCAACCCTGTGCTTAGGAAAAATTTTTCTTTCCTGTGTGTGGCTCCCATTTTGCCTTCATGCCACAAACAAAGGGCAACCTAGCTATAAAAGGACAAATTCAGCCACAGGTGTTTTTGAGAGCTTGCAAATGTATTCTTCGGAAGAATAAATATTAAAAAAAACACTATTAAGTAGAAGATAGGGCAGTGCAGTGCCTTCTCATCAATTCTTCTAAGGCAGCTTGCTTTTCTTAGTATTCCTAGTACTGGAGTGAATACATGATAAAAACGTATACTCACACACCTCCTGGTTTGTCCATTTACAAGCCATTTCTCATGGTTTATTGAAAATTGTTGCATGTGGCAGACAGTGGCTGCTTCCAAGGTCATGTTGCTGCCATGGAACAACTGCTCCTCCCTTTTTCTCTCCTCCTTCTCCTCAAAGGTCTTTAAATTCCTGCCATCCCTAATTCATGAACTTTTTTATGCACCTCTACCCTAGGGCTAATATTGTTAGATTTCCTTTTCCCCTGAAACTGGGAAGAAGTAGAATCCCAAAGAGTTTCTGTGGCCAATAAACTCCATTGTCAGAAATCTATTACTCATAAAAGTAAGAGTCTCATTGTGCACAACATCGGTCAAAACACATCTGGAGAGAGTGATATTGTGTTCTTTTTTTGGCATCCTTATTGTAAAAGAATTATTGATCAGCTCCCTAAGGTACAGAGGGAGCTTGGAGTACTGCTATAGAGAAGTGATCTGAAGGAATATTTGAATTCAAGTCCCCACTCCAAGAAACTCCCCATGGCATAATGACTGCATGACCCAGGAACAACCATTTAGCCTCAATGCTTTAGGCAACTTTTTATGACTTAGGAGTTGCAAAGAAGGAATTGACCTGCATTAGTAGCATCTGTGCTGCTGGAGGGAGAATTAGATGAGAATTTCCTATATTAATGAAATCACTGATTATGTCCCTATCCTACTGACAAACTAGATCGCTTATGGAAGACAGCAACCTGGATGATGGAGGGTTGGGGAATGATGTTGTATGAGGAATTTTGAAAGAACTTGTGATGTTTAGCAGGGAAAAGGCAATACTTAAAGATATTTTTACAGCTATCATGTTAGCTCTAAGAGTTTTCATATAGAAGAGATATTGGATTTAATCTAACTCCAGAAGGCAAAACTAGGATCACTAGGTATAAATTAAAGGTAGGACGAATATGGCTTAATGTTAAGGAAAAACAGTTTAACAATCAACAATGTTCTGAAAGAGAATAGATTGCCTTGTCAGAGTTTGAATAGAGTCTTCATGACAGAACCCAGAGTGGGGGAATCCCATTTATTGACAAGTTGGACTAGAGGATTTCTAAGGTCCCCTCCGATACTAAAATTGTGTAATTCTAAGTAGGTCACCAAATGGTGGGATTTTCAACTTAGAGAAAGAATCTCCTGAGAACCAAAAATAGTGTGCCCTTTAGCCTGAGGAGACATTGAACTTTATATTATAATAAGCATTTTGAAGTTTGCTGACCTTTCTTTGGAAGAGAGATTGCAGCAAACTCTACTTAATTAATTGGGGTATTTAAATCAGACCATTTTTGTTTCTACAAGAATAATAGAAATGGCTTTTCTTACAGAACATTTTCTCATCTCTTCCCTCCTCCCTCACCAATTTTTGCATTCCAGAATGTTTTTCAAAGGAAGAGCTGTTTACAGAAATTAGCATCTTGTTTTTTGTCTCTTGTAATTTAGCATCCAAAAGTGGGGAAAAGATTTTTCTGGTACTCTAAGTTCCTTTTGAATTATTCATCAGGGTAACTCAGGATGAATACCTTTCACTGGGACAAAGCTGTTGCTAAGCAGAAAGTTTGGGATAGTTAGTAATGCAAGGCTGCTTCTCCTTCTCCCCAGGAAACTCTCCCATTTTTACAATGTTCAAGTATACCAAACTCAACTCAGAAGTGTTTTGTGCTACTTCCTGGATACTGGTCAACAGGGGAATATGGGAAGAGAAAAGAGATTCATTACCTTTGTCAGGAAAGTACCGAACCTAAATGAAAGAACAGGGGGAAAAAACCAAGCAACGCCCACTGTGCCACTTTATAGGTTGGTTTTTTCCTCAGCTCAGGAGACAAATTCTACCATAAAGCTTGAAAGAGGTAATTTCAGNAGTCAGAGAGAGAGAGAGAGAGAGAGAGAGAGAGAGAGAGAGAGAGAGAGAGAGAAAGAGAGAGAGAGAGACAGAGACAGAGACAGAGACAGAGACAGAGACAGAGACAGAGACAGAGAAGAATCATGAGAATGTACAAATTAGGACATTTGATTTTAATATGAAAAAATTCATATAGTTTCAAGTTTTCTATAATTCGCCAGTGGG
The DNA here is from genome assembly GCF_016433145.1 of Gracilinanus agilis. Classification (NCBI taxonomy): domain Eukaryota; kingdom Metazoa; phylum Chordata; class Mammalia; order Didelphimorphia; family Didelphidae; genus Gracilinanus; species Gracilinanus agilis. Next base: position 376,161,819 of record NC_058133.1, on the reverse strand, counting down.
TTCTATCTATCTATCTATCTATCTATCTATCTATCTATCTATCTATCTATCTCTCTATCTCTGCAAAATATTATTCGCCTGGTATTGTATACAGATCAGGAAGAATTCTTTCTTATATACCATCTCTTCTGCTCAATTTCTAAAGGTCATAAATTGAGGTAGCTTCTAGGACTGATATTTGTCAGCTGCTTTCAGTCATAATGAAATCATGATCTTGAGGTTGTAAGGGATGATGGCTCTAAATGTTTCTGTTTCCAGACTCAGGACATTCAAATCAGACATCAAATGTTAACTGGAAACTTAGCTGATGGTCTCATTTTGTCTTATTTCATTATAACAGTATGTGAAATACCAAATTTAGTGAGCTTTGTCTTTCCATCCCATTTTTTTTACCAAAGATATAATTTCCTTTTTGCTGAGCCAATTTCTTTATTAACAAAGTGGTTTTTTGGCAATAAAAGAGACTCAGAAAAACAAATCAAAACATCACTCAAACTTTTTATCATTAGAAGAAGTTCTGTCTCTCTTGAAGAAAAACTTGATGAAACTGTATTTTTGCTTCCAGTGTGAATTGCCTGATACTGGTCTAACCGAGAAATGGTGAGAGAAGTAGGGAAGGAATAGGTATTGAAATACAGGTCAGCAAAAACTGGGGAAAAATATGCCTCAATTTCAGTGACACAAGGTAACAATTATGTCAATTCCCTTCACAGTGATTTACTACATCCTTAAATGCTGAGCATTTGGAAATTTTTTCCTTTTTCCTTTTGTTTTTAGAAAGAATATATGCATGTATAAACATATACACTCACACACATACAGAGCCAGAAGATAAAAGAATGAAGAGAGTGGAAAACAAGGCAACACTTTGTTTCCTCTATAAAAGAACAAAGGAAATGAAGCTTATCCTAATCTAATATCATCTCTTCTTGTTTCCTTTTTATTCTTAGGGAAAAGTAGGTCTCCTTTCTAAGCCCACAGTGGTGAGAATAGTTTTGCTAACAGAAGTTAAAGGCCCATGACTTAAAGTAATCACTATAATTCTCTCACCAGAGTTTCGAGGCAAGCTTTCACTCATCTTGAGTGGTGGTGTTTTTTCCAATTTACATAAATATACAAATAAATGTAATTTAAATAATAATTTAATATGCAACATATCAACATATGTTAAAATTAATATGCAATAATCCATAAGCCATAACTCATATATTTAATCTTAGAATTAAAATGAATTATTAGGAAGCTCCATGCTTCCTTATAACAAACATCATAGATATAAAAACGATACTTTTACCCCCCATATTTAGATTTTCCCTGTCTCTTTATGAGATACCATAACTGCATTGTCTATGGACTCTATATGCTTGGTTCTTTCTCATGAGGATGACAATGAAAGAAACAAAGGAAAATTATTTACTTTTTACTTCTTTTCAGCTAATAGAGGATTATTATCTGACTCTATAAACCCCATTTTTCTCTCTCTGGAACTCAATTTCCTCATCAGTAAAATGAATGAATGAAAAAACATTCATTAAATAACTGCTTTCTGAGTTCAGATACTGGACTAAGTAAAATAAGAAGGCAGGAATCAATGACCTACAAAGTTGCTTTCAGTTTCTAATATTCTAAAATTCTGTGTTTTTATTTTTGGGGGGGATTTAATCAGTTCTGCCTACAACTGTAAAATGATTGATTCATATCATTTAAAGAGATGATTAGTGTTTTTAAACTCTTTGTAAAACATATTATGGGCCCCAAATGTTGGGATATTCATTAATTTTGTGAAAAGAATGCTTAGTTCTTTCTTCCTCAAGAGGAGTAGGGACATTGGTGCTCCAGAAATAATTTATGTTTGTGTTTGGGCTCTGTTTTTGTACTTATATTTGATTATGAATGAGTCTGTTATTCAAAATATACTCAATAAGCTCTTTTGTAACTTTCTTCCCTTTATGTTCCTAAATCTTTATTCAACCATTTGAATCTGATATTGTCTTTTACCCTTGAATCCACTGACCCCTGGTCTTTCCATTTCTCTCTGCCCAGATACTCTCCAATTCTTGACATTCCTAGCATTTGTTCCTTTACCTGAAGTTCTCAATGTTGCTGCAGGAACTGACAAAATCATGCTGCTTGTTCCACTATAAATGCATGCTTTCTAACCTCACTTAGACCCTCCTGAGTATACAATAATTTTTTATTAGTTTCTAACTCCCTATTACAATTCTTGCTGGGTCAGTTTCATGATTCTCTTTCTTCCAACTTCTAATTTTATCTCTACATCATCCCCCACCCCACCAGAAGAACTTGCCTTCTAAGAAGATTGAGGCCACATATATTATGAGATTTCTTCCCTCCTCTTTTCCATACCTAAAAACATCTCTTTATCTAGCCTCCCCTCCTTCCTTTCTATATCAGAGAATGATGTTTCTATTCTTCTTACCATGGTTAATTAATATGGCATTCTTTGGTCCCTTTGTTTCTTTAGGATTTTGATTAATTGATCATCTCTCCTCTCCCATCTTCAAATGCCTTACTCATTACTGCTCCCCACTCCTCAGTTTATGAAATACTGTTGTCTATCTTAAAAAACAAAAACAAAAAACAACATACCTCACATTTTCCCTGATCCTAATATCTTATTCCTAGATTACAGTGCATCTCTCCTTCACGGATAAAATTCTACAAATAGTAGTTTATGTTCTTTCTCTATTTCTTCACCACTTACCATGCAGTGGCTTGTAATTTGACTTCCTTTCTCATAGTTTTATTGAAACATTTCTTTAAGCTATTCACCAAGTTCTATATAATTATCCTAAAAGTCCAAAGTCTAAGATTTTCTAACAAAATTTTTGGGAAGGATAATCATCAGTCCTCTGGACCAGGAAAGCATATCTTCTGGAGAAGATGCTGTAAGGATGCTTGCAGAAAACAAACACTACATTAGGAGATTAGGAGTGAAACTTTGGATATAATGAACTGAACTGAGGTGGGGTTGAGCCCTCCATGTATACTAAGTATATACAGGTATGCTAGAAAGGGGAATGCCCCAATGGCTCTTTGTCAAAGTACCTATCAAACATTTTTTCCTTTTCCTTCTCTTTATTTTTATTATCCAAGTTTTTTTTTACCCAAGTAACTCCCTCCTTGAAATAAGCAATATCTTTTGTGCTTTTATGCACCCTGGTGAGAAAATCCTAAATGTAGACTCTCTGTATGTGGAATGGTTCATTGAAGAGACTAACATGTTAATCTCCTGGAGAACCAAGAGTGGGAAGACTTAATATGCTAGTATCCCAAAGAATCAGAGGGGAGAGGGATGGTGTGAATTGAATGTTGGAGGGCCACTAACCCAGTCCAATCCCAGAAGACTCACCCCAGAAGGTAGGCAGAGGAGTCAGAGTCACATGTCTGACAGACTGTTGGCCTGATGGTATGACTTGACAACACCAAGGAGGTCAGACCAGACAGCACTGACCATTCCATTTGTCAGTGGAAGGATGGCTGGGGGAGAGGAGCTTAGGTTTGAAAAACTTAGGTTTGAAAAGCCAGCTTGAGTAAGTGAGTCACTCTCTTTGCTTTCATACCTGTCTCTCACTTGACTTTCTCTCTGGGCTTCCTCCCAGGGGCTTTCTTTCTTATCTCAGGTCTCTGGCAAGCAGGGACTCCAAGGGAACCATGTTGGCTGCAATCTGTGACCAGATTTTATCTTAAGTTAGAAAGGCTGGAAACTTTATTTCTCAATTTCTTTGTCTTTACTAATAAATGCTTATAAATCTAGTAATACGCCTTCTAGATTAATTTTTACTTATAACACTTCTTACTAGCAAAGTCTCTTCATAATCTTCATCTTCCTTGACTTTTCTTCAGTATTTGACATAGTTGAGCATATTTACAAATAGATAGATACATTCTGTTCCTTTGGCTTCTATCATATTCCCTTCTACAGTTTTTCTCCTACATGTCTAAAGATTGCTTTGCCTCCTTTGCTAATTCATTTTCTTTTCTTATTCTCCAAACATGAGCACTGTAAAGTCCTATTCAACATCCTACTCTATCTTTATACTCACTTTGAAATTTCATGTCTCCTGTTTTCACCTTCCTTTACAATGGAATCTTGAACTTGGGTTGTTAATAAGTCCAGTTTATCCTGAATCAAAATTATTTGTGTACATATTACCCTCACCTATTGAAATGTATTTCCTTGAAAGTGAGTACTGTCTCATTTATTCTCTCTTTGTCTCTGACTCTGTCTCTGTCTCTCTCCCTTTGTATCTATAGACTAAATTCTCAAATCAATATCTCCAGCCCTGATCTTTTGCTTGTGTCCCAGTCCTCCATTTCTAACTTCCAGCTGTTCGTTCCTATCTGGTTACTCTTCTAAAACCTAAGACTCAATATGTCCAAAATAGAATTTTTTAATCTTAATATTTGCCATTTCCCAACTTCCTAATTTCTTTTGATGGTAGTACCATTGTGTCACCCACTGAAGTTTGAAAACTTTGAAACTACCTTTGACTCCTCTCTCCCTACATCTCTTTCCATCCCGCATCCAAAAATCCCTCTCAGTTGTACTCTGGCAATTTCATTCTCATCCACTCTTACTCCATTCACTCTGTCAAAACCTTTATTTAGGAAAATGATGAATGGAGACAGGAGAAAGTATCAAGAAGTTGAGGAAGATATCTTAAATATTGAAGAAAGAAAAATACTTTAAAGGTGAATATAGAGGTTCCTGGATTATAGTAATTGAAGTCATTGGCAACTTTATGGAGAGCATCTCTAATAGAAAGATAAAAAGAGGTATGAGATTAGAAGGGGCTGAGAAGTAAGTTGGTAGTGAGAAAGTGGAGGCACTGAGTAGAGACTACTTTCTAGAAATTTACCAGTGACTAGAAGGAGTAATAGGCTTTCATACTTGAGTATTTGGCAATGTCATTAAATCTTGCATCATAATATTTGTGTATATCTTATCCTTCTTTATTAAACTTTAAGCCTCTTATGAATACATTATCAGTACATACACATATATGCATATTGGCTGCCTTATTCACCCAAATAGTGAAGCTCTGACTCGAGATAAACAAGAAATTTCTCAGCTTCCCTAAAAAAGTCAATCCTAGTATGTTTTCTATTGCTTCCCACTTCATGTAAGCATAGATTGTAGTATCTCACACTGATATACTGAGGCATTTCAGTGGTGCAGGAAGTCAGGAAGATTTATGTTCAAATCCAGCTTCAGACACTTCCTAGCTGTGTGACCCTGGGCAGGGTACTTTACTTCTATTTGTCTCACTCCCCTCATCTGTAAAATGAGAATAATAATACCATCTACTTCCCAGGCTTGTTGTGAAGATACAAATGAGATAACTACAAATTGCTTAACTCAGTTCTTGACACACAGCACTCTATAAATGTTAGCTATTAGTTATTATGATGATTATTACTAATCATCACCTAGATGAGCTTAGTCTACTGTTTTCCTCTATCTTTCCATTAAGTACTCCCTGGTGTTAGGGATATAAATAAAGGCTTTATTTTAAAAGGTTTTCCTTTTTATCTAGGCTAGGAATATAAGTGGTAAAAACAGTTGTTAAAGTAGATGATGACCATGTCCACAAATGACTTCTGAAAGGAGAGGAGACAATCAGAGAAAATGCAAAAATCTCTGCAGTTATGCCCATGAGAAAGGCAATATCTTGAATGCAGTCCTAGAATTAGAATGAGGAGAATTTGATTTCAAATTCCCACCTCTGATTGTTGACTACAGGTAAATCTTACAACCTTTTAGAGCCTCAAATGACTCCCTTAAGAACCTTCTAAACAATATGTTGCAAATTGTACCAAGTTATCACATTAATATAATCACAGATTTCTTAAAATATTTTAAAAAGAGACCTTGTATTTTTATATCACATTCACTTCCAAACATATGTTTCTCCTTTCCCTGCTGAGTTTTAAATTTTCTAAGACTCAAAAAGAAAAACACCCCCAAAAACTTCAGCAAAAGCTAGCAACAGTTATCTGACAGTGTATATGCAACTTAAAAAAATATTTCCATGTTAGTCACATTTTGAATACTTATTTAATTAAATAAGAATACTTATTTAAAATCAATGCCCCCAAATAAAACACACACACACAAGATAAAGTAAAAAATAGTACACTTCGATCTGCATTCGGACTCCATCAGTTCTTTCTCTGAAAGTGGAGAGCAATTTCGGTATAAGTCCTTCAGAATTGTCTTGGAATATTTTACTATTGAGAATACTTAAGTCTCTCATGACTGATCATTGTAAAATATTGCTGTTATTATGTACAGTGTTCTCCTGATTCTGCTTACTTCACTCTGCATCAGTTCATGTAGGTTTTTCCAGGATTTTCTGAAATCCTCATGTTTAACATTCCTCATAGCTCAATAGCATTCCATTACAACCATATACCACAATTTGTTCAGCTATTCCCTAATTGATGGTCATCCCCTTGACTTAATCACAGATCTATGATGCCATGCCAATGTCATCTACGTATAATTATATTTTAATCAGAGGTTCATTTTAACAGCTGGAAATTGATAAAAAAAGGCCTAGGCTGCATAGTCAGGCAGTGAAGTTTTCAGTTACTGCAAGTATTCAAGAAGAACCTAGATGACAACTGCTCAGGGTTTTTGTAGAATCGTGCTTTGGGTAAGGACTAAACTAGGAAACTTCTAGGTACCTTCTAATACTTAAGCTTTTGTGATCTTAACTGAGAACTTATTACTTAGGTAGATGGGAGGAGTTGGCCTATGGTTTTGGAAAGAGGATTGCATAATATTTAAGGAAGAAGTCACAAAGATATATATTGTGTTGTTTATCCTAATATTCTTATTTTACAACTTATACCTTTAAATGAAACAGACAAATTGTGGTGTAGGAATGTTAACAGAATATTCCTATATTTTAAGGAACAATGAATATGGAGAATTAGATGTATCATTGGAAGGCATGTGAAATAAAACAAAATGAAGTTAACAAAACTAAATGAAGAAAACAATATATATGATGACTCCATTAATATCAATGGAAAGAATATCATGAATGACAAAATAAAACTAAACTGACAATGATTGATTACCCATATTTTTAATGTTTTGTGAAATTTAAAGTTCTCTGACCTACCTTAGCTCGTTTTATAAGCACTATTCCTGTTTGCTAGCTGGGGCAGGTTTTCCTGTAAAAATGTCTGGTATGTGAGAAAATTGAGTTTTTAATACAGGGGTTCTTATTCTTTTCATGTCATGGACCCCTTTGGCAATCTGGCTAATCCCATATATCCTTTCTCAGTATGATATTTTCAAATAAATAAAAGAATTTGTAATTCAAATAATATTGCAAAGGAAACCTATTAAACTGAAGGAAAAATTCATTTTCAAAATTCATTTTTTTTCTCATGCAAATTCACCCACCCACCTGAAATCTATCAGCAGATTTCCTTGGGAGGTGTTAGTGGACCACAGGTTTAGAACTTTTACTGAAAAAAGTTACTGAAGTAATAAACCATTTAACTTGGGGAGCTAGCACTGCGACTCTGGTTTTCTAATTCCTATTTTAATGGGTAATTTTCTCCCACTAAGTGCCATTTTGACTCTGGGAGAGTAACTCGTGAACAACATGGTTTAAGGTTTTAAAAGTGTCTCAGACATTCTGCACCCATTCTTTTCCACCAGCAGAAGAAGACTATAGCCAGGAAAATGCTCCTTTCATGAGAGCTTGCACAGGAAACCACTTGGCTCAAGTCTCCATTACTCAATCCAACTGGATTGGGCTTCATGGAGCATGCACTTAACCACAGGTTTGTGACAGAAGATGCAAATAAGTCACACCAATTCATGGTACTTATTAAAAATTCCATCGAAACTCCATTGAGCTCCATACATTTGTGTAATTTGAAAATGGCATGTCATTGAAGGCAACACCCTAGTGGTTAAGAAACATAATTGGCAGGCACATAAAAGGGCTTTCTGGTGGGCCTTCATCCAGGAAAGTATAGCAGCAGTGCAGTCTGGTGGTATGGTGACATATGACTCATCAGAGGAAGAATCTGAAGGTCCTCTTTCTCTTTTTCTGTGTTCTGTTGGAATCGCCAAGTCCTAGTGAAAAATACAGAGCAAGACAGAAGAGAACAGCAATAAACCAATGCACAGCATTTGTCAAGAATCTGCTTTGTGCTGGGGGGCAGGCACTGTGGATGTGAGGGGATGAAGTACTCAACTAAAGGTGGCTATTGGAGTAGAGGGAATGGTGAGGTTGTATGATATGTTGTAGAGGTAGAAACGGTAATATTGGACAATGGATGGGATATGTAAAGGGAGGAAGAGTGGAGAGTCAAAGATTATATCAACATGGAGAACCCAGATTACTGGAAAAATGGCGGAAACTTTAACATAAATAGGGAAGTCTGGAACGTAGTGATCTGAATCCTTTCTTTCCTTACATCATTGAAAATACAATTAAATATCTTTATGACAAGACACAAAAATGACCAATGCATATTCATTTCTGTGTTTAAAAAATAGTTTTAAAATTAAGTTAAATTAAAAAAAATCTTTTCTTGATGGATATTGGATTCAACTATTTTGGCTCTATGTTGGATAAAAAAGGAGAAAATGGTTTTTATTCTTAAATAATTATAAATTATTATATATAATATATTTTATATATAATGAGATATATATAATATAAATAATAAAAATATTCCTAAAATTTATCCTAATATAATTTAACTATTTCTTATAAATTGGGGTCATCAAGATGAATATTCCTATATTTTGTTTTATTATAATAATGCCCAAAGGACCACCAGGAATAATTGCCTTTAATGAAAGAAATTAGTATTTATGTGCCAGCCACCATGCTATAAACTCTTTACAAATACCATCCCATTAATTCCTCTCAACAATCAGGGGAGATAGATACTATTATTTTCCTCCATTTTTGGATGATGAAACCCAAGCAGACAGAGGTTAAGTGACTTGCTCATGGTTACCCAGCTAGTTAATGTGTGAGGCGATAGTTGAACTCAGGTCTTCCTGATTCCAGCTAGGTTTACCTACTTTATCTACTTCACCACCTAGCTGCCTCTTAATAAACTGTAGGCTATTTAATTTTTTCAGTTTTAAAAAACAAAAGAAAATGAAACATTTTTAACAGCTTTAAAAAACATTTTAAAGTGTCACCTCTCTTTGTTATATATTTAGCTTAATTAAGTGTCTTTGAGTACAAGACACCATATTAGATTCTAAGAATACAAAGATGGGTAAAGCCTAAACAGAAGAAGCTTTCAAAGAGATTCCAATTTAATAAGAGGTATTATACACAGTCCAGTTAGATGTCTAGTTTACATCCTTACCCTCCCCCTTCCCATCATTTCATTGTCTTGTGCAGCTTTAATGTAGCTATTATTTCCTATAACTAGCATATATTTTGGCTCAAATTTTGTGGGATACATTGAGGGATGAATAGAAGAAAAATTTAAAATAGGACACATGACAAGTTTAATTAATTTATTCTCTACTTTAGTATGCTCAATCATTTGTAGACTATTCTAGGAAAAATGTTTAGTTAACTCTGTTTTATAAACATATTTATTTCAAGGATTAAAAAATCATTTTTTAACCAAAGAAAAATTATTCATGTAAATAACTGACCTTTGCCCCCAAATATACTTCCATGTAGATCTTGGTTTCAACAAAATTCTTTTTATAGAATTCTGTAACTTTGTAGCTAATGTTTTTAATCCATTTTTCTTTTTAAAATTTTTATTATGTTTCCACCATATTCAGAAAACATCACAGGAAGTCTCCTGAGACTAATAAAACACCTGGGAAACTCTTGGATATTTTATAGGGAACATGTAAATGAATGAATGGTTAGCTTTATGTTTCAGAGTGTTCCAAGAACTTCAGGAGAATGTGTTATTTTCTTTTAGAGTCATTTCCCCACCCCCCTTAAAGTTGAATGGATAATATTTTTTCGCATTCTATCACATATACACACATCATATAAAATATTTTTATTTGAACAAAAGAATTTTGATATTTAAAAATGGGTAAGCATAGTTTGGAGAAATAATTACTTAAAGAATTTCATAAAGATGTGGATACTTATATAATTTTCTAGGAAACAAATTTTATATCCTGTAAGCTTCATATCTTTTTTCATTGATAGGAAGAAAATTGAAGTTTTTAAAAATGTCTTATGAGATTATGAAAATTTAAATGTACATATATATTAACAGTTTTGTCCATCTGAATCACATTCATGGTTATATTCTGTTGTTAAGTGTATATTTCCCTCTATCATATATTCTTACATTTCACTCACCTTCTTTGTTTTTTTTTCTACCCCCTCTTTTCCTAAAAAGGGAGTTATTGGCTGGGAAAGGAAATCCCAAATCCTTGCTTCACCTGATTATTGCCAAGAGACCCATCTAATTAACTAAAATATTTCCTAGCCTCCCTGCTTTCTAAGTAAGTTGTAGAATCTATGGTAGTTTGGAGTTATTAAATGTGTAAAATTCCATAATTGCTTAAAATTAAACTCTCTATTTTAGAAATGTGCATCTCCTCTATAAAGAACCTTCTGGGGTAGGGATTAGTCACTTTGGCTATTTCCTATTTCTTGTTGATCAGTAACCTGGGCCACCTTTGGGGGACAAAGATGGCAGACAGGAGAAAGTAGCCAGGCAGCTATTCCACCTTACTGTAGAATCTGAATTTTTTAGTTATGACAATTTCTTTTCTAATATCTTGCTTACTGTTAATGCAAACATCATTTCATTAACATCTCTATTATTGTTAATGATGCCCTAGTCACTTAGACTCATCACCCAGGAGCTATTTCTAGCCCTATCTCCTTTTTTATCCAGTCAGTTGCCAAGTCTGTTCTGCCTCCAAAATATCTATCACATCTGTTTCCTCCTCTACTGTCGCATCAACCATCCTTATTCCATTCCTATTTTCTTATCCTCTAGATTAGTATGAGTCCTTTACTTGTTCTTCCCGCTTCCCATCTAACCCCTACCCAATCCATCTTCCACACTAATTCCTTGGTAATTTTCCTAATGTACTACTCCTCTATTCAGAAACCTTTAGGTGTTCTTCATTGCCCTTTGAATAAAATATGCACTCCTCATCATGTCATTCAAGGTATTCTAATTCAAGGTATTCTAAAAGCTGCCTTCAACTTAACAATATATCCATGACATAATATCAAACCATGTATTTTATATTCCAGTTAAACTGGACTACTCTCCACCCTCCATTGTTGTATTGTGCCTTTGCTTGCCCCATCCTCCATGTCTAGAATGGACCTTAACTCCATCTTCATCTGTTGATGACCCTCTCTTCCTTTAAGATACTATTTCCTCCAGGAAAACATTTTTATTTGTTTTTTGACTAGATTTTTCATTTATTTCTATCTATGTAAGTCAGTACCTGCTTCAGAGCTTCTTTATGGTTAACATGCATTTTTATTTTTTCTATATGACAAAGCAATAATATAATACATATGATTTATTATAAATATAAAATAAATTATAATAAATATGNGCAATAATATAATACATATGATTTATTATAAATATAAAATAAATTATAATAAATATGTTCCTACAAAAGAAACAAATTCTCACATTAGCTATGTCAAAACATCTATCTCATTCCCTCTCCCCCATCCTCTTTCTCTTACCCAAGAAGGCAAGTAATGTGAAATAGGTTGTGCATATATTATCATATAAATACATATTTCCGTGTTCATCCCATTGTGAAATAAGAAACATAAGACATTAGAGAAAAGTTCACAGAGGAAATAAAGTGAAAAATTGTATGTTTTATTTTTCATTCAGACTCAATCTGTTTATTCTATGTTGGTATGAGTCCCTTGGAGTTGTCCTGGATCCTTGCCCTTTTGATATTAGTAAAGTCATTCACAGTTGATCATTGTACATTATTGTTGTTACCATGTCCTGGCTCTGCTCACTTCCCTTTGCATCACTTAATATGTCTTTCCAGGTTTTGTTGTGATCATCTTGTTCATCATTTCTTATGGCACAATAAAATTCTGTTATTATATACCACAACTTGTTCAGCCATTTCCCAGTTGCTGGCCATCGCTTCAGTTTTACAGTTTAAAAAAAATTGGTACAAAGAGCAGTTAAGTTCACTCGCCTCATGTGGCATGGGACATATTGTCAAATTTAGGACAAGAATGCAGATATTCTTGATCCTGAGCCTGGTTCTCTGTCCATTATATCTTGTTACTTCTCTAAATATTTCTGCAATGTATAAAGATTAACATTCAAAAGCAAACACTTTAGTTACATTCTTGTTTGATCTTAAAAAAACAAGTCTGTGAAGTAGGTACTATTATTTCCATCTTACAGAGGAAAACACTAAATGCCCAAGAGGCTGTTCAATGTTTTTTAGAAGGTCTCTTGGGAAGGATGACCTAGCATCTCTAGGGATATCTCATTCCATTGGGGGATAACTAATTGTAAGTATTTGATGATGAATTAGAGGACCTGGATTCAACCCCTGACTATGTGACCATAGGCAAGTTTTGACTAAATGACCTCAAAATTTCCTTTCCTTTTCTAAATTTATGATTCCATGAACTCAGGTTATCCTGAATTTTCTATTAGAAGGAAGGTCTTCTGCATCTAGGTGGCACAGTGGATAGAGCATTGAACCTGGAGTTAGGAAGACCTGAGTTCAAGACTGGCCTCCAACACTTACTGTGTGACTGTGGGCAAGTCACTAAATTTTATTTGTCTCAGTTTGAAAATGGCAAACTTCTCCAGTATCTTTGCCAAGAAAACCTCAAATGAGGTCATGAAGAGTTAGACATGACTAAGCGACTAAACAAAAACAAATTCTTTATGATCCTAGACTCAAATGCCACACAATTTACAAAAGGCCTATAAAACAAGATGATATTAAAAGTCAATGGGTTTGTCTATAAATTTTATATCAAGGAAACAAGAGCTTCAAATATATCTCTTTCTTAAGGATTGTAAGATTTTTATCAAATGAATAGTACAGAATCTATGTAGAACAGAATAGGATTTGGGTGTGGTGGGAAGGAGAATGATGGGGAAAAAACTTGAAGTCATTATTAAACACCTATTGTACATTTTGGACTTATGTGTGCTTTCTTTGAGTATTCTTTACCAGCTTAGATGCCAATGGCTATGAATAGATGAACTGCCTGCCCAGAACAGGATTTCCTTCTGAAAACACTTGAAGGGGTAAAATTATGCCTGGGGTCCAAGAATGCTAAAAATGATTAATGAGTATACAATTCTCAGTGGACAGATGTTCTTTCTTTATGCTGATCTCATAATATAGCAAAATAGCATTTCAGTGAAGACTAAATTTATATAAAACCACCACAAAAACAACAAAAACCTCTCAATTCTATATATCCTCCCTTGTCTAGTTTTATTTTCCAAGACCCAACTTATTCCCAAGTATTAGAAAACAGAGTGGAGTTGAGGCCCAGGAGCCTACCTCAAAGTCAGGAAGAAAAAGACTCAAATTCCTTCTGTGACACACAGGGACTATGTCCCTGGACAAATAATTTAACCCCCTACTTTAGTAAACTACTTGTTAAGACTTTTAGCTTTAGAGAAGAGTACAGATCTTTATTAGTGGAAGGAGATTTCTTATGGGGATATCCCTTTGCCAATGAAATTACAAATCTAGCTCTTATACTATCCCTTTTTAAGCACATGGAAAGCTACTGTAAAGATTAAAACTAACATACAATAACTATTATATTTTAAAAGTTTTATTAATAACAACTAAAGTAAAAAAACAACTACCTAATCCAGCCCTGGTCCCAAAAGAAGAGAGCGAGAGGGAGGAGTTTCAGAGTTTATAAACAATATGTGACCCTGCAAAGTGGTGGAGAGATAAAAAGGAATTCTGGGAAATATTGAAGGACCTCTGGGGGATGAAGTCCAGGATAAAATATTCTAATTGATACACTACCTTTATCTTTAAAGTACATTTTGTTTATTTTCATTTTGTTTATTAAGATCCTCCAAACCACCAAACCAACTCAACAAAAAGAAATTTTAAAGTATCCACTATATTCAAGAAATTGTGCTAGGCTGAGCATATAAAGACAAAATTTCTCTATAGTCTTTGTTCTCAAAGAGTTTGCATTCCATTGGAGGGATATAACTTGGAAATAGATAGAAGATAATTTGAGGAGGAATAGTATACTAATAATTAGTGGTGAGGGGAGTCAGGGAAGCCTTGAGGAAAGCTAAGGACTGGAAAGAGTAGAAGTGAGAAGGGAGTGCCATTATGGAGGTGGTGGAGGAAATATTGATTCCAGGGAACTGCAGAGAACAGGCTAGTTTGACTAGAGAATATTTAGTATAACTCATTGAATAAAAACTATCTAATTGACCAATTATGAAACTTGTAGTGCCCGTCTTTGTCCTGACTACAGAGAGGAAATTTTCAGGGTCATCATCTACACTGAGCAGTGCTGAAAAGATCTTCTTTATGGATAATTTAGAGAAAGAGGATTTAGGTTATAGGATGGTTGCAAACCATAAATCTCTTCCACAAATCCTTCTTTAATCTCTCATCCTCTTGTTTACCTGCGATATTGCCTAAAATTTCATCATACTTTTGGATTAAAAAACATTCTCTTTTAAAATACAATATTCCTGTCAGAGATTAACATTGATCTTATTAGTCATTCAAATTCTAGAAGCAGATAGATTGTCAATAAACTGGGAACATCTGGTTAGGTAGTTGAGAATAGAGCACTATGGGAGTAAAGAGAAAAGTGAAAAGGTAGTTTTAGAGCTTTTGTGATTGTTACTGTAGTTTAAGTAGAATATTGACAATATGGTGTTCCATATTAGCTAGAGATTGAAGGGACTTTACAGATCAGTTAGTCCAATTCCTTTATTTTACAGATGAGGAAACTGAGCTAAGATAAAGAAAGTTAAATTAATTATGCAAATTTACACAGGATACAACAGAGCCAGGATTCAAGCATAGATCTATGACTCTAAATGCCATAATCTTTCCATTATTCCATCATGGCATGGCATGGAGTTGACACCGAGTTCTTACAAAGCCAACCAAAATCCTTTTTTTTTATGTCTGCCTAAGTCCTCTCAGGAGTGCTAGTTGTGAGGAAAAAAATAAAGAAAGTTAAAAGAGAAAGTGTGAGGAAGAGATTACAAAGGCAAGCCCTTTACTTTATGATTTTGCCTTGGACTTGGCCTGCCCTGGATTTGATTGGAAGAATCTCATCAGCACACAAGCAAGGAGACTTATCTGAAACTGAAACTGGCATAAGGAACAGCTCAACTTTATTGTCAAAAATAGTAAAATGAAAAGTAATTTGGTAGGAAGAAACAGTGCTAAATTTGGTCCTAAAAGAGCTCAGTTTTTGCCCTGACCGTGTCCCTTTCTAGTTGTGTGACTTTAGATAAGTCATTTAATGCTGTTGAATCTCAGTTTTCTCATTTGTAAAATGGGAATAATCATACCTGAACTGCCTTCTTCAGAGGGTTATTGTGATCAATGAACTAGAACATAAAGTGCCAAGCCAAAGTGGATAGGGTGTTGCACCTGAAATCAGGAAGACTCTTCCAGAGTTCCAATCTGACCATATATACTTGCTAGCTGTGTGACCTTTGTCAAATAACTTAATCCTTGTTTGCCTCAGTTTCCTCATCTGTAAAATAAGCTGGAGAAGGAAATGACAAACCACTAATCTCATGCCAAGAAAATCCCAAATGTGGTCGCTTAGAGTTGTACATGACTGAAATGACTGAGCAACAACAATAACACAAAGCATTAAAAGTCACCCTTGGTCTAAAAGGTTCAATAGAATTTAAAATCCGATATTTATTTCACTAATTTTTGTAAGCCTAAGCATATTGTTTATTGTCATAATCAAACCAAAAGAAAACAACTTTTTCTAGAGCAGAGAAGAAATATTTGATTTTGTGAAAGATACAGTCTTTAAAGTTCTCTAAGTTACTGAACAGGGGACTTGTTGTGATAAAACTTGTTGAAAAGGCTGTTCTGGTAATTAAGAGTATAAAGTCTCTCAGTCTTTACTTTCTTTTCATTCTAAGTCTTGTCAGCATTCAGTCTTGCTGCTTTCAAATGTGATAACAAAAAGACGCTCATTCTATAATATTTAAGTTATTAAAATAAATACCCTGAATTCTATTTACCCTATTTTAGTAGATGCTGAATGACATTTTAATGAATTATATAGCCAAATAATACTGGCTACCATAATGCCCATCTCTTCCATAGAAGGCGTGTCATTTTTGAGGTGTTTCTATTTATCTCCATCTCAAGTGGAATGAAATTAGAGTTAGCTATTTGTATCTCCAAAGCATATTCCTTTGTTGTAGAGAATGTGTCGCTGGCATCATGATGACAGCAGAAATGGTCTTTGTCAGTGACAACAAGTTCTCACTCAGTGACCCTACCATTTATCTCTGGGGTGCCAACCTCCCATGCCTTTTAGGAGCTCAATTGGAGAAGTTTTAGATTGACTGCTTAGTCAACCTTTACTGGGGGTGAGAATATCCAGCTTGCCTCTGTGGCCAAGTACAGAAAGTTTTACACACACAGACACACATACACACACACGTACAAATTGCTTTTGTTCAGGTTTGATGGTGGCCTATTGATTGATTATGAAGGCGAGAAAAGTACTGCTGCTCTGGGGAAGAAACATGTTTGATAAAGGAAAATGAACTGGTTTGAACATCTGGATGTGACAAGCTTGTTCTTTCACATTGGATAAACACATTAGTTAGATGTTTCTAACATGGCAATTAGCAATGACATTGTTTATAGTACTGGCATTAAAGCAGAGTCTACGGAAGTCTCCCAAGTTAATGATCCTTTGAGAGAAATGGGAAAGTTTACACTTGTGTAGGTGCTAGGATTTCCAAGTGTTTGGCTGTGTCCCCAGAGACACCAGATCTTGGCTTTCAAATAAATAGAATGTTGGAGAAGGAAATAGCTTTATTTTGTGTTGGTAGAAAGGGAAAAATTGAGATTATTGGATGAAAATTATAAGGGACCAAGTTTGGTCTTAATCTAAGAAGTATTGTAATTATCAGAGCTGCCCCAAAAAAGAATATGTTTTGAAATAGTCATTTGCCAACTATGTTGGAAAAAAGAGCATCTGTCAAAAGACATTAGTGAAAAGCTGGATTTGTAGGCTCATGAGAGAGAGAAAGAGACAGAGAGAGACAGAGAGAGACAGAGACAGAGTCAGAGACAGAGAAAGAGAGAGACAAAGAGAGACAGAGAGACAGAGACAGACAGAGACAGAGAGACAGAGACAGACAGAGACAGAGAAAGAGAGAGAACACTTGCCAATAGTGGTGCTGGAAAAAAGGATGGGTTAATACCTGAACAAAAGACATTAGTGAATAGCTGGATTGGTGAACTCAGAAGACATCATGAGAGAGAGAGAGACAGAAAGACACAGACACAAAGAGACAGAGACAAAGAGAAAGAGAGACAGAAAAAGACACACAGAGACAGAGACATGTTAGGCATTTATAATGTTCCAGTTACTGTGGGAAGCAGCAGGGATAGAAATAAAAACAAGCTCCTTGAATGGTAACATTCTGATGAAGGAAGATCACACATCAAGGAGAACCAGAAAGAGGAAGGTAAGCTTGGCTGCACAGAAATGGTTAGAAAATGAAATAGAGGTCTGAACTTGCTGGGGATAGCATAACAAATCCCAAGGTGGTTACAAGGGCAGAGCCTAAGGTTTTGGGGGGGAGTAGGTGGAAATTATGACCCAATGAGAGGCTGAATGGCAGAGAAGAGACCAAAATCATGTCTGCTTTGAGTATGAACCACTTAGTGTCATATGAAAAAGAACTCTAACTTGTAGGCATACACGATGCTGATGGGAGCATGGTTAGAGATCTAGAAGGGATCTTAGAGGTTATTTAATCTAAACCCATCATTTACAGATAAAGATACTGAGCTTTAGAGAGAGTAAATGATTTGCCCATGGCCAGAGTTTGTGTCAGAGGTGGAACTCGATTCCAGTCCTGGATCCATGCTGCCTTTCTCTATCCTTATCTGTTATTGTTGTTTTGCTGTGTCCACCTCTTCCTGACTCCATTTGGAATTTTCTTGGTAATGATAATAGAATAGTTTACTGTTTCCTTCTCCAGTTCATTTAACAGATTAGGAAACTAAGGCAAATAGATTTAAATAACTTGGCCAGGGTCATACAAATAGGAAATGTCTGAGGAACTACCCTCATGGTCATGGGTGAATACAATCTCCTTTACCCAAGTTCCCATCTTGTCTGAGACTAGGCTATCATACCAAAGAAGTTAAAGGTAGAAACTTAAGAGATATTTGTTTAGTCCCACAAAGGCAATAGCTTTTAGGAATTTTTGTATGAGAGGTTCCTGAGAAAGAGTTTTTCTAGTGCTTCCTTTGTATATACAAGAGCTGATAGGTATGATGTAAATTCTCCACTTTTCCCATAATCCCTTTAATACTATCCCATCACCTTTCCCCCATCTTATCACATGAGTCGATCAATGATTAGGCTAGGATATGTGTTTGTCTGTGAAAATGCATGAATAAGTGAATCTGTTTGTATGTGACCAGATACAGAGTTCTACAGAAATGTGACTTCTGAAGAAACTTAATGACCTTAAACAAATCCAATGTGTAATATAGTGGGCACTAATCAATCAATCAATCAATCAATTAATTTATTTATTTTTTTGGATTTTTGTTTTGAATATTTGCCCATAGTTACACATTTCATGTTCTTTCCCTCTCCCCCAAGCCCCCCTAACCCCACTTAGCCGATGCACAATTCCACTGGGTTTTACATGTATCATTGATCAAGACCTAATTCCATATTATTGCTAGTTGGACTAGAGTTATTGTTTAGCATCTACATCCCCAATAATATCCCCATTAGCCCATGTGTTCAAGCAATTGTTTTTCTTCTGTGTTTCTCCTTCCAAAGTTCTTCCTCTGAATGTGGCTAGTTTTCTTTCTCATAAGTCCCTCAGCCTTGCTCTGGATCCTTGCATTGCTATAGCTGGTATTTAAAACCATATCTCTCCAGAGATCTGAGAAAAATCAGAGATTCAGATATTTGTAAAAAATTTTTTTTTGCAATTCTCTTTATACTGGCAAAGAATTGAAAACTGAGGGGCATGTCTATCAATTGAGGAATGGCTAAACAAGCTGTGGTATATGGGTATAATAGAAAATTATTGCTACATAAGAAATGATGAATAGGATAAGTTCAGAAAAACCTGGAAAGACATCAAGTGATGTGAAGTGAAGTGAGCAGAACTAGAACAGTGAATAAAGTAGCAATAATATTGTATGATGACCAACCATGAAGTACTAAACTGTTATCAGCAAAATAAGGTTCTAGGGCAGTGATGGCAAACCTTTTAGAGACTGAGTGCCCAAACTGCTACCCTCATACCACATGTAAACCCCAACCCTGCTCCAGACAGGGGAGGGAGGAAGTGCTCCTATTGGACTGCTGGGCAGAGGGGTGGGTGATGAGAGAAATGTCCTTAGGTATATGTGTGTGTGGGGAAGGGAGCAGCCCCCTCAGGCATGCTCCAGCATAAGTGCCATAGGTTTGTCAACAGAGTTCTAGGATAACCCCAAGAGATTAATAATCATAATCATAATCATAATCATAATCATAAAACCCCATTGTTTACAGCCAAAGAAGGAACTTTTAGAATCTGATTGCAGATAAAATCAGCCTTTATTTCACTTTATTTCTTTTATGAGTTCTTGATTATAAATGTTTTATATATATATACACACACATATATACATTTTTTCAGTCATGACATGAGGAATATGGAAAATATTATTACATGAAAACACTAATATAATTTATATTAGACTATTTAGCACCTTGAGGAGGCAAAGAGCAAAGGAAGGAGAGAATTTGAATTGCAAAATGTCACAAAACAATTGTCAAAAATTATTTCTACATGTAATTGAAAAAATAAAATTCAACGACAAAAGATCTTTCCAAATCCTAGGTTTTTCCCATTATTTTTCATTCTAGAAAATTTACCAAAAAGTCTTCATAATCCACTAAATGTATTCGTTTTCTCATAAATTCCAGTTTCATATAAATACATTATCCCTTTTTTTCAAGTTATATTGTTTTACTATGGAGGAGGTAGAATTAGGGACTTCCAGACCCTAAGGTCCCATTGAATTTGCTAGTCCTCTCAGATGCTGTGCTTAACACTCTCTACTATATTTTGAAGTTAGTAATGTTAAGCAAAGTTCATAGACGTGATGGGTGATAACTGACAGAAGGAACTGAAGTGTACCACACATCATGAGCTCTAGGAGAAGAGCCAAGTACTCTAATGAACTCTAAAGATAGATAATCAACATAATTGGAATTCATTTTGTGCTAGTTTAGAGATCAGTCTTGCAATGACACCTTCAATAAGTGAGATTTAGAAAGTATATGGACAGTATTTCTATTCTAAGGGGTTGGGGGAGGGAACCCAACACCTTTAGTTTTCCGAGCTATTATCTGACCTCTTGTGTTTAGGCAATCTGGTGATTCTCTCAGAGCCTCTGTTGCTATTATTCCACCATCACTGAAAAACCCATGTTATCCTACTTCTATTTAAGTCAAGTGATCATTGTCTATAGAAAACCATACCAGAGAACTAAATGTTAAATAAATGTCACATCATCTTTATGATAAAGAGTTAATATTTCCATTGGATTTCTATACTTGCATGATTTGTCTGCTAAGGCATTTTGATGTCTTTGTAGCAATTAAAAACACTTTTCCCCTCTTTTCTGGAATACATATCGAACCTGGAAAAAAGGAATAAAATATCTATAATCTCCATCACCATGACATTGTCTGATATGGGAAAAAATTATGTCTGATGGAAAAAAGAAAACAGTTTTCTACAAACTGAAGAATGGGGAGCAAGCAGTTGGGAAGTATCTAGGAGGTATATAACAAACAAGACTTGAGATTAACAGAGTAAGAAATAAATAATGAAAATCACAAGGGTGTATGATGCCTTAAATAGTCATGATCAGGGTAAGATAACCTTAAAAAACCAGAAAGAAAATTTCCAGAACTTAACTTGATGCTTGGTATATAGTAGATGCTTAATAATTGTTTGCTGACAACTTTCTGAAGCTTAGCAAAATATTCAAGAGCGAGTTGGCCACTGCTGTTTCTTCTTTATTGTCACAGAGAAAGCTCAGTTTCTCTAACAAGTCATAAACAAATGCTTATTGCCTTTGAGGCAGTGGGGGAGTAACCTGAACTTGCTTCCATTATGGCTATGACTTAAGTATTGATTACCTAATAATCCCAGACAGTTTTCTCCTCCCTAAATTTTGTAACTGATTTTTTTTCTAGATTTCCTCCAACCTGTCTGACTGATTCTTCCCAGGATTCTTAGATGCATTATTTTCTATCTCTTCCTTCTGTGGATATTTCCACAGAGCTCTGTCCTGCACCCTCTTTTACTTTTCTTTTTATGCTCTTTCTGTCAAAGAGTCACCATAGGTTCAAATATCATCTCTTTGGGGTTGATTCCCAAATCTATACATCCAGCACTCATCTCTCTCCTGAACTCTAGTCTTGCATCACCAATGCCTACTGGACCTTACTGTCTGATGACCCAAAGGCAATGGAAACTTGTTATATCCAATATAGAACTTAATCTATTTTCCCCTAAATCTACTACTCTTCCTAACTTTCCTATTTCAATTTACTATACTGCCATTCTTCCAGCCATCTGGGTGTGCAATCAAATACTTGACTCTTCACTCTTTCTCATCCTCACATCACAGTCAGTGGTCAAATGCTATTAATATTGTTGCTAAAAATAATTCATGTATCCATGCCATTCTCCCCACTTAGATAGCCATCACTCAAGTTCAAGCCATCATCACCTCTCAGATAGATGATTACCTTCCTAGTTGGTTTTCTTATTTCTAGTTTCACCCCTCTCTGATCCATCCTTTATACCGGTTGATAATTTTAAGACTGATAATCTTAAAACACAGGTCTGATCATGTTACTCCTCACCTCAAGAAGCTTATTAACTCCCTATTGCCTTTATAATAAAATAAAAACCTTTTTGGTATTTTAAAACTCTTTACATTTTTTGGCTTCAGACTATCTTTCTTGATTGAGGTCACATAATTCCACTCAATACACCCTTACCTTCTGGTCAAACTGGAATATTTGATGTTTTAAATATATGTCATTCTGTTTTTTTCATCATATCATTGGATATGTTATGCCTTCTTCCTACAGGGCAATACCTCTACTTGACTCCCTTGTTTTCTTTAAGGCAAAGCTGAGATGCCAACTCTTAGGGAAAACTTTTCCTGATCTCTCTAGTCATCAGTGGTCTCATTCCTCAAATTACTTAGTCTCTAATTACTTAACATTAGCATTCAATATATATTTCTTATACTTTATTTTTTGTGTATACACTATCTCAAAATAAAAGGTTAAGACCCTTGAAAAATGAGATTATTTCATTTTTAACTTTATAACCCCAGCACAGTGACTTGAATATAGTACATGCTTCATAAATTCTTGTTAATTGTAAAATATAAAGCACCATGAAAATGTGAAACATTTATTATTATTGTTATTATTACTGCTACTATAACAACTACCATCATTACCATAGCTATTGCTACTACAACTAAAACATTTGGTAGTAGAAAGAGAACTGTTCTTTGAGTCAGATCTGAGTTAAGGTGAAAAATATCTGCTAATCGGTTGCATTTGGTATAAGATTTTCCTTTTCATTAGAAGCCTATATTTATATAAACTTCTACCCCAGGATGTGTGGCACAAAGACCATGTATAGCAAATTAAGAACATTAGAGTGATTGGATTTCCTATTTAATTCAATTCTGGCACTTAGCACCGTGCCTGGAACATAACAGTGCTTAATAAAATTTTATTGATTGATTGAATTCAACAAACAAAAGCACTCTTTCAAGTGTTGCCTTTAAAAAGACAAAAAAGAAAAGAGAAAAATGGTGTCTCTCCTCAAGGTGGTTACATTCTTGTGGGGTTGGGTAGGCAGTGTTTACAGATACGAGACAGTACAAAGTTATCTCATAGAAGAGAGAGAACATTGATGACTGAGGGGAATCAAGAAAGGCATACTGTAGAAGGTAGCACTGGCCCTGAACCTTGAAAGATGCTCATAGTTTTCAGTCAGATGAGAAGAAAAGTGTTTATTTTTTCAGGCATGAGGGATAGCCTACGCAAAGGTATAAGAAATGGAGAGGCCCAATTTGTGGAATGCTTACAAGACCTTGAGAAAATAAACTGGAAGTGAAGAAATAGAGACAATGATTTTAGAAAAAATCTAGAGTTTGTAAGAGAATGAAGAGATGTTGGTAGATGGTTTGAGAATGTCAAAGAAAAATTAAAAGTTTTATAAAAATATGATAGAACTTGGTATGTTTGTAGGCAATAGGAAAATAAACAGTGGATAAGGAGAAAACAAAGATGAAAGAAATTGAGGAGACATAATCCTGGGGATTGCTGTGTTTGTTTCTGGTTTGATGAGTCTGGCTGAAAAAGTCCTGAGTTCACAGTAATCCTGCTTTTGGAAAAAAATTTATGAAACACGGGAATGACTCATGATGATGTCCCCAGTTAGTGAATAAAAATCTCTTTCAATGGTTTGGAGGATTGGGATTCTGGCTCTGAGCTAGGAAAGGTCACTTTCTCTTGTGTGGTTCCAAGACCTGTCCTGAGTCCTTATGGCACTAACAAAAGGACAGAAGGATTGTACAGGTCAACTATAGATTTTAATGAGAAATAGATTAAATTTATAAGATGAAGTGTTAAGAATAAACTTATTAGATATTATTTTAAATGACTTATTAGTTAATATAAATAATACTTAATTATTATTAGGATAATTTATTAAAATATTTATTAGACTAAATGATTATATAGTTATGCTAGGTATCCCCATGGGGCAGCCAGGTAGTGCAGTGAATAGAGTGCCATTGGATGTGAAGTCAGGAAGGCTCACCTTTCTGAATGTATAGTTAGAAATATCTTGAACCCCTAAAACTACATTACCCAAAATTCCTTTCTGTATTGCCCAGAATGCTTTTCCCTTTATGCACAGTTGCATCTTCACATAATTATTTATAAATTCTGAAACTCTGCCTTCTTTCCTTTTTTCTTCATGAGTGCGGTTAGGTTAGCATCTTTTTTAGCTAGCTTTTTACTTCAGTTGTTATTAATAAACTTTATAAAATATACTTTAGTTATTGTATATTAATTTAAAAACCTACATGAGTTTAAGACTTCAATCACTTACTAGCTATATGGCCTTGGGCAAGTCACTTAGCCCTATTTGTTTCAGTTCCTCATCTGTAAAATAACCTGGAGCAGGAAATGGCAGACCACTCAAGAATCTTTGCCAAGAAAACCCCAAATGGGGTCATGAAGAGTCAGACAGGGCTGAAATGAAGAAACAACAAAAAGTCACCCCATCTGAAGAAGCACAAGAACCCCTAGTTCCTAAGCATAGCATCAGTTAAAAAAATAGAAAAAAATAGAGCACAGTTTTATATTTCAATGCTTGTTCCTTTAGCCTTCATCTCTTAGATTTTTTCTTGGGATGCTTAGAATTGAGGAAGAAAATTGCAGATATTACTGCTACTTACTTCCATGGCCAAACTGATATATAGATATATATATATAGATATATATATATCTATATCTCTCTCTATATATATATACAGAGAGGATGGAAGTAAACAGATCTCTAGAGAGATCTGTTTACTTCCATCCTCTCTGTATATCTCTTCCCATTTTCCTTAAAATTCCCATTATTAGGAAAAAACAACTACACTCTATATTCCATATCTCATCTTAGCTTCCTTTTTTTTTCTCTCTTAAAAAAAAGTTTATTAATGTGCTTTATTTGTATATTATAAAAATTTATAGATTACTCTCACTTCTTGAGAGATTTCTTATAATGAAGTAAAAAATTAAGTAAAAATATTTCAAGACATGACATTTCTGTAGCACCCCTCCACCTTACTTTT
>NC_058133.1:376127716-376132016 GCF_016433145.1 Gracilinanus agilis | reverse complement strand
CTCTCGATTTTTGTGGTTGGATATCAAACTTTCCATTTAGCCCCGGTCTTTTCTGTGCAAATACCTGGAATTCTTCAATTTTGTTGAATGCCCATACTTTCCCTTGGAAATATATAGTCAATTTTGATGGGTAGTTGATCCGTGGTTGCAGGCCCAGCTCTCTTGCCTTTCTGAATATTGTATTCCACGCCTTGCGGTCTTTTAGTGTTGAGGCTGCCAGATCCTGTGTGATCCTGATTGTTGCTCCTTGATATTTGAATTGTTTCTTTCTGGCTTCTTGTAAGATTTTTTCTTTTGCTTGGAAACTCTTGAATTTTGCAATGATGTTTCTTGGTGTTTTCCTTTCTTGATCGAATGCCGCAGGTGTTCTATGAATCCTTTCAATGTCTATATTGCCCTCTTGTTGTAGGACTTCAGGGCAATTTTGCTGAATTATTTCTGTTAGTATAGAGTCCAGGTTTTTATTAATTTCTGGTTTTTCTGGAAGACCAATTATTCTCAAATTGTCTCTTCTAGACCGGTTTTCTTGGTCTGTCACTCTCTCATTGAGATATTTCATGTTTCCTTCTATTTTTTCAGTCTTTTGGCTTTGTTTTATTTGTTCTTGTTGTCTTGAGAGATCATTAGTTTCTACTTGCTCAATTCTAGCCTTTAGGGATTGATTTTCGGCCATAATCTTCTGGTAATCGGCCATAATCTTTTGGTTTTTGGCCATAATCTTCTTGTTTTCGGCCATAATCTTCTGGTATTCCTTTTCAATCTGGTCATTTCTTGTGTTCAATTTGCTTATCAGTTCATTTGGTTTCTGAGCCTCGCTTTCCAGTTGCAAGATTCTACCTTTTAAGCTGTTATTTTCTTGCCAGATCTCTTCCATTTTCCTCAAAATCTCAGATTTGAACTCTTCCATAGGTTGTGAGGAGTTTTCCTTATTTGGGGAGGGTCTGGATGGTTGTTTGTTCTCCTCCTCTGTTTGCTCGGTTGTCTGGATTTTCTCTGTGTAGAAGCTGTCGAGTGTTAAAGACTTCTTTTTTTTGTTATTATTCTTTCTCTTCTGAATTTCCTGTAACTGGTTAGCCATCATTAGCCCAGCAGCTTCTCAGGTTTATCCTCGCTCTCAGTGTCTGTCTGAGATCTATTGGCTCCTGAGGACTGAGTTTTAGTTTTTTCCAAGGTCAAGCCCCCTGGTGGATTCCCTTGCTTGAACCTCTGCAGGAGGTTTCTTTACAAGTCTCAGGGAGCTACTTCCACAGTCGTATACCCGTCTGCACTGGTTCCCCACTTAGGCTTTAGTTCCTGGTTGTGTTTACCTCCACCCAGGCCTCTGCTCAGCCGGCACCCACGCCTCTGCTCAGCCGGCACCCAAGCCTCTGCTCAGCTGGCACCCACGCCTCTGCTCAGCCGGCGCTCCGCTCCCAGCGTCCGCTCCCGCGCGCGCGCTCAGATTTCGCGCTCAGATTTCGCATGCGTTCTTGACTTAATGGGGTCCTAAGTCTTGCTGCTCTCAGGAACAGGTCCCGGAGCTGCTGATGACTCGATGGGTGCCCCAAACTTGCTCTATTTCTTTTTAGCTGGGTTCAGAGCTATAGGTGAGTGTGGAGGGGGTGGGGGTGGGGCGGTTGCTCAGCTCGCGCTTGAGTGAGAGCCCTTTTTAGCTTGGAAATGTCTCGATTCCACGTACCTTCCACGCTGTGCCCTGTTGTGGGGTTCCTCCGTTCGTCTGGACTTGTTTTTATGTCTCCTTGAGGAGTTTTGTGTGTTTCGGTCAGGAGAGGTTTAGAGCTGCTTCTTACTCTGCCGCCATCTTAACCCGGAAGTCTTAGCTTCCTTTTTTTAACAAGCTAGGAAGAAACAAAACTCTCAGGGTCTTTATCAACTTTGGATTCCTTTCAAAGCAGTCAACCCAAGCCTTGCCAGAAGTCATGATATGGGGCAAGGTTCCAGAGGAATTGGAGGGGATGGGATCAACACTAAATAGAACCTACCATTCTTTACTTTATTTCTACCATGAATTTTTTTTTAGGATAAGCGACAACCTGATGAACATGGAAATATGTATCATACAAGCTGTATGTACATATGTACAAGCTATATACTTGTTCTCTTGGGGAGGGGGATGTTGTGGGAAAGAGAGAGAGAATATAGATTGCAAAATGTCAGAAGATGATTATTCAAAATTGTATTGACATGTACAAAATAAAAATGAAAAATATCACAAATAGGGGGAATTGGCATTAGAAAAGAGAAAGTCCATCTCTTCAGATTCTGGAGTGAAATAGGAGAGAATAAAGGTGTTGTAGCTGTGTTTTAAGGTAAAAAAAAGGAAGAATAGGAAGTTTATGACAGCCTCTATTTCTTCAGGAAGGTAGGAGTTAAGTTCCTTTGAGGAAAGAAATGAAAGAATGGACATTATTGGGAGAGGGAGGGTTAAATAAGAAAAAAATGTTTAGAATAGTCATTATTTAGTGTGTGACAGGGAATCAATCATAGAAGACTTTTTTTTTTTAAACCCTTAACTTCTGTGTATTGACTTATAGGTGGAAGAGTGGTGAATGGTAAGGGTAGGCAATGGGGGTCAAGTGACTTGCCTAGGGTCACACAGCTGGGAAGTGTCTGAGGTCAGATTTGAACCTAGGACCTCCTGTCTCTAGGCCTAGCTCTCAATCCATTGAGCTACCCAGCCGCCCCCCCCCCCCCCCCATAGAAGACTCAAAGGATGGCTGTGTAGCAAGAAAGATCTTGTTAAGATCAGAAAACACCACTTTGTCATGTTTCTATGACTTTTTCCAGCAGTATTCAGGTAAGAGCAAAGAAGGTGGATGGTGAAGATAACCCAGGGTTGTGGTTTGGTGTGGTGTGATTGGGAGTAGGTCAAGGAGACAAGACAGAGAGGTAGCTGGTATTCTGCCAACAGTATTCTGTCCTTGTTTATTGTTAGATGATTAGTGGTTTCTGATCCTTAATAATCCCATTTGGGGTTTTCTTGGCAAAGATACTAGAGTGGTTTGCAATTTCCTTATTAATAATTTTGGAGAGGAGGAATTGAGGCAGAGGTAAGTGACTTGCCCAAGGCCATACAGCTAGTCAGTGTCTGAGACCAGATTTGATCTCAGGTTCTTCCAGACTCAAAGTCAAGCTCTCTCTGTCTATTGCACCATTTGGTTGCTCCTCAGTTCAGTCAGTGACATCTAGGGACAGAATTTCAGGTGAAAAAAAAGGTCAAAACTGGAGAGGTTATCATTTTTGGTATGAACCTCATGTTGGGAGCAAATTGGGGAATTTAATTTCAGAATAAGTGTGTACAGAGCCAGCACTCAGTTATCAAACATTAATGATTTTCCTGTGTATCAGGTACTGAACTAGGAATTTAAAGAAAAGTAAAAAACAAGACATAATGGTTCAAAGACAGCCAATGCAATAAATAGAGGAGGCAACTTAGATAAAAGAGGGCAGAGCACTGCTACACTCAACAATTGTTATTTTGCTCAATGTAGATCAACTGAAAAAGGAATAGAGGTGGTGAGGAGTGAGAAATTCCAAAGCCCAGTATATGTGCATCTTCAGGCAGTTTTGATAGGGGAGATGTTTGTTATATCCTTTGCCTAAGGGGGAAATTTTCTCATTTGAGAGTAAGAACTTAAGGGGCATGTTTTCTGGTTCATTTCCTATGAGCCCTTGTGGGCGTAAAGATGAGAAGAGAACTTCAGAACTGAGATTTAAAAGAAGACTGAAACCTAATTCCCCATATTTAGCAGGTAGGAACAGAATTCAGTTTTATCATTTTAAGTCTGCAAAATTTCCTCTTCCTTTGTTTTCATATTCTTTTGTATATAGTTCCTGGTAAGATATGGCAGCAATCTTATAAAACAAAAAAAGGCCTCTGGTATTTTCAGGGAATAGAATAAAGGAAAATTGGAAGAGGCATTATTATGTACACTGGGCTGAAGAAGGACTTTGGAATCAGAAGACCTGGAGTCAAACCCATATTCATGTGACCCTTGAGCAGGTCATTTAATCTTTCTAGGCTTCAGATTCCTAATCTATTAAATGGGAGGAATCTCAGTTGAGGGTTATAAAGTTAAAATGATTATGTTTATCTCAAAAGAAAAGATCTAAGAATGTACTCTCTCTCTCTGTCTCTGTCTCTCTCTTTCTGTTTCTGTCTCTGTCTCTCTCTGTCTCTCTCTCCTCTCTCTCTGTTTCTCTCTTTCTCTCTCTGTCTCGTCTCTCTCTCTGACTTTCTCTCTCTCTCTCTCTCTCTCTCTCTCTCTCTCTCTCTCTCTCTCTCTGTCTCTCTCTCTCT
>NC_058133.1:375995542-376127616 GCF_016433145.1 Gracilinanus agilis | reverse complement strand
TCTCTCTCTCTCTCTCTCTCTCTCTCTCTCTCTGTCTCTCTCTCTCTCTGTCTCTCTGTCTCTCTTTCTGTCTCTCTCTCTCTCTGTCTCTCTGTCTCTCTCTGTCTCTGTCTCTCTCTGTCTCTGTCTCTCTCTGTCTCTCTGTCTCTGTCTCTCTCTGTCTCTCTCTCTCTCTCTCTCTGACTCTGTCTCTCTCTCTGTCTCTCTCTCTCTGTCTCTCTCTCTCTCTCTCTCTCTCTGGCTCTGTCTCTCTCTCTCTCTGTCTCTCTCTGTCTCTGTTTCTTTGAAGCGTAGGGGATTATGTGTATAGCAAACTGCATATTATATTATCTTGGTGGCATTGATCCTTGAAGATGCCCTGACCCTGAAGTTTCCCTCAGGCTCAAAAGAGAAGTTGTTAAGCCAGTTGACAGGATCTGCTCTACTTCCCAGGGTTGTAAGGATCAGTGAGATATGTAGAGGACTTGGCAAATGGTATTCTTGATATAAATGTTATTAGAACATTATAAAAAATGTTAGAAATATTTTTGTGATTATAGGGGCTTTCTTTTTATAATAGAAGTAATAGTATTAATAATAAAAGCTATTTCGTGCTCTTAGGTTTGTAAAGTGCTTTATGAACCTCATTTTATCCTTTTGATAGATCAGGCTAGAGAAGTAGGTGCTATTAGTATTCAGCACAGTGCATGGCATATAGTTGGCACTTGAAAATATTTTTGAATTATTATCATCCTTTTACAAATGATGGAACTGAGAAAACCAGAAGATAAGAGACTTGTCCAGTGATTGAAGCAGGGCTTAAACTCAGGTCTCCTCTACCCTAGATCTAGTATTTTATCCACTATGCCACCTAGCTCTCTTCTCTCTAGGCATTTTGGTTACCTTTTTCACATATTTCTAAATTGCTTTCTAGGATGGTTGGACCACATCATAATTCTACCAACAGTGTCATCGTTTATAAATCCTGAACATGAATTTCTTAATAACTTCTTGTCTCAAAGAAAGTCATACAGGAATTCTTACACTCAATACTACTTTATTACTCAAGGGCATTGTGACCTTTCCTAGAAAATGACAATATCAGGTACAAGGAAGGCAGTTGCCTTGTGGAAGAAGTACCTCTGACCCCTAAGGAGGAAGCATGGCCACCACAACATCCATGCCTTGCCATGGAGCAAAGCCCTGACCAGCCCATAATCTCCAACTCTGTCGCTTGGATCCAGTCTAGTAGTTCACTAATTCTCTTTGGTCATATAGTGCAATTTAAAAGTCACCTACAGTAAGTCGATGAAGACACACTTGGAAATAAGGAAAGGAATCAAGGAAGAAAAACAACTTTTGTGGTGTGTCTACACCTTCCTATACCTTATAACTCATGTTGGCAAGGTCGTACATCTTTCAACAAAAATGCCTTACAGCCAGAAACTCATTGGTTCCCAGCAAAATAACAAAAATAAAAATAAAAGATGCAGTGAGCATGCTGAGTGTTCCATCTTTTTGATAATTATCATCAGTTAAGGTTTTGGCATGTGAGCGAGTGGAAAGGGTGAGAGGAAAGAAGGGGGTTGCTGGCAATTTCACAATGCCAGAAATGATTAGAATTGACATTTGGCTATGAATGGACAACATGACTCATGCCTGAGAAACAGCTGTTCTGGATGTTTGCAATTGAGGCAGATTAAAAGGTCCAAGATACAGATACACATATGGAGATTACATAGAATACGTACTGTCTCATTTTCAAAGCCTTTTATTGGTTTGAAGCTGAACATTTCTTACCAAATTTATTAGCTTCTCGGTTGCTTAATTTTTTAAACAGTTTAAAATGAATTTTTCCTGTTTGGAATAAAGAAGACAAATAGAAACCGAACTTTTGTTTTGCTTCTGACCTATATGTTTTCACATATGTCTATTTACATATTGAGGTATAGGTACACATGTGCACACATATACATACATGTTATATATACACATATTTTATTTGTCATAGCAACCTTCAAATGAGCAATTAGGACCCTATAGAGAGAAGCTAATTTTAGATTTAAAAAACAATGAAGCTACGTAATTAAAAACATATTGAACATAAACCAAATGAAACTCATTTTCAAAGTGGTTATTATTAATTTTGATGGTTTTTAACTTACTGTTAAATCCAGTAGTTTAAAAGATTCACTTGAATTTTTAAAACTTCTTTTTTGTCTTAAAGTTTATTTTTCAAAAGAACAATTATTTTTTAAATATGGATTCAGCCTTTGCTTATTACTTAAAAGTTTTGTTTGACAATTTGCCCATGGGTTGACTCATCTGCAAATGAGATGCTTTCTTCACATGAGTATTTTTTAATTGGCAGGATGGGATTTAGAGATTATAGAATTTAAAATCATTTAGTATAATTGCATCACTTTAAAGATGAGAAAACTGAGGCAGAGAGATTCAATGATCTTTCATAAATCACATATATATGTAATAAGCAACAGAATATTCATTTGAATCCAAGACCACTGATTTCAAATCTAGGGCTACAGACCCTTAAAAGAACAGTTACTTCTTCTCAGCAATATGTCTTCAATTCTGGTAACTACTATCAATTGAAGAATAATGTTTATTAATGGAAGGAGAGGCTTTCAATTCTCTCCCAGTGCCTATCACAATGATACAAAGATTCTAGAATTGTTTCCTAACTGATCACAACTATCACAACAGCTCCATGGAATAATCTGCTGTTTTATAGCTACTAGAATAAGATTTTTATCTTACAATGTCTGAAAAATCTTATCTCGTTTTCTTTCTTTTGAATATAGTCCCCCATTTAAAAAAGAAGAGAAAGAGCTGGAAGCAATAACATCCCATCTTTACTTCTTTTCTTATGATCAAAGTTCATACCAGTTAAAAAAGAGCAAAAGATTTGCTGGATCATAAACTTCCCTCCCGGTATAAAAAGAAAAAAATAGTCTTTAGGAAGAAACCATGAAACATTAGCTCCTTCTATCTGACCAATTTTTAGTATTCAGAAATTTATTTGAAACTCTAACCTGATGATGTGGATGAAAACCAAATCTCTTAAAGTAACCCTGAGATTCTGACTTTCCAGAATGGTTAATGTAGGCATTTGGCTGATGACTTTGAACTCAACATTTCAATAAAAACAAGCTGAGCTGATTTTCCAAGTTTTGGGCTTCATGGAGACTGAAGGTTCAAGTGTGTTTACTATATGTATTTAATACAGTATTTAACAAGCTTAAGATATGGTTCCTTGTTGGGAAATAAACCATCAATAAGTCATATAAAATCTTTTTGAAGTCTAAAACATGCAGTGCTTCTGATCGCATAAGAGGAAGTTCCTTCCCGCCCCCCCCCTTTTTTTTTTACTGCTCCATGCAGTTTTCTGTTAGCATAAAGCTGTTTCTTGTTACCCCTCCCTTCCCATTATTTGGAGTGTGTTTTTCTCCCCCTGCCTTTCCCCCTCTTTCTGAAACTGATTACTAACTGCTTTATATGTTAAGACCTGCAAGCCTGGTGGCAAATGTGGGTTGGCAAGTGTTGATGGACCCTTATTGATGTTTCAACATTACTTACTAAAAATAATTTCTTTCAATGCTGCTCCATTTGATGGACATTTTATTAAGTGCCAGGCACAGTACTAAGCCCATTGTATATAAAAACAGACATAAACATTATCTCAAGGAGCTTATATCCTTCTGGTGAGATAAAAGACAGCTAGTTGGTATGGAGGTTAGAGTGTGAAAAATAAAGCCAGAAATATCTGAAAATCTGACCAGTCACTTCTTATCTATATGACTATTTAAAAGCCACTTAACTTCTCAGCCTCAGTTTCTTTAACCTTAAAAGAAATATAAAATAGCACCCATCTCCCAGGATTGCTGTGTGAATCAAATGAGATAGCATATGGAAAGAACTTTGCAAATCCAAAGATTGAATCTAAATGCTATCCACAAAATACATAAAAAAATAAATGTATGGAAAGTACCAACAAAGTTATATAAAGTAGTATCAGGAGAGAGAGTGCTATAGATGGGGCAAAGGAGTGGGGTTAGGGTTAGGAAAATGACTCATGGAAGAGGTGGCACATGATCTGTTCATTGAAAGAAGCTAGAGGATTCATAGATGTGGAAAGAAGGAGAGAGGGGCATGGGGCTGACTACTTAGGAAAAGACTAGTAGAGGGGAGGATGAAATTTCCAGTATGGCAAAGGGCCAGCAGGTCAATTTGGCTGGAGTGAAGACTATGTGAAAATAAGTGATTATGAAATATGACTTGAAAGGTGGATGGTAGCAGATTAAGGAAGAGTGCTTCATTGTGAGGCAATGGGGAATCATTTTAACCCCTGTCATTTTGAGAATGAATTATTTTATTTCCTTCTCTCATATATTTCTCCCATTTTCTGATGTCATCTGGTCAATCTGACCTTTTTGAATTAAAACAAATCTAAAACTAATCAAATTAAACAGTACACCCATAGTCAAGAGCATTGCTATTCAATTAGGTTTGGAGAAGAAAAAAAATCAACAAAAAATTAAGAATGGTCTAAACTTAAGCTTAGCATCACATATGTTCAAAAGAACTCATCAGTTTAATTATATTCTCAGTACAGGCAGATTGTTTTTCTCCCTGTGGATATAGGTTTAGTATTTTATGGATTTCTTAATCAAAAAAACCTCCATGCTTCAGTGGTTCACATTTCACATGTCCTATTTTCTCAAAACTTTGCCACATCCTTCCTGCAAAGTAATAATGGACCCAAAGTTTATTTCTTCCTCACCCATTTCCACTTTTGTGTTTGTGTATGACATAAGAAATACCATGGAATAATGGTTAGATGCTGGCCTTGGAGTCAGGAAGACCTGAGTTCAATTCTTGCTTCTGACACCTACTGTTTGTGTAACCTTGGAAGTGTTGCCTAATCTGTAAGCACTCATAAATTGTGTAGCAGGGGCCAGTTTGCATAGGAAGAGGATGTTTCCTTACCAAAGATTTCTCAACAATGATGAAGCTACAAGTTCAGTACAAAAACAAAGTTGCTAAGATAAAGCTGCCAAGCCATGTCTAAAAGAGGTCATACTGATTAATTATTCAATTAGATACTAACTTTACCTTGTAGAAGAAATTCTGGCATTATTTTCATATCTTAAATATGAGAATCAGGGATTGAGTGGAGATAGGACTTTTTTGGTGAAAAAAAATGAATGTAGGATACATGTAAAGAAACTTTTGCTCCCATAACATTTGGTTAGCTTGAGGAATTTCTGATCATCAGAGAACGTGAAGAGTAATAGTGTGGTTTAAATGTAACTGGATAATTTGATAAGCAACTTTAATTGTCATAATTGTGAGTGTAAAAATAAGGCTTGTTCAAACATCTCTGTTTTCAGTTATGCCTAATGTCCTCTGAGAGGTCACCAGAATATTCCTCTCTTGAACTTTCTCCACTCTAGTCCATCTTTCATTCAGTAGGCAAAGTAATTGTCCCCAGGTCTGACCATGTCACATTTCTATTCATTAGACCCCAGTGGCTCCCTACTACCTCTAGGATCAAATGTAAAATTATGTTCTGGCTTTTTAAGCTCCACATAAGTAGCTTCTTTTCTTTCCATTCATTTTCTACTTTACTGCCTTCCATGTACCCCATTATCTAGTAACACTGACCTTGTTCCTTACATAGGACACTGTGCAAGCTCCAGAT
The DNA here is from genome assembly GCF_016433145.1 of Gracilinanus agilis. Lineage (NCBI taxonomy): Eukaryota > Metazoa > Chordata > Mammalia > Didelphimorphia > Didelphidae > Gracilinanus > Gracilinanus agilis. The sequence goes on along the minus strand of NC_058133.1, from coordinate 376,121,915 downwards.
CTCCAGATATTTTTTGCTAGTTCCAGATATTTTCACTGACTGCCATCTCCCCAAGCCCCCCAAACTTTTCTCCTCATGTCTACCTTTGGGCTTCCCTCGATTCTTTTGAGTCCCAGTTAAAATCTCACCTTCTTCAGGAAGGCTTTTCCAATTCTTCCTTAATGCTAGTCCTTTCTGGATTATCTCCAATTTATTCTGTATATATCCTGTTCATAGATAGTTGATGGTATCTCACCTCCTAAAATTAGATTGTGAGTTCCTTAAGAGGAGGGATTATTTTTTGCCTTTCTCTGTATTCCTACCACTTAGCACAGTGTCTGGCATACAGTAGTTACTTAATAAATGCTTAGTGATTATCTTGTTGACTGAGTAATTGACACAGGAAATTCACCATCCAAATACAATGCACAAATATTTCTATTTGATAGGTCAGGATGATGACCTTTTGTCAGATGAATGAAAGATTTTTCTGTTCCAAATCAGACCTTCAAATAAGAAAAGAGACAGTTTTGTTTGGTTCAATTGAGTTATAGAGAGGAATGAATTGAAAAAAAAAGGAAAAAAAATACATTTCAGCCTGAATGAGATCTCTCACATCAAGCCAGACAATAAACATTTCTTAAATAGGAAGTCATCAGTCAACTCAGAGATCTATTGTGTAGTCTACAAGGTAACCTATGTTAAAAGGAGCAAATTTGTTTTTATCCTCTAGAACTTATTGAAATATTGCATAAGTATATTTTTAAAATGACATATTAATTTCATGTACAAATAGAAATAAAAATGTTCAACAATTTTCCAGAGAAGGAATACTTTTTGGATCCTTTCAAATGCAATTGATGTTCCTTTTGTTTAAATTCAACTTGCCAGTGTTTCTAAGACGACTTGGCTGATGAACTATAGTTTAAATGATTAGCACTCAGTCCCTTTGGGTTTAAAAAATCTTTATAATAGAAAAAAATTATGAAAGTAGAAAGCCATAGCTCTATTTTAAGGCAAGCCACTAAAAGTAGTTAGTATTTCCTCCCATAGTCTCTGGTCATTGTTAAAACGTGCACAATTTCATTTGTTATAAAACTATGTATGCATAACTGAGCTTGTAAAGAGTTGAAAAACAGGTCATTTAAAAATGTTTAAAGGTAAATTTTATTATGTCTGATATCCAATTTTGACTCCTTTATCATAGTTAGCTCCAATCATCTGCTTCAGGATAAAAACTTCTTTGGAAAAGGAAGGTCAAGTGAAGGATAGCCAGTTTTTCAAATAAATCACCTCAGCCAGAAGTGAGCAGAAACTGTCGTCCTTTTTTAGAAGGGTTAGAAGCTATGAACCTTCACCTATTTGTCATTTCGAGGCTACAATTGTAAGGAGGATGACACTTGTTTTTTTTCTGTTGATGTTTTTTGGTATTGTTTTGTTTTTGTTTTTGTGAGACTGTATCTCCCTATTTTGCTTAGACTGGAAATGCACTGGACACTCATGGCTCTATCCCAGCACTGATCTGTTTTAACCTGCTCTGTTTTTCTAGATGTAGGCTGGTTCCTCCCTCCTTAGGCAGTCTGATTACCCTCTGCTCTCAGCACTCACCATATTGATCTAAGGTAGTACAAACACTTGGCTGTTGCCCTATTGCAATTCAAATTTCACCAGCCTCCAACTTCCTAGTGGCACTATAGGCATGCAGCAGCACATAGGCAGTATTTGGAAGAGATTACTTAATTACCTCCTTTGTATACTGTTTTTTTTAAAACTCATACCTTTAGTCTTAGAGTTCCAAGGCAGATTGGTAAGGGCTAGGAAATTGTGATCAAGGGACTTGCCCCAAATCACATAGTTAGGAAGGGTCTGAGGCCAGACTGAATCTAGGACCTCCCATCTCCAGATCTGGCTATCTATCCAGTAAGCCACCTGGCTGCCCTTCTAATGGTTTTATGTTAAAGTATTTTGGCTCTTCCCAGGTCTAAATATTGATCTATGATGAAATTTTAAAAAATAGGACAGATACTGTCATGAGTTAATTCATCTTACTTCCCCAAGCCCAACTACCCCACTATGAGACAGAGGAGAATTGCTTGGCCATAGATTCATTCAGCAAGCATTTATTAAACACTCACTATGTAAATTGTGTTACTTTCCATCTTCTTTCAAAACTCATTGGGGACATATAAAGGTAAAATTAAAAAAATCTTTTTCCTATTGCATTTTATTAGTTTTGCCCATATGAGGCCTTCACATATAATCACTTTAGTTTTTAATGTGACAATCACATTCCTATTGCCTATGGCAAGAGGAGGACAAACAATAAATGCAGATGACATTTATAAGATGCTGTGATACTTGCAGAGTACTTTACCCATATGATCCAGTGCCTTGCACAGTGTCTGGTACAAAGTAGGAGCTTAATAAATGCTATTTGACTCATTGACTGATCTCATTTGATTCTCATAACAGACTTGTAAGGTAGGTACTATAAGTATTATGATTCCTATTTTTCTTCTAGGGAAATCAGGGCTCAGAAAGAGTAAATGACTTGCCTTTCATGACATAGTTAAGAAGAGTCAGAAGGATAGAAACCAGAACTTCCTAATGTCCAGGTCCAGCTCTCTATCCAGTATGCTATACTGCCACTCAAATGAGCTCTTGCACATTTTTCTGGACTTCAAAAACTATGTCTCTATCTATATGACATATATTGCAATACTTCCCCTCTTCCCCAACCAGGTCTTAATAGGATCATAACATTTGGAGTTAGAGGGGACCCTAGAGAAGATATTTTCCCATCCTTAATTTGCAGATAAGGAAACTGTGGGCTAAAGAGATCAAGATCATACAAGTAGTAATTGTCAGAGTAGGCATTCGTGTGTGAGCTTTTTGATTCTAAATACTGAGCTCTTATTATACTGTCCCCCTGATGGTCTTCATGAAATGCTATAGCTAAAAGAAAATTCATCCCTAGCTGGAGAGGTGATGGGCTCTACACACATATATGTGACTGCTTCTCAGGTACCATCATTAGACCCAAACCTCTCTAGATGGTATGCCTTTCCAGAGTTCACCTCTCCAGTCATAGTTAACTAGAATCTAGGACCCAGAGAAAAGGTTCTTAACTTATAGTTTGTTGACTTTTGTTTAAAATTATTTGATAACTGTATTTCAATGTAGTTCCTTTTATAATCTTAGGTATTATCTCTTATCCATTTTATTCTGGAAAACTTCATCAGATACAAAAAAAGAATCCATGACCTAGGATCATACCTTGACAAGGTATAAATTCTTTTGTTGCGTTCCCTGTCCTACAAAATCTAATCTGAAGGTATTGTCAGCATTTAGATTTAAAACCAATGTGTAATAATAGCGAAAATCATCTTGTGAAAGGTTGTGGCTATAAGTGATTCTTTAAATTAAGAGACAAAATACTTAAGGAGAAGAGGATTAAGGTAAAAGCTTCTATGGCTTCTATGTTTTTCAAGACAATTCCCAAATAAACCCAAAGATAATGAAGTCATAAAAAAGGAATTGTTACCCAGGGAGGCTGAGGCATGGACAAAGCTTCTATGAAAACTCAAGTCATATGTTGTTATCTCTCAGAATACGCAACTGACTGCAGGGATGTCTGCCGATTTTATAGCAATTTGACCTATGGAGTGCTTACTAAAATCCACCTTTGGGAATAATGTTAGAGGCAATTTGCCATTTCAACTTGCTCTATTTTCGTTTCTAAAATCATGAAGAGAAATTGTGCTGGGAATGGTTTTGTGGAAAGTACAGAAACTCTATAGTAAACTTGAAAGGGAGGAGAACTCAAGACATAATGACTTCTCATTTTATCACTTCCCACTGATGTGACTTTTTTTTTGGCTATTTATGGATTTGACTATAGTAGCCATGAAACAAAGCAAGAGCAGTAATGTTCAGATCGAGTCAATTAGTGAAATACTCACATGACATAGTCAATCAATTAAGACTACAATTAACTAAGCCTTTTAGAAATTGTCTCATTCAATAAATATTTTCTGTGTGTCCCAGAAGAACAATTTTGCTTCTACTATCTTTTTCTCTGTGGAGACTAGACCCTAGTTTTAAAAACATTCAGAGCTGTGGCAGGAAGTATCCAAGTCTTAGATAAAAATAAGTTTTTCCCATTTGACCACTTTCTTATCCTCAGCACATTAATTTTATCCTTATACAACTATCACAGTTTAATGTAATTAAAGACATCTATTTTATCTTTTTCCCTTGGCTCTATCTCTTGTTTTGTTAGAAATATATCTCCTTTCTGTTGCTGGGAAATATAAATGTTTTACTTTCTTTCTAGTTTTTATGTATGATTTTTAATATTAATTTCATATCCATTTAGAATTTATTGTAGAATATGGCATAAATTGCTGATCTAAGCTTAGTTTCTGTCAGATGACTGTTCATTTTTCCCTGGAGTTTTTGTTAAATAGTTTTTCTAAATAATTTTTTCCACTTCATCAAACACTTGAGTGCCACTGGTTTTGTTATCATTTGTCTATTCTGTTTACTTTATCTCTCTCAATTTTTTAAAACTAATACCAGAAGTTATGGATAACTATTGCTTTGTAACATAGTTTGAGGTCTGGAAACACTATTCCTTATTCATTGATCTTCATTTCCCTTGGAATTAAAGATCTTTCAGGTTTCCAAATGAATTTCGTCATTATTTTGTAAACTTCTTTAAATTGACCCCTTGGTAATTTGATAGTTATAACATAAAAAGTATAAATTAATTTTAGTAGTACTATCATTTTTGTTACTTTTTTAGGGCCCACCATAAACACCGAATATTTCGTCAAGCAGTATTTTATAATTGAGTCATTAGATTTCTTTTGAGTGCTTTAGGAGGTAAACTCCCAGATATTTTATGCATTTTTTAGCTATTTGAAGTGAGAGTCATTGCTATATTTGTTTGGAAAGACTCTAGTGTATACCCTAAGCATAAGATGCATGCTTTTAGCTTTTGCTAAATGCTTTTAATGATATTAAAAATAGCTACCTCTATGTCTTTCCTTTGTAGGGTTTTTAGCACAATATGGTGCTGAACTTTGTCAGAGCCTTTCTGCATCTTTTGAAATAACTATATGCTTTTGAATGTTTTGGCTTTTGATGTCATTAATTATATTGTTTCCTTAATGCAGGACCATTTTAAAATTTCTAGTATGAATCTCACTTGATCAAAATGAGAGATTTCTTGGACAAATTGCTATAGTTTGATGGGAATTTTGAGTAAATATTCATGAATTATATTGGATTACAGTTTTCTTTCTATGTTTTATCTTTCCCTGGTTTAAATATTAAGATTATAGTTGTCTTGTAAAATGATTCTAAATGAATTCTTTCTCAATTTTTGAGAATAATGTGTAATGTATGTATACTAATTGTTTTTTTAAAGTTTTATAAAATTTCTATAAATTTATCAGGAACAGGTGCATTTTCATTTTTTTAACAGCTAGATATATTTCTTGTTCTGAAATTCAGTCATTTAAGATCACTATCTGGCCTTCTGAGAGTTTGAGTAAATTTTGTATTTTTGAAGGTATTTCTCAATTTCTTTTGTGCTTATTTTTGTTAGCTTTTAACTGTGTATAGTATTTCCTGATCGCTCTTTTTTTTAATTTCTTCTAGTTTTGTTGTGATTTTACTTGGCTTACTTTCTATTTTATTGATTTGATTTTCCATCCTTTTCCTTTTCATCAGATTAGCTAAAGAATTATCAATTTATTAGTCTTTTCAATGATTTCCCCTCAAGGATTGCATGAGTGGCTTCTCAGAAATTTTGGTATTTTGTTTTAACATTATTCATTTCTTTTCCATAATCAATTGTTTGTGTGAATTGTTCTTTGAATAAATATTTAGAATTTCATTGTTAAATCTTCATTTGGGTCTTTATCTTTTGTTTGTGGTCTCAACCAAGTACTAATTTTATTATATTATAGTCTGCAAAGAACATGTGAACCATTTATTCTTTTTGCATTTGTTTGCAATATCTCTGTGCCCTAGTTCATTGTTAATTTTTGTAAAAGTTCCACGTGGTATTGATATATATATATATATATATATATATATATATATATATATATATATATATATGTTCTTTTGGAGTCCCATATAGATAATGCCATAAATCTCTCAACTTTAGTTTATCTAGCTATTTATTTAGCTTCTTGACAAGACACAACTAATTAAAAAATTCAGACAACTCTTTAAGACTATAAATTGCAGAGAAGGAAGCTAATCTGCATAGATGAGGACAGCTTCCAATATGAATGAAATTGTAAATCTTCACCACCAAAAAAACAAAACAAAACAGAGTGGCTTGGATTTAGACAATGTCTTAGGATATTATTTTGGGTCCAGGTAAGAATTTAACCAGAAGCACTTCAGCTGACATTTGAGGTTATGGTAGGTAAACTTCCTTCCTTCCTTCCTTCCTTCCTTCCTTCCTTCCTTCCTTCCTCTTTTCCTTTTCTCTTCCCTTTCTTCCTTTCCTCCCTTCCCTCTCAATTTTGAGAAAGACTCCTTGATAAATAAAACTTTTTTTTTTAAAAAAGGGATTGTTATTCTGGTTACTAGAAAAGGGAAAGGTTAGTCTTCTTTTGGATGTGCCATTGGATGCTAAAAGCATTTTCTTTGAATATTACCTATCCATGTTAAAATCTGGAGAGTTCTGCACTCAATGATATGGTTAGTATTAATCATTGTCTTTTATTGTAACAGTAACTAATTGATATTATTATAGTTTAGGGATTATTACTTTTCCTTATAGCCAAATTACTATGTATCTATCATCATAGGTAAGTGATAGGCTCTCAAATTCTTGATTTGTGTGCATTTAAGTTACTATAAAAACAAACTAAAATGAGTCCTGGATTTTTACAAATTAAGGTGACATAGATTTCTAAGAAATGAAATTTAAAGTCTAATGGAAAGAATGTGAGACTGGCAATAGGCTGAGCTACCACTTCAACTTTTGAATAATACTAATCTCTCTGTACTTTCATTTCTATACATGGAAAATATTCATTCTCCATCTTTGTAATATCATAATGATTAGTAATGTCTCTAATGAGCCTTGTACTCATTAGTGAAAAGTCCAATGTGAAGAGAAAATGACATTTTTCTCTTCACCTGTGTTATGTCAATCTCAACAGTTCTTTGCTCCAGGCATAGATGGAAACTTATGTAGCTATCTATGTGCCTGAAACTCTTTAGGTTCCATCTCTGGGTGAAGAGAGTATCCCATTCATTTACAAAGAATTTATTAATAGTCCCCACTACTGACATTGTCCTTTTCTTTTTAAAGTGTTTTTGTGGTAATCACCATTGAATAATGGACATTGTCAACCAGGAAGCTAGCAACTGGCAAGCAATTGGAGTTTTTCTTTATATTAGTTCTGTTTTTAAAAACTCAAACATCGTTTTCTTTATAATGGAAACTAAAAGCACTAATATAAATGAGAACATTTTATGTGACTACTCAGATGGGCCATCTCTCCCCTGAAACATCATGTCTGTTTCTCAGAAAATACTGCATAAATAGAGATAACAGAAAGAAAGATCATTTTGTGTGCTTCTCAATTACTAGGCTCCATTAGTATTACTAAGAAACACTGTTTGTTGATGATTAGGATCCCAGAGGAATGCAAAGCCAGGAGCAGATGAGCAGTGTTCAAGTCCAATTGGAGTCTTTGATTCTGGCATATGTTAGTTTTTAATAGATTCCTTTTAGAGTAGGACCAAGAGAAGAAGGCTTCCAAAGTGCAAAGAGACAAGTATGTAATGTGCTAATCTTTTATGCCATCTCCAGCTGTAAATACTCCTTGCCCCTAAGGAATATAACTCTTGTTTGACTATAATAAATCACATTCTCCCTTTCTTTTCTGCCATGAATTTTGGGAGTCAAATTCTCATTTTGGGGGATGTGGCCTTTGGAAACTTCATAATATTTAATTAGATTTTAATAGTTTACACTACCTCAGTAATCCAGTCTCTGAAGTACTAATCAATGTAAGATTTACTACTAGCTTTTTTAGTTCGTTCACTGAACAAACATGAAAAATTTCAGTTGCCTTATTTGTGGTTTATATAGACAAGTTACAATGAAGAACTGAAAGTATTCATACAATTCAGTCATAAATCTTTTAGGAGAACAATGGAAGACTCGATTTTATCCCCAATCCTTTTTAGTTCTAAATCAATTCTTCTATGATTATAGATTATTTTAAATATTTTATTGCTCCAGGTCGCCAGTGGTGGTCAGGGTTATTGACCAATGTGTATTAAAGCATTTTCCTGAGAAGTAAACTAAAAGAAATAATATAATGGATGTCTGAGATATCGTGATTTGATATATCTATATGTATATCTAATTGGCTATATACCAGGGCATTGCTCTTCTCTTTCTTTCAACTTGCTTTAGAAGTCCTTATAGTTCTAAAAATGGTCACAAATTTTGTGTTTGTTTTTTTTTTTTTCAGAAGGAAGTTAGTCTAAAATTTATTTTCTTGCAGTCACACTCAAGTTGTCATGTAACTCACTCATTTATCTGAGGGTGGCTGATGTGAAATAAGATGGATAAATATGAAACTACAGGTATAATTTTGGTGGGATTGCCTTTCTCATCATTTAACCATCTTCCATTTCTGGCACTTCAAAGCTTTTGCAGGGAACTATATAGTTGCAGGGAACTTCATAAAATGTCTCCTTTAATTTCCTTCATCCTGCATGTTTCCTGTGGTTAGGATCAAAGTTTTTGACAGACGTGGAAGACCCCCAAGTTAACCATGGAAACCTATATCATAAGAAAAGAACTGTTTAAATGGAAACATTCCTTTATTTTCCTCTGACATTTTATATTTCCATACTTGCTATCTATATATCCCATAGATAACTTTAAAAAAGTAGAATAAGAAGAAAAGGCTTTCTCCTTTAAAGTAGTGTATTTCATTAAAGCAAGGTCAAAATGTCACCATATAATAGAATTTGATCAAACACCTAGGTCCAAAAGGTTTTTTATATATACACATATGTTTGTATATATGAGTGTTGTCAACTGAAGCTCAACTTCTATGGAACTTAGACCCCTCTTTCCCTAAGGAGGAGCACACCTAAAGGGTTCTTTGCCAATCATTGACCCCCTATAGGGGCCAAGTCCTTCTGTTCCTAAGAGAAAGATTACCCAAGAGACACCATGCAAAACATGAACCCTATGAGACAGCAATCTCTCTTACCAAGAGGGAAGAAATACCTGAGAGATACAATGCCTTTAAAATCAAGGTAATCTTTATTAAGCAACATGCACATGTGGAGCAACTCAGTCTGTTGCCAAGAATCTCAAATCTCAAGATGGCAAGCAGATGCATAAATAGTTTTCTAACAAAGGGAGGTGGGGAAAAGGACTGGAAGGGGTAGATCAAGAGAGGGATCTGGACATCGTATAGGTGGAAAATTCCAGGAATGGGGGTGATGGATTGCCAAGCAGAAGGAGAGTAGCAACAAGGACAAAGCCTCTTAGGTACATGTTTTTGGTTCCATAACATAGATAAATTAGTATGAAGTTACTAATACTCAAGATTTCAGTAATATAATGAACCACTGAGTCTTAAGACCAAGTGTCCTGTAGCCAAGGCCAATGGATAACAGTTAAACAGTTAAAAAATAATGTAGACTGACAGAGATAGTCTGTTGACTTCCTATGGGACATAGAATATTTTCTTGGGATCAGTGTTACCGTATTATTTCATTCTAGGGACTAAGAGAGTTAGTATGAGACGGTTTTCATGGTTCCTGAAACTGTTGAGGTTATTCTTGGTCATTCTTGAGGGTTGCCATTCTGTGTCCTTAGTAATTGGAGTTAGTATCACATAGCTTCATCATCTATATGGTTAAGTAAATTAAGATAATTAGCGTAGTCATTTTCTCATTGCATATATATATATATATATACATATACATATACATAGTAATGGATATTGCTAAATATCCAGATGCTTAGAGTCACACAAATGAAAGATCCATTTGATTGAAAAATTTTTTAGTTTTCATTAGGACAACTAATCAATCATCGAATATTTATTTGTATGCAACCAACATTGTACTAGGCAATGGTGATAGAAGGACAAAAAAGAAACAGTTCCTGCCATCATAAAGCTTACATTCTATCAAGGGAGACAATATGTATATAAATAAGTGTATACAAAATAAATACAAAGTAATGAAGGATACCTTAACAACTGGGGCTGCGAGAGAGAAAGGGCATTTGGAAAGTCTTGTATAAAAAGGGTTTAAAGTAAACCATGAAGAAAACTAGGGATTCTGTGAGGTAAAGAGGAAGTTGCAAAGAGGAATATTTAAGCTTAGGGTAAGAAAAAATTTTGTGACCATGCTGTATCAAAGTACAACAGGCTGTCTCTGCTAATAGTTAATTTCTCAAGAAAGCAAGAGCTGCATCTCTGCTCATCCAGTTGTCGTTAGGACTCTTTTTGGTTTGGGTTGCCTTAAATGACATCCCAATTCCCTTCCAATGCTGTGATTATGGTATTCTGTATATTGTTGAAATAAAAATATAAAACAAAGCAGAATTCTGATGGTTGTTCATACTTCATTTTTCAAAGAGGACCAATAAGTCATGGAGTGATACCTTGACTTGGAAAGTGAATTGGATTTAAATGAGGCAATTTGCACAAAGTCTTCAGCCTCATTCCCTCTTCCAGAGTTATCGAAGTCCAGTGGCTAGACAGAAGTCAAGTTAACTGTCAATGGCTTGGGATGAAGTGGATGACCTTGACATCTTCAATGTCTGACCTTGCTCTAGGGACTCCACAGCACCTGCTTCAGATGCCTTCTTGGCTGTTGGAACAAATTGCTCTTATCTGCGCATTCCTTGGGAGAGTCTCATGTGCTTGGGGTAGCTGTCCCCTTAACTCACCAATGAATTTGAGCCTTCCAGTTACCTTCAACCTGATTTAGCTCATCTGTGGAGAGAGTTTCCCCAGAGTGTGGTTGCTGTCCATGCTACAGTTTCTCAGGTTGAGAATTGGGTGAAAGACAAATACCAAAGGTGAATAATCAGCCCTGAAAAAGGTTCAGCAAGCCTTTTCAGGGATACTAATCCTTCTGAACCCCATACATCCTAGTATTCTGGCTAGTTGCATAGTAATTGAATGAGAGAAGATGTCTCCAGGTGTTATCTCATTTTTATTCTTTAATAGTATCGGTGGCATAGATTTAAAATAAGCATTCTGGATCTGAGTTTTGATTTTTTTTCTTCTGACATTGATATCTAACTATACTTTTCATCAAAATGGTATAAGGGGAAAACACACACATTATAGCATTTTTCTGAAGCTTTAACCAAGATGTACAAAAGAGATGTTTTTTTTTTTTGCCAAGTTGAATTTTATTGATTTCTTTAAGATTAAATACTCAGATTAAAATGGATTTTGGGTACAGGAAAAGAAAATCACAAAGATACATGAATCATTGTCTTTTCCTGCCAGGTGGTCAATAGGTAAACATTTTGACTTATTAAGAGACAAAGTCATAGAGAAGCACAGGAGATTTATTAATTTCTATCTTCATAGCTTTTTCACATCCCAAGAGCTAACAAGAGCTTTCTTGATGAAAAAATTTCTCCCATTCACTTCTCTTCCAATTGAGATATATGAGGCAAGATTTCTATTTACTTTAAATTCAATATTTTTCTTGCCATATTGTATTTCTGCTAATTATGCCCATAGGTAAAAGGTCCATTTCATGTGAAAGATTCAGATATTTGCCTCAAAAATTACTCAAAATAGATGGATTACAGAAAGTCCATATCTTCCAAAGTATAGTCTCATAGCCCATACTTTTTACTCTACAACAAAGGCATTACCTGGATGAGTTTAGATGTGCCCATAGAAAACTTTTAAAAAACTTCCCCTCACATAAATATGTTATAGCAGCCATTTAGATTGGCCAAAAAGATTCTGTTGGAAACTATTAAGGAAATTGTTTTTTTATTGAGGGTTTTTTCTAGGACCTTCTAGTCCTTTATATATATTGAACTAGTAGCTAACGATATCCAATAAAGGATTTCAGTAATACTAAATCATCATTCTATTACCCCAATAGCTGCCTCTTGTTTTTGGATTCTAAATGAGACAGTATGATTCATTACCAAGTTCTGCTTTAATCCTTCATCAATGTGTAGTAATGATGAATATTCTTGTCTATACCAGCAGCTCACATATTCTGTAATGTTCAACTAAGTTGGGAAGATTTTAAATGTGGGATTATCTATTGCATATATTTCTGTTAATAGAAGACCAGTGAAGGTAGTTTCATAAAGGCTCATTACCTGAGGATTGGTCATTTTTTATGAAACTTATTGAATTAGCTTATTGAATTGAATTGTAAATCATTAGAGACCCTGTTCCATATATCTCAATGGGAAGAGACGTAAGTAGGAGAGATTTTTTTTTGCTAAAGTTCTTGTTAGCTCTTGGAATATAAAAAAGCTATGAAGATAGAAATTAATATGTCCATCATGAAATTGCATTCTCCATGGTTAGAGGGAATGGCAGCATAGATGAAATGATTGATCTTTAAAGTGAGAAAATAGTTCCATTTACTCATTTGCTAATTTGAGAGTATAAGGATAAAATTATAGTTGTACTGAATATTTAAGAGTATGGTCTCCAGGTATTAATTACTTAATTCCAAATGAAAGACTCAAGTTTATTTAAAAATGGAAAAAGTGAAAGTAAGGGAAGAGAAAGAGAGAGAGAGAGAAAGAGAGAGAGAGACAGAGAGAGACAGAGAGACAGAGACAGAGAGAGAGAGAGAGAGAGAGAGAGAGAGAGAGAGAGAGAGAGAGAGAGAGAGAGACAGAGAGAGAGACAGAGAGGCAGAGACAGAGACAGAGACAGAGACAGAGACAGAGACAGAGAGAGAGAATTACTCCTGCCTGGTCTGAACCAGGCATGGCTTCAGAGACCCCAGCAAAGGGGGGCACAGAGGTTAATTAAACAAGGCCTCCTCCAAGTCAAGGGGCCTCTCCAGAGACTAGTGCCTCCAGAAACACCAAGGAAAGGGAGTCAGCCTTTTCACTCAACCACGTGGCAATCCAAAGGGAAGCAATCTGAGGTCTCAACCCTGAGCTCCTTCAAGGCCAAGTTCAAAGAGGAAAAACCTCACAGGAAGTTACCATCATATTTAAAGACAGTTTTTTGTGTCACTTCCTGTTTCTTCCTTCCACTTTTATGAGGACCAATGGCAGTTTTAACTTTGCTTTGGACTGCCCAGGGGGTAGTCAGTTGTTTTTGATTTGTCACTTGCTAGCACATGGGGGTCATAGACCTCCCCCCACTTAATTCTTCAGTGGGGGTGTATACATTCCTGGGTGGCTAAAATCTAAAGAATAAATAGGGGAGAGTTAATCCCAACTTCACAAGAGTTAAAGAGCAACAAACACAAGTCAGTGTGCTATAATTTGAGTTCCAACCCGCAAAATAATGGAAAGAAGATCATGTAAGTAAATAGGCTTCAGCACAATTATTAATGATCATTTGTAAGTAAGAATATAAATGTATATATATGTTTGTATATATCTTTACATATATATCTTTATATATATGTGTAAATATATATATAAAGAGAGAGAGAGAGAAAGAAAGTAAGAAGGTTTGCAAGCAATATAGGTTAAAGAGGGTATTTGGATGTGATAGACCAACTAACTCTTTGGTAGCCAGGGAATATTAAAAGAACCAGAGGAAAGTGTCAAGAATGTTGGATAGATGATCTATGGGGAATATGTAAAGATATATAGATAAAAATAACAGAATAAAAAGATGTGAACGATCTATACAATTTAAAGGAATATCCATGTTGATTAAATCATAGTTCTAAGAAGTTATATAGAGGAAGGGGAGAGTTAGGATAGCAGATAATCAGGAGTAGATGAGGTCAAATGTGGAAACATCCTGGAGGTGTATTAGTTGGTAGGAATGCATACTAGAAGGGAAAAAAAAGATATTTCAATTTAGGGAAAGTGACACAAGTAAAGGAATATTTTGGAAACAAAATATTTTGAAATTGGGAATGAATTATATGTGAAGTGATGGAAAAGAGTAATGTTTTAGAGTTAATATTTTAAGTCTAGCAAATTGACAGGAGGATAGTACCATTGATGATTAAAAAGAGATGTTGCTTGGAGGAGAAGATGATGAGCTCAATTTTTGACACATTAGTTTTCAGGTGCTGGCAGAACATCTAAGTGAAGATGTTGTAAAGATGATTAGAAATACAGATGTGCCCTTAGCCTTGAATACTTCTTATTTCTTCTCTCTAATCTCAAACTTGTCTCATAGAAAAGTCCAAAATTTAAGTAAGCTTTTGAACAAAAATCTAAAAAGCACTTAAGACCTATGGAAACAAAAAGGCTTTCCTATCAATCAAACCAAAACACTTTAGTTTTCCCTTCAAATTTTGTGGCATTTAATTACTTTATTTATTTTAAACCCTTATGTTCCATCTTATAATCAATACTGTGTATTGGTTCTAAGACAGAAGAGTATTAAGAGCTAGGCAATGGGGGTTAAGTGACTTGCCCAGGCTCACGCAGCTAGGAAGTGTCTGAGGTCAGCTGCTCCCATATTTATGTATCAAATGACAAATCAAGGAAGCAGAGATTTACCTGGAATGAAGGATAATACAAAAAAAATAAAAAGAGCACTAACATCAGTTAGAAGATGTGAGTTCAAATATGATTTCCCATGTTTACTACATGTGTGACTTTGTCCAAGTCACCTGACTTTTGTGTCTGTTTTCTCATCTCTAATATGAGGTAGTTTACCTAGATGGCCTCTGATATTCTTAATAGCTCTAGATCTGTGTTATTCAAATTTAATTTCAACATAAAACACTTAAGGCACAGTGTTTCTTAGGAAAATGGAAAAATATTGAGTTAAAAGGGATTTCTTTGAAGAAGAACATTAAATTCAAAGCATTGGTAATCCTACCAATTATTTCTGCATATAGTCTTTGATATTGTGCCAAATAATTTCTATTTTTGCTGCACTAGGAAGCTGCCTGAAAGACTATGATATTGTCCATGCCCTGGATTGTGATCCATCCAGACATTATCCTGGAGGCATTTATACAAATAAGTCAGCAAGTGGCTCACCCTTCCCTGCAACACCCAACTTGGGAGCTAATATTTGGCAACTTTCAATTAGTGATTGTACCCTGGGATTGAGGTACTCAAGACATGGGCTGTCATTCTTTCTATTTTTAAAGCCATTTGTAAAACGGAATCTGAAGCATTTGCATTAGTTGATGAGAGCATTGTAGTATTGTTTCATGTAAGGTGGGAGCCTCTTAATTCTTTGGCAGTGGAGCTAAACAAACCTTCCTTGGATTTCAGCAAGTGGTTTAAGCTTCATCCAGTTCTTGTAGCTTTGGATGGAGTATCATGAATAACTTATGACTAGAAAAATTAGGGCATCTAGATGGCGCAGCACATAGAACATTGGGCTTCAAATCAGGAAGATTCATCTTCCAGAGCTCAAATATGACCTTAATGGTGTGACCCTGGGCAAACCCTTTACCCTGTTTGCCTCATGAAATGACCTGGAGAATGAAATAGCAAATCAATCTTGTATCCTTCCTAATAAAACCCCAAATGGGGTCACGAAGAGATAGATATTACTGTAAAACAACAAAAGAACAATTAAAGTACTAACTTTTAAGAGGAAATAAGAGTTAGAACCTTCAAGTTGATTCTATATAATTAAGTATGTCTGGCTTCTGAATGGACATAATGTTCTTTTCCTTTGAAGTTCACAGAGGCTTTGCTCTTGAAGTCGGTATATTTGAAGTCCTGAGTTCAAATCATAACCTTGTCACTGACTATGTGAGATCTTAGAAAATTCAGTTTATTTAAACTTCAATTACGTCTTTTGTGCAAAGCATTTTACAATGAGTTTCAGTGATGATTATACAGAAAAAATCTAGTTCTTTTTTTAAAAAAAGAACTTTTGTTACATTGGAGAGGGAAGAAGAGGTACACATCATATGTACATAGGTAAGTAAATAAAAACCGAATCTAAAGATACTTAAAAAGTGATTTTGAAAGAGAGACTATTAATTACTCTGAGGATCTGGAAAGGCCTCCTTTAGATGGCATAATCTTTGGGCATGCCATTCACTTTTATCTGTAAAATGCGGAGGGGGTGGGGAAGCTGGGATAGATGATTTCTGAGGCATTTATAAATGCTACATCTATGATCCTGTTTCCAAATATTTGTTCTCAAATCCTTCTGCCTTGTCCAAAGAAACAGAGTCAAGATAGAATCTGAATCAATGATGGTCAATTAGACTATACGTGGTGTTATGGAAAGAATACAGATCTGGAGTCAGAAAATATAGGTTTAAATCTTGGTTCTGCCTGTGTGACTTTAGACAAGTCATTTAATTGCTCTAGGATTTTTAAAAAATGAGCCTCATAATGCTTATTCTTCCTATTTCACAGGGTTGTTTTATAGTTCAAATGAGAAGTAAAGGGCTAAATGCATGCAGACTGATATTATTAATATTCAATACCCCAAAAAGATATAACTATTATCTATCAAATAATAATGTTCCATATTTAACAATTTTACTTTACTTATAATGAAAACTTCTCTAAAATATCAAACAGTATCTTTAGACTATGATACAAAGAGGGCACTGAGAGTGTGGTAGCTGTCCACATTCTTTTGTATAGATTTGTCCTCTGTTTCATTTCTTTGTTTATCATTCAGCAGACCTATGATTAGAATCAATTTAGATAAAAAAGACACAATGGAGAGGAAAGTGAAGTTTTATACCAGGCAGCTAATCTTGTAGCTAATCATTCCAGAATGGAAACTTCACTCTAGGGAGTAGTAGACAAGCCCATAAGCAAATGATTTGTTTTTAAGTGGGAAGAAAAAATAGATTGTCTTTTATCTTAGAAATCATCATCCTACCTAAAAATAAATTGCTATACTTTGTAAAAAACTATAGTATTGAAACTTAAGAGCTGCAAGGGACCTTGAAGAATATCTGGTGGTTGATGGGTTATGGGTTTCTATGATACTTTGAAAAAATTCTAATATCTTTTTGCTTTATAATGACATGAAAAAAAACTACAAAGTAGCATGAAAGACAGGAGTAGTTTTAAGAATGAATTACCAGCAAATCAAAGAAAAGCTCTGTTGTCACTTTGATTTATGAACAAGTAGCCCCTGAAAGCAAGTACCCAATTAAATAAGTCATCAGAAGATTTACCCCTTAGACTTTGCTAAATATATCTTAGTGAGATTATCCTGTATAAATAAGAACCAGGGTGAAGAGATCTGGCTGAGCTTTGAAAATCACAAAGCCAAAGCACATTTTGTTCCTTTGGGAGTTCTAAAGAGGGTTGAGTTGTGGTTTTGAAGATGAAGCAACCCTTGACTTTATGCTGTTCTGTAACTGAAGTACATTGAAACTCTTGAAGTTAGACCAAGTGCTGTAGATTTCATCTCCTAACTTGCTTGTTAATCTGCTCAAAGGATATAAACACTGGGGATGGAAATTCTTTAAACAACTAATGAGGTCAGATCTTTATGCTCGGAAATTTCGTGTATTTTTAATAGAATTGCCACAGATCAGAGGCTGCTCTGTCACCAATATGACAACTGCAGATACCATGTTTTGAAGTAATGGATGAGAAAGATGAAGCCTAGAACTCTTCTCTCAATTTTTTTTCCGTTAATAAAGAGCTTTTATTTTACTTCATAAAAACTGAAGTGGGTAAGTTCCTTTGCATATTTAAGTTGTTATATTAATTGTATGAAACTAGAATATGGATTCCAAATAGTCAAATTCCGGAGGCTGTTCTTGGGAGATTATCACTTTGTACAAAATACTTAGCTCACCTAAATATTTCACAATTACATTTTAATCTAGTTTCAAACTTTTTTTTTTTGACAATGTGCAGTTTTTGACAATGTTTGAGACCTCTGCTCTAGTCTATGCATTTTGTTGTTCAGTCTTTTCAATCATGTCAGATGCTTTCTGACCCCACTTGAAGTTTTCTTGGCAAAGATACTGGAGAGTTTGCCATTTCCTTCTCTAACTCATTTTAAAGATGAGGAAACTGAGGAAAAAAGTATTGAATGACCGAGGATCATACAACTAGTAAATGTCTCAGGCCATAATTGAATTCAGGAAAAAGAATCTTCCTAAGGTAATGCCTAGCACTCTATCCATTGTGCACCAGCTTCCTCAGACATTCTTATGTATTGATTAGTGGCTCTCTTTTCCAATTGAATTTTATATTACTTATCTAGAGCACTGAGAGAGAAAATAATTTACTCAAGGTCACGTAGCCAATAGGTGTCAAAGGCAGGACTTGAACCTAGGTTTTCCTGTCTTTGAGGACAGCTCAGTATCTAATGATCCATCCTACCTCTCCCCTTGAGGAGGCACTGATTAATTTCTTTTTTAAAACATTTTTTTAAAAAAATTATTTATTTATTTAGAATATTTCCCATGGTTACGTGATTTGTGATTTTTCCTACCCCTATTCCCTCCCCTGCCTGGAGCTGACAAGCAATTCCCCTGGATATATCATTATTAAAAATCTATTTACATATTATTCATATTTGCAATAGAGTGATCTTTTAATGCCAAAACCCCAATCATATCCCCATAGAACCACATGATCAATCACATGCTTTTCTTCTGTGTTTCTTCTCCCATGGTTCTTTCTTTGGATGTGGATGGTGTTCTTTCTCTAAGTTCCTTGGTGTTGTCCTGGATCACTACATTGCTATTAGTAGAAAAGTCTGTTACATTTGATTGTACCACAATATATACATTTCTATATACAATGTTCTCCTGGTTCTGCTCTTTTCACTCTGCATCAATTCCTGGAGTTTGTTCTAGTTCACATGGAATTCCTCCAGTTTATCATTCCTTTCAGCACAATAGTATTCCATCACCATCAGATACCACAATTTGTTCAGCCATTCCCCAATCGAAGGACACTCCATCATTTTCCAATTTTTTTACCACCACAAAGAGTGAGGCTATGAATATTTTTGTACAAGTATTTTTCCTTATTATTTCTTTGGGGGTACAAATGCAGCAGTGGTATGGCTGGATCAAAGGGCAGGCAGTCTTTTAAAGCCCTTTGGGCATAATTCCAAATTGCCCTCCAGAATGGTTGGATTAATTCACAACTCCACCAGCAGTGTATTAGTTTCCCAATTTTGCCACATCCCCTTCAACATTTATCACTTTCCTTTGCTGTCATATTGGTCAAGGCACTGATTAATTTCTTAACACTTTCTTAATAACATCAATGAGGTCTCATTTGACATACAGGCAGTTCTCAAATTATTGATGGATATGTCACATATGAAAGGATTCATACTCTTACTAACATTGAGACAGATGACTATTATTTAGCCATAGCTCCTTCTTTTTATTTTGGCAAAAATTCTTGATCCCAGGTTTCCCCTCTGAGAGAGAGACACAGAGAGACAGAGTCAGAAAGACAGAGATATAGAGAGACAGATAGAGAGAGACAGAGACAGACACACAGACAGACACACACACACAGACACTGGCAGAGACAGAAAGGTACCCTGAGACAGAGACAGAAACAGAGAATTAGAGACAAATATATATCTATTGCAAATCAAGGTACCAGACAATGTTCTTGACTTTTTTTTCTTGATTTTTTTGGTAGGGTCAGGGATTAGCAAATTGTATAAATAAGAGTACCTGATAAAATTTGAGGTGTGCAGGTGATGTTTAGTGGTTTTCATCTCGTTATTGTCCAGTTAAATTTTATGCCTGTTAAGCACTTTTGATTGATTTAGAAGATCAGATTATACATTAAAAAAGATAAGGAAGGGGCAGCTGGGTAGCTCAGTGGATTGAGAGTCAGGCCTAGAGACGGGAGGTCCTAGGTTCAAATCTGGCCTCAGACACTTCCCAGCTGTGTGACCCTGGGCAAATCACTTGACCCCCATTGCCCACCCTTACCACTCTTCCACCAAAGAGCCAATGCACAGAAGTTAAGGGTTTAAAAAATAAAAAAAAAGAAATTAAAAAAAGATAAGGAGGAATTAACTGGAAAAGATTTAATAGTTCTCCTTTTGACAACATCAACAATCTTAGCATTAAAAAACTGCCTAAGTATATTGGAAGAAAGCGTGGTTAAACTTAATCCAAATTAAGTTGTTGAAAATTTTATTTTCCAATAGATTTGCTTTAGGATTATATAAAGTTTATAGTTCTTGGCCTTTGCTTTAGAGGTATCCCATCCATTATTTGGGGGTCCAAAATGTTGTGGAAAAAAGATTAGTACACACTGCCTCACCTTTGTTTATACCACTTTTTTTTCCAACAAAATATGTAGCTCTAATTTAGCAGTGAAGGGAAAATGTAAGAGTAGAAGTGATATAAAATCCAGTAATGAGACTCCAGACTGACCTTTGTTCTTTTAAGAATTCTACTTGGGATATTGAAAATAAATTCAAAGTTTACTTCTCCCCACCACCCATAATACTCTTTAGCTATATGATATAAACTGTAATATTCTATATAATGGCTACTAAAACAAAAGGAAAGGCTTAGTTCAAATACCAAGTTCTAAAAAGCAGGTTCCTTAAGTACACTTTAAGTCCACTCCTGACAGTGGACATATCCATACGATAAACAAATATCATTTATATGAAACTGGGATGTATATGGAAACATTTCAAGGAAAAATTTCAAAGCCTGGTTTTCTTTTTTCTCCAGTAATATACCAGGGCATCATGTTATAAGATACACAGAATGATTTCCACATCACATTTGTTCTCATTTAAAAACTGGAACCTGGCAAATATAATATGTGACCTAGTGAAGTACAGTTCTGTGGTGAATGCATGGACACTATTATATTAATTTTTAGAAGACTATCTTGAGTAATTGTAAGAAATATGATTGGGTGAAATATGATCTTTAATTAGAATAGTTTTTAAAGTTGATGGTTAATTTTTTTTATGGTAAGATATAAATAGCCTAATATTGACCTTTGGGAGGGCCTAGTAATTGGTTATAAAAGAGTAAGACTTTATTTGTTGTTTCCATATTTGATGTTTTTCTGAATGCTCTTTTGGTTCTCTAGGTCAATGTGCTTATAATCTTCGAAGCTTTGCATTCTAATTATGTTGCTGACATTTTCTCAAATTTTGTTCACATCACAGCCCATTTGATATGGAAAACAACTAAATCCACCTGTTAATTTTTATTTTGTTTTGTCTGTGGTTCTTTTTTTAAACAGAGGCTGGAAATTCCAGTTGGTTACTTTCAATTTAACAATAATTCATTACAGTTAATGAATACTTACTTGAAGAGGTACTGAGTAAAAAAAAAAGGACATGATCCCTGTCATTCAGATATACCATAGAACACAGGTATGGAGAACCACTTCATAAGGAATTTAAGAACTGGAAGGCAACTCACACACCATCTAGTTGGACCATAATTGAAAAAGAATCCCTATAAATACAACAAACCCAATAAACAGAAGACTTCTAGGGAAGGACAATACCTATTCTAATTGTTAGAAATTATTTCCTCATATCAAGCCTAAATTTACCACTTTGGTTCTTCTATCTCATTCTGTCTTTCAGGGCCAAACAGAATAAGTCTAATCTTTTTACCATGTAATAGAGCTTCAAATATTTGAAGATACTAATCAGGTTCCATCAGAATCACTTCCATAGTAAATGGTACCTTTTTGATCTTCATATGGCACAGTTAGAAGTGATAATAATGTTGGAATCAGGAAGATTTAGGCTTAAAATTTTGTTTCATAGATTTATCATCTGAATGATGATCTTGGCCAAGTTACTTTACTCTCTCAATTTCAAGCCATCAGTTGATAAACATCAAACATCTAATATGTGCCAGGCTCTGTATTAAGCACTTTACTTTCTTCATCCATAAAATGGGGATAATAATAGAACCTTCCTCAAAAGGTTCTTGTGAAATAACACATTGAGTACTTTGAAAACTTTTAAGCCATATAGATGCTAGCTTTGATTATTATTGTTCACTTCATGATATATTTAATCCCATCTTGGCCTCAACCAGCTTTTCCATTCTTGTTATATTTGACTCTGCTTCCAATGTTCTATAATCTAATCCAGCTGCCCCTTCATACAACACATTAAGCTTCTTGCCTCCCCCTAAAGTCTCCATCTGATCTTGAAAAGGTTTTGTTTCCATCACCTATAAGGAATTCTCTAAATATATTTTCTGATATATTTGAGTCAAGGTGTATAGGTAGGTACAAACTTAAGGTGTTGTGATGGAGAGCTCTCTTTATTCTCTCTTGCCCCTACTCCAAAATCCAAACAGAGAGAAAATATGTTATCAATTTATCTAACTTAGAAATAATTTAATGACATATAACTAAAATCTCATACTCCTGGATTGAGATTTTGATTGATGGTCCGGAACGAAGTTGAAAAATAAATAATAAAAAAGTATAGGTGGTTGTACATTAGATTCCAGATCCTTTTCCTTTTATTTAAAATAAACTCTAAAAGTTCTATGGCAGGAAATTAGATCCTATATTTAAAAACATATCTATGAGTAAGATATCTTTGTTATGTTTGCCATCTTCTAAGTGGGATAGTGAAGTATGAGGTGACTCATTACCAAGGAAGTTTAGTTTCCTGTGATCCAGCATGACTTAGGGAAAGGGAGAAACTCGCTCTCTAACTTTTGCTTCCTTTTACTGCCACTGTTGATAACAAGTAGCTCTGTGCTTATGTATATGCAACAACTCCTAGGCTCTATGCCAGCCTGGTAAGAAGAAGTCTCAAAATTTCAAAGTCTTGTTGAAAAGAGAAGTGATGTCCCCACAATCCTCCAAAACAGGAGCCAAAGATGCAGGGGGTGTTTTCTTGAGTGATTGGTTTCATAATCATAGTACAAGATATTTGCTTGTTTAGGAAATAGAGACTATATTGGAATTCACAATAGTAGTTTATAAGTGACTTGATTTCAATAATCTTAATACAAATAGGTCTGTTTTTTCCAGTTTTAAAATTATTAGAATATATCTTGTTCTAATATTCTGTGGACATGGAGACTAAAATTGTGATTCTATTACTATGAGGAATCCTTTAATAAAAAAAAAACTATTCTTTATTGTCCTTACCTTCACAATCTGTAGCCTTAGAAAACTGTCTAGGACATGAAAGGTGACTTGACTTACCCTGGGTAACATAGTCAATTCGTATAAGAGGCAAAAATTTAATCCAGGTCTGTTTCTAGTGCCAGTTCTCTATTTACTATGCCATGACAGTTTTGGGAATATAAAAATTCCCTTAAATTGGGAAAATTGTCATTTTTAACCTGTAGCCCCTTTTGAAGGATCTTCCAATGGATTTCCACCATCAAATATCAAAGCAGGAAGGGATTGGCTTAGTTTAGCTTAATTCATTCCTGAATAACGACCTTTTCTGGTCTTTACCCAGGAAAGACTCCTCATCCCTTGGGTTTGCCATTGATACTTCTTTTCTAGAGCCCTGCTCCCCTGGGACCAGAAGTGATACTGTTGTTCCTCAGGGTCCCTGAACTTTTGTAACAAATGTGATATTTACTGCCCCTTAAGGATTCCACTCCCTCTTGACCAAAAGTGCTCCTCTCCGCATTCTTTAATTATGACCCAGAAGTGGGTTTAAGCAAAGAAGTTGTCAAACAGCATCTGATCCTGCATACAGTCCTAGCATAGGGGGTCCACTGTAATCTCTGACCAGTTGCCAGATCCCCTTACTGTCTCTGGCTTGAAAGCTTCCAAAGCTGCTTCTGCTGCTTCCAATATCACCACCTAGTCCCACCACTAATGTCTCATCCAAGAGGGCTCTGAGTCAGCCTCCACTCCCATGTCATAGATCTCTCTTTCTGACCTCCCAAGTTGCCTTAGGCAGAAAGAATGTTCTACACTGACCTTTTATTTGCTCTGCCACTTCAGAATTCAAGTCAAATCTGCCTCAAGCACTTACACATCTAATGAACTCTAGGCAAGTTACTTAACTGTGTATGTCTCAGTTCCTTTATCTATAAAATTAGCTGGAGAAGGAAATTATAACCACCCCAGTAATGTTGCCCCAACCCCCTCCCCAAGAAAGCTTTGAAGAGTTGGACATGACTGAAGCAATTGAACAACAAAATATATTCTTAATACATATTTATGTTAATTTTCATTATCATAACATGTCATTATCAACAATGTTCTTATGAATTTGGTGAACTCCATTTTGTTCATAAAAATTCAAAATTTACATATTTTTTTCAGAAAAATTGTATAGTGTTCCTTAGAGTGGGCCCTTAGTTTTATTATGCTAGTTTTCCATTTCTAGAGAACATGGAATGATTTAATTTATTTTTAATATCTGACAGTTGAATTATGTTTAACTATATATGAAAATAAATTATTTTTACTTTGGTTTTGTCATTCTTGCTCACAAAGTTTCTTCTTACCTTCACTTTATAGTTTTTTTGCTATTTTAATTTCTTTCTTTTTTACTATTTTAATTTCTTTACTTTTTAAAATTCTTTCTTCACTGAGCATAATTTCATATAGGTCTTACCATGTTTTTTAAAAAAATTAACTTGCTTGGCATTTCTTATGTTGCGGTAGTATTTCATCACAATAATATGCCACAACTTATTTAGTCATTACCCAGTTGATAGGCATCTCCTCAGTTTTCAATTCTCTGTCATCATAGAGAGCTTTATAAATAATTTTAGAATATGTTATCTGTTCCCTTTTTCCTTGATTACCTTAGGAAATAAACCTAATAGTGGTATTGCTGGGTCAAAAGATATACATGGTTTTGTAACTCTGAGAATAATTCCAGATTACTCTCCAAAATGGTTGGAGCAGTTCACAATTCCCTCAGCAACACTTGTATCTTCATTTTTCTACACCCTCTCCAACATTTGCCCTATCTATTTTTTTTTAACATTTTACCCTTTTATCATTTTAACTAATGGATGTGAGCTAATATCTCATAGTTGTTTTGTTTTGCATTTCTGTAATCAATAATGATTTAGAACCTTTTCCATAAAATTATATATAGATTTAATTCTTTAATTTCTTCATCTAAAAATTGTTTGACCACTAATTAATTGGGGAATGGTTCATATACTTATGAATTTGACAAAATTCTCTCTATATTTTAGATATGAGACCTCTAGCTGAGAAATTATCTATAAAATTTCCCCCCAATTTACTGCTTTCTTTCTAATCTTAGCTACACTAGTCTTTTTTGTACAAAAACTTTTCAATTAAATGTAATTGATTTTATCCATTTGCAACTCACAAAACTTTCTGTATCTAGTTATACATTCTTCTTCTGCTCATATAGCTAATAATGTGTTCCCCGCCCTAAGTTGCTTATGAAATCTCCCTAATGCCTAGGTCATGTGTCCATTTTGATCTTATCTTAATGAATGGTGTAAGATATTGATCTATATACCTGGTTATTGCCAGGCTGCTTTACAGTTTTACCAACATTTTTTACCAAATAATAAATTATTTTGCCAAACATAAGGTCACTATAACCTTTTAAAGCTCTTTGTTGAATGCTTATTTAGTCCACAAATCTACTTTTCTATTTCTTAGCCAGCGCCAGATAGTTTTGATCATCACCACTTTAAAATACAATTTATATGGTACTGGTACTGCTGGACCTCCTTCCTTTATATTTTTTTACTAGTTCCTTTGATATTCTTGACTTTTGTTCTTCTAAATGGTTAGTGTATTTTTAGTTCAATAAAATAATTTTTTGTAATTTAATTGGGATGACACTGAATAAGTAGATTAGATAGGATTGTAATTTTAATTATATTAGTTCTGTGTACCTATGAATAATGAATATTTCTCTAGTTATTTAAATCTGACTTTATTTGTATAAAATATATATAATGTATAAAAATATAAATAATGTATAAATGTGTTTATGTAGTTATTGGGTGTGATTTAGCAGATACACTCATGGTTATTTTTTCAATCTTTGATTATTTTAAATGAGTTATTTCTCTTCCTGGAGCTCTTTGTTGGTGATATGTTGAAATTCTGATGATTTATATGGGTTTATTTCCTGACACTAAAATTCTTGATAATTTAAACCAGTNCCTTTATATTTTTTTACTAGTTCCTTTGATATTCTTGACTTTTGTTCTTCTAAATGGTTATTGTATTTTTAGTTCAATAAAATAATTTTTTGTAATTTAATTGGGATGACACTGAATAAGTAGATTAGATAGGATTGTAATTTTAATTATATTAGTTCTGTGTACCTATGAATAATGAATATTTCTCTAGTTATTTAAATCTGACTTTATTTGTATAAAATATATATAATGTATAAAAATATAAATAATGTATAAATGTGTTTATGTAGTTATTGGGTGTGATTTAGCAGATACACTCATGGTTATTTTTTCAATCTTTGATTATTTTAAATGAGTTATTTCTCTTCCTGGAGCTCTTTGTTGGTGATATGTTGAAATTCTGATGATTTATATGGGTTTATTTCCTGACACTAAAATTCTTGATAATTTAAACCAGTATTTTAGTTAAATCTCTAAGATTTTCACAAATATTTACATATATGTATCATATTGTCTGCAAAAAGAGAGTTTTATTACTTTTTTGACCTGTGAATATCTATCTCCAGAGAAAGTACTGATAAATAGAAACACAAAAGACATAATTTATATATACATATCTTTTTTGGGAGTGGTGTGTGATGCCTTCTGTGGTGCAGGGAGAGGAGAGAGAAGGTGAGATACCTGGGAATAAGTTCTATTAAAATAATATTTGATATATTGTGCTTTTTGTGTGGGATTATCTGCTAGTTTAGAAGTTATTAAGAGATTGAAATGATATAATTTTTTTAAATAGGTGAGTGTTGGGTTGTGGTTCACAATATAGGAAAATACAATAGCTAATGATTTTTGCTTTTATCTTTCAGTCATATTATTAATTTCATTCATCATTTAACAATTCAGATGGACACTAAAGAAAGATAAAAGTTGAGTGAACGGAAAATTAAAAGATGAGGGTATGACAGAAGACTTAATATAATGATATAAGCAGATGGTGAGTGGATCAAAAGTTCAGAAAAGCAGAAGAACAAATAGGCACAAAAGAGGAAGGCAAAAAGGAAAGGTGAAGCCCTAGGCAATTGTATAATTTTTGGCAAATATCTTTCTGTAAGGGATCACTCAACAAGTTCATCTTTCTGATTACTACATATCCTGAGCCATATGCATAAAGTCACAGGTGTTCTTGGGATTTGTGAGCTTTTATAACTGGGAAAGTACCCCAAATCCCACATAATCTGCTGGTATGTTTGTGTGTGTGTGTATGTGTATGTATGTGTGTGTGTGTGTGTGTGTGTGTGTGTGTGTGTGTTGTGTTCATGTGTTCATTTAAAGTATCATAGACAATGACTGAGACTGTGGTTATACCATTTTGCTTTGTGAATGATCTTATTTCCCATTCTGACCCTGGGAAACCCATTTTTGGGAGATATGGCATATAGGACCAAATATAGTCTAACTCATCTGTCTTTTCATATCAATCTGTCCATCAATAAACATTTATTAAACCCCTGCTATAAGTCAGACATTGTGCTAAGTGTTGGGGACACAAAGAAAGGCAAAAGACACTCCTTACTCTCAAGGGACTCATAGTCTAAAGGAAAAGACATGTAAATAATTATGAACAAATATACAAGATCAATTGGAAATAGCAAATAATAGAGAAAAGGTAGTAGAAATAAGGGGCCTCAGCAAAGGCTCCCTATACAAGGTGGAACTTTATATCTGAGATTTGAAGTCAGTAAGTGGAAATGAGGAGAAAGAACATTCCAGGCATTTATAATATCCAGTCAAAGTCAAATTAATTAAAGTCAAATTAATTAAAAAGAGGGAGAAGAGAATCAAAGACAGAGTTCTTTGGGATATTCATGGTTAGTGGGCATGATTTGGTTGATGACCAAAGTATTTGGAGTGGGAAAAGAAACATCTTATTTAAGAAGCAAGCAGAGCACTGTTGCCAGTTTGTAGAGTTTTGAGGGGGTCTTTAAGTTATAAGAAGATTGGAAAAATGTAGGAAGCAGATTATAAAAAGGATCTTAAAGCCAAAGAGAAGATTTAATATTTGAACTGGAAATGACAGAGCATTCCTAGAGTTTTTTGAATGTGGAAGGAGAGGGGGAGTTTGACATGGATGGATCTGTGATCTAGGTAGATGATTTTGAGAACTGACTGGAGTAGAGAGTGACATGTAGAACAATCAGCAGGCCATTAAAATAGTTTAGGCATCAGGTAATGGGGATTCTCACTGAGATATTAGGAAGGTAAAATCAACATGTGTTGGCAACAGATTAGATATGGGAGGTGAGAGAGGAGTAGAAGATGACACCTAAATTATGATCCTTGGCAATCAGGAGGATGGAAAATCCATTGATATAATAGGGAAGTTAGGAAGAAGGGAGGTTTTTTTTTTTTTGGGGGGGGAAATTAGTTCAATTTTGGACATCTTGAGTTCAAGATATCCATTAGGTAGATATAGATATGGAACTGGAGCTCAGCAGAAAGAGTCACGGTGCATAAGTATATTTGGGAATTATCAACAGAGAGATTATTATTGAATTCATGGGAGTTGATGAGATAAATACATGAAATTAAAAAAAGGGAGAAATGTATCATCAAAATAACTTTGAAATATATGATACAGAATTCTTGCAATTAAAAACAAAAGCACATGAAGGGAAAATAGAAAAATTTATTTAATTCTGTAATTAGGAAAAAAAAATCAGAATCTTTCCTCTTCTACCATGCTGGCAAAGTTTAAAGATAGAGGACTAGAAGAAGAAACTGAAATGGCATTATGAGAGGGAAGCTTTGATGTTAAAGGGACAGATGGAGAAAGAAGTGATACTGATTACTACCCTTGTCACCCTGAACAAATCATAGCTGCTCTCTGAGTTTCTGTTTTCTCTGCAAAAAATTCTGGGGTCATAACTACTCAACCAGGGACATCACTATATTTAAGATCACCCTAGCCTTATCTAGAAACATTCCTGCCCTGTCTCTTCATTTCCTTATAGAGTGAAAGTACAAAAAATGATTATTTTTAGAAAATTAAAATTTTTCTTTTGTCGTTAATTTAACAATCTTCAATAATCACAAACATTTCAAAATACAAGTACATAAAAGAAGATTGTATAATAAACTGTGAACTGCTGCTACTTCTAAGTATATATGTAATATCTGCATAAAACTAGTAAGGTAACAAAAAATCTAATTAATTTGTATGTCTTTTTACATCTTTTTTTCTTTCCTTGGACTTTTGACATATATTCTATTGATATATATATGCATATATATATTTCTATATAAAAAGAGGGAGAAGAGAGCCAAAGACAGAGTTCTTTGAGATACCCATGGTTAGTGGGCATGATTTGGTTGATGACCTACCCAAAGAAACTAAGAAGGTATGGTCAGATAGGTTAAAGAGGAGAATCAGGCAATCTCAAATAGAATAGAATATCAAGGAGAAGAGGGGAATTGACGTGAGAGGCTATGGAGGGGGGTGAAGAAGGATACAAAATCATATGTCCAGGTATTAATTAATTTAATAAATATTTATTAAACATCAACTATATGTTGGTAATCACATGGAATAGAGATTATGAGATATACTAAGATAAATAAAACAACATTCTCACTGTCAGGATTGTTATAAACTATATTGTGGAATCACTATAGTAAGGCCATAACTTTATCACTCAAGGGCTACTTTGGAGGTAATTAAGTCCAGCCACTTCATTTATAGCAGAAGTATTAATCTACAATCAAAAGGGACCTAGTTTATCTAGTTCATCTCTGCTATAATACAGATAAGGGAATTGAGTCTTAAGATGATAAGTGAATGGCACCAGATCATACAAGTAATAAGTTGCAGTGCCAGATTCAAATCTATCCGTATATTCATCACCATGCAGCCTGCCCATGTTCATAATGTCTCATGAGACACTAAAAAGGACATGCTATTGAGAGGTAAAGGACATAGATATAGCTCATTTATATGGTGTGCGACTATAGATAAGCTATTTAACATCTCTGAGAGTTACTTTCAAACTATGCATGATGGAAAGCGTTTTGTCCCAGGAACTGTTTAGGATGAGAGGAGAAGGCATTTTTCCTTCCTTAAACAATTATCAAAACCTCAATATGTCTTGAAGTCCTCCATGGTGATGTAGCACCTTCATTCCTCAAACCACCATCTTTACGAGTAATTTGTCCAAGATCATACAAGTGGTAAGTGTTGGAACTGGAATCCAGATCTCTTGATGCCAGCTCCAGCACTCTTTCTATTTGTACCCTGATGCTTCTAAGAATCCAAACACTAGACTCAACAACCTTAAATAAACAAATGGTCATACTTTGTAATAGAACCATCACAAACCAATCCATGTTTTCTGTTTGAAGAAATTAGCCTAGCTTTGGGTTGTAAATTACTTCAACAGCAGTTTAGTAGGTACACAATGGTAGACTTTTCTCATCCTGAGCATCTGTGCTTAATAAAATGACCCATGATGAAAACTTGCAAAAGCATAATTTTTTTCTTTCTAAGATTTCCTGTAGAGTTCCATTTATCATGCCATTGTTGATTTAGGTGTGAATGCTGGCCAATTGTAATTTATCACTGGTATTCTACACTACCGTTCCCTCTTCCTGTTGCCTTCCGGATACTTTACTGCCTCTGATAGCTCTGTGATTCATTTTCATCCTCTTTAGTATAAAATGGGGTTAGGGAGGATCACACCTTTACTGTTTCATTCATTTTTGTTTAAGTGGCATCAAATGAGAACAAACATAAAGCTAACAACCTGAGGAAAGAGCCTGGCTCGTTAAAAATGTTAATGAATCAGCATATCAGTTTGATGTATAAATCACAGTCATTTTCCAACAATGTCTTTAAAGTTTAGTGGACCAATTAATCATTGTCAGTGCCTCCATTCTGTTTTAAGTCATTAAATTAGAAAACTAATTTGTTGTTTCGATTTACTCCACTGATGAGATGCACAACCTAGTATATTTAGTACAACAGGACATAAAATCTAGATTCCTTGCTTCAGCTCAGCGCATAAATTTGGAAATCTATGATAAGAGAAGAAAGAATATATCATGCTTAATCCATAATATTTATTATACATTCCCACATGAGTTTATCCTTTTGGAGCTTAGGCTAATTTTCTATTGGTAAGGAATAGTTTCTTAATAATAACAGCTAACATATATATCATTTACTATGTATGAGGCCCTATCTTAAGTGCTTTATAATAATTATTTCATTTCATCCTCACAACAACCATAAGAGATAGGTGTTATAATTATAGTTATTCTACAAATGAGCAAACTGAGATAGAGGTTAAGTGACTTGCCTTGGGTTATGTAGCTAGTAGCATATGAATCTGGATTTGAACCCAGGTCTTTCTGACTGTAGTCCTATGGCTCTATTCACCAGACTACCTAGTTGCCTTAGTTTCTTGATAAAGAACAGTTTCTTCTGGAGATTAGAGTTCTTTTTTTTTCTGCCTTAAACAAATGATTCTGACATACATGATAAAACTAGTATTTTTTATGTTATAATTGGAGGGAAAAGTTATTGAAAACAGTGACACTTTTTTTCCTCCAAGGAAAATATTTGAAAAAAACAAAAAAAAACAATTAAAACCCATGTCATAGAATATAGAAACTTTAATTTGGAAGCTTAGAAACTGAATTTAATATGCTGCTCCTTCAGAAATCCTTTCTAGAAGATTCCTGATAGATTTTTATCTAGCCTCAATTAGAACAGTTCCAGGGATAGGGAAGAAAGAGCAAAAGAGGCATCCCATTCCACTTCTGGAAAAGCTCTGAAATTTACTGAGCTTAATCTGCCTCCTATTATTTTCTACTCAGTGGTCCATGTTCAGTCCTGTGTACCAACATGGAAGACATTTAATCCCTATTCCACTTGAATCTCTAAATATTTAAGGATAGCAGTCATGTTTCCCTTAAGCTTTCCATTTTCCAGACTGAACATCCTTAGTTCCTTCAACCATTCCTTATAAGAAGTCGTTTCCAAACCAACTACTATACTGGCAGTTTTCCTTGGGACTCACTCCAGTTCCTAATATCCCTCTTAAATTGTCATACCCAGAAATAGATGCAATAACACAGATGTGGTCTTACAAGGGTAGATTACAATGGGGGCTATTGCTTCCTTGATTCTGAGCTCTTAATGTAGCCTAAAATTGCAAGAGTTTTGGGGACAGCTGTGTCACATTGTTCAAGAGTTATAGAATCATAAAATGTTGCAGCCAGAAAGCCTTACAGATTACATAGTTCCTTTCTGTCTCATTTTGCACATGGAAAACCAAGATCTAGAAGGGCGAAACAACTCACTGAACAAATAACTAGTTAATAGAAGATCTAGAATTAGAACTGAGGATTCTAGACTCAGTGTCATGAACTGTTGGCTAATGTAGTTTTTGGTCATTTAAAGACAAAAAATTTCATATGAACCATTATTAAGTCAGATCTCTCATTTTAGCCTTCTATAATTGTTCTCTTTTAACTTAAATCCAAGTCATTCTGTACATGTCTTCAATTTAATTTCTGTATTTACTTTTTAATTTGTGATTTATCCCTATAGAAGAACATGAGCTTTTTGAGATCAGGGACCATTTTGCTTTGACTTTGTTTTACCAGTGCCTCACACAGTTTTTGGTCTTTTGAAGGCACTTAAAAAATTGAATGGAGTTCCTTTTGGTCAGTCAATCTAATCTATCTAGATACCTTGGAATTTTGATTCAGCTATCCAGTATCTTAGATGTTGTTTTCAGCTCAATTTCATCTATTATTGCCATATATTCTAGAAAAGACAGGAAAAATATATTGAATCGTAAAAAATCAAATCAAAGAGTTTGTCAGCATACCATTTAAACACTATATCCAAGTTCAACCAATTGAGTAAATAAGCAAAAAACATTTAAATGTCTATTATATTTCAGGTACAATAGAGACCTAAGTGAAATATTTCCTGTCCTTGATAAATATTTTGTTGGGAAAGATAAAATGCATACACACACACACATACACACAAACACACAAATATACATAATGTACACAAGTTATTTTTTGAGGGGAGGGGAATTGGGAGGCAACAATCAAACAAAGCACAATAGCTTGAAGGCTCAAGAAAAGTTTCATGTAGAAAGTGGCATTTATTTGAAGGAATGCCAAGAAATAATGGTGAAGAGGGAGTTTATTCCAGGCCTAGGGGCAGCCAGTGAAAACGAAAGGATCATTAACATCAAATTATTTATCAAAACTCTTTAATTATACTAGCTCAACTAGCTGCAAAGCCACTTCAATGGAGAATTGCCAGGGGCTAAGACTTCTGAAAAGGGCACTAATCTCATGGAAGAGAAGCAGATCACAGGCCTGAAAGCAAATTTCGGATATCCCTCTCTGAGTGTACCATCATGCTTTCCATATTGCTCATCTGGACTTACTCCAATTCAGAGGTACCCAAATAAGAGACAAAGCCCCTGGGTAGTGATTAGCACTATGGACCCTGCAGAGACACAACCTATACTTAGTTGTGATGATGGAATCTCAGCACATCCAAGACCATATATGGCCATAATGATTTTCTAGGGGATAATAGAGTTCCAATCCTGCCTGTGATGGTTATTAATTATGGAGCCACAATCAGATCTTTTCTTTCTTTGAGCCTCATTTTCCTAATCTTTAAAACAAGGATAGTAACTCATGGGGTTGCAGTGAGGATCAAATGAGATAATGTATGTAAAGTGCTTTCTATAGATCAGATCACATAAATGTAAGAGATGATGATGATGTCAATTGATGGCAATCACAACTTCTTATTTACTCTGGTATCTGAACTGCTTCTCACTCTTTCCAAGCAGAATAGAGATGCTTCAGTCATTATTATTAAAAAAAACCTCTTACCTTCCATCTTAGAATCAATACTGTCTATTGATCCCAAGTTGTCAGAGCAGTAAAGGCTAGACAATTGGAGTTAAGTGACTTGCCCAGGATCCCACATCTAGAAAGTGTCTGAGGTCAAATTTGAATCCTGGACCTCCTGTCTTTAGACCCATCTCTCAATCCACTGAGCCACCTAGCTTCCCTCCAGTATTATATTTTAACAATTATGTCTTTTTACCTTAAATGTTCTCATATTATCTGTCTAATACTCTCTTCTAGAATTTCTTTAGAGATCAATATCAGGGTCACAGATTTATGGTTTATAAAATGCAACTTTCCTTCTATGTAAAAAATCATTCTCAATTTCTTAGAGCCTTTTATATTCTCTATGATTATTCAAAATTTAAAACAGTAATGTTTAAAATTTCAAAATATTTTCAAAACACTTTGATTGGAAACTTGAATTAACTCTTATTACCTTTTACTCATTTTTTTCCTCCTAAAAGTGCGAATTTAAAAGATTATAATTGGTCACTACTTTTCTTCATTGCTGTTCCTTTTCTGTCTCCTATAGGTTTCACTGTCTCTAACAACAAAGTAATTTTTTTCATGCTCTTCACTCTAAAATGAGAGGGCATCTTTACTGTTACAGTTTTTTTAATGGAAAATAAGGAACGCAAACATGAAACTAAAAAATTCTTAGAAAGCACCTGACTTGTTAAAAATGTAAATAAAACCTTTAAAAGTGGAAAAGGATCAATGTAAAAAGATAAGTGAGAGTATAGTCTGAGAAGGTTTTATATTATAATACTTATCTGGATTTTTGAACCCATCAATGAGGGTTTTGTCCTTTAGTATAAATCAAAATACACATGTACCTTCTCATCCTATAGGATTTTTTCTACCTGTTATAAACATTATTTTATGGTAGAGGGAATAAATAGCTGTGCTATGCTTGGTATTTAATTTGTAAATTAAATATCTTTTTTTTTTTTTTTTTGGCTAGAAGCAAATGACCTTTTATTCCAAGAAAATGTTGTCTTACATGGGGAAAATACAACTTTTTAAAAGCAAAAGGAAAGCACAAGGAGGTAAATATAAGAAGTGTGAACCAGTATCTATATCACCCAAAAGTTCAGAATACAAAAGAGCTATAGAAGATGCAGGCCATACAGGACCAATTTCAACAAGAGGAAAAGGTGATTGATAATTCAAGTGGAAGGTACCCTTCTGCCTTGGAAGCCAGGATATGCTAGACTCTCAGTCACTCCTGAAATTCTTTAGTGTAAAATGCAGTCACATAACAGAATTGTGTTGAGAATCTTTTCTAGAAGTGACATGGTCATTGCTTCTTTAGGGAGATACTCAATATAAGATATAACTAAACTTTGGATATTTTCTTTGGAGTTCCACTCTGGCATTGGCAGGAAGTGGGGAAGTAAGGTTATAATGAGCCAGAGAATTTGAGAAAAGCCTGACTCATATCATTAGGCCCTAGCTGTCTGCAGAATGAATCCAGGCTCCATGATTCTGTGTAATTCTTAGCAGTTTTCTTCCATATACACTCCAGAAATAATTTGCTTAATATCCTGGAGACCTTCCTGTAGTTACTTTTTGTAAATTTTGAAGGGACCAGTATAGCTCATTGGTTGTCCATATGTTTATACTTCCCTCTCTCAATGTGACTGGCTCACCTCCTTTTCTCATTATACACATCTTTATTTAATTTCTTGCTTTTTCACATCATTGCAAATATCCTGGAGTGTTCTTGTACCTACTCTATCACTCAAAGTTACTTGTTGGTTTTTCTGTAACTTTGTTTCTTCAGAGATCATGGTGGGCCAATAGATGAAGCTATCTTTCATTATCCAGAGAACATGCATCATTTTTTGTTTTTCTTTCAGGGAGCTTTTTGAAAGAATTGTATAATTGTTCATTTACAATGAAAGCTTCTCTCTTCCTCCTCTGGGGGAACAAACTCATTGTCTCTCTGCAGTGCCTTTCCTAGATATATGTACTGATAGCTCAATTCAATGAATTGGCTGCCCAATTACATCCTATATTCTAAAAATAAGCATTTTATATATTTAGAATTTTCTGTATTTGTTACAAAGATATTTTGAACAATAAAATTAGAATTTTGTGATTAGATGGCACCTCAGAGGATATATCAGTCAAATTCAACATGAATAAGAACACCCTCTATATAATATCTGATGTCATCATATAGCTTTTGCTTGAAGACTTCAAGTGAAGGGAATCCCACTAGTACCCCTGGCAGCTCTTTTACATCTGGCTAATTCTAAAGAAGGACTTTCCTTACATCAATCAAATTTTCCCCTTTACAACTTCTACCCTTTGTTACTAGTTCTGCCTTCTGGAGCTAAGAAAAACTAATGTAAACACTCTCTTTTATATGATAGTCTTTTGAGCAAATGACAAGAACTTAGTACATGTCTACTGTATACCAGAGATACTGTGCTAGGCTCTAGGGATAAAATGATAAAAAACAAAAAAACCCCAACAACAACCATTTTCTCCCCTCAAGCAATTTGCATTCTCTTAAATGAGAAATGGAGAGAAATAACTGTAAACAAGATAAATGCAAAGTAAGCACAAGATAGTTCTAGGGTGTAGGGGAGCTACGAGTAACTGGAGGAATCTTTATGTGGAAGAAGGTGAGGAAGTTTTGGAAGGAAGTAATAAAATATTTGGAATAAGATGGGGATGCATCACAAACAAAAGAGATAGCCTAAAATCCATGGAGATAGAAGGTGGGTATTATAAGAGGAAGAGTGAAAAGTCCAGTTTCATTGAACTGCAGAGGGTTGGAAGAGAAATAAGTATAATGAGACTCAAAATGTGGGTTGGGATAAGGTTGTTATGAACTTCAAATACCATACAAAAGGATTTGCTTTTTAACCTAGAGGAAAGAGGGAGCCACTGGAGATTATTGTTACATGGAAAGGATATGGTCAGATTGACATTTGAAGAACTCTGACAGCTATGAGGAAGATAAATTAGAATCAGAAAAGGGGGACCAATCAGGAGGCTATTGCAGTAGACCAGGCCAGAGATTATAAGAATATGAGCTAATGGTAGTGACTATGTGAGTACTGAGAAGGTGAAAGATCTTAGAGATCTGGAAACAGAAAGATGGAGTGAGGAAATCAGGAGTGGAATTATTGCCTACATTATGTAATATTGTATTAGAAATGCTAGCAATAGCAATGAGAAGAAAAAGAAACTGAAGGAATCAGGATGGGCAAAGGGGTAATAAACTATCTCTCTTAATTATATATGTATGTATATACATATATATATTCACACATATGTATGCATATAATCCTAGAGATTCAACTAAAAATTAATTGTAATCAAGTCCACTTTAAAAAGACTTTTAAAAGAACGCTTTGAAAGGATACAGTTAAAATACTATACAACTCTTCCTGCAGAGTCAGCATAGCAAATAGGTAACTAGAACTCTGAACGATATCCTCTCAATCAAGATCTTTTTGAACTCTAAGTAAGAGACAAAACATGTGTTAGTTGATGAGTTAACCTAATATACCCACTGCTTGAGTGTCTGCCCAAGTGTATGAAATTCTGGAAGGGGCTATTGAGAAGGGAAGTGAGGGAGTCAAGGTAAAAGGAACAGAAGGAAAAAAAGGGATCCCATTGCAGCCTAGCAGGGGACCACTCCAAACTCAGAAATATGAAGGCACTGGTAGCCCAATTTCTCTTCTCCCATGACAACTCTCCATCTTCTCACTCATTAGTCAAGTAAAATACAATTCCTATCCCAAAGCTAAAGCTGTGTTCTGAGCAGGGCAGAGCACCGAGCATCTTATTACTTCTTTACTCCAGAACACTAAGCATTTGTTTTTCTCTTATAATAATATTTCCCCCTAATTAGTGGTAAAAACCATGTTAATATTCATTTTCTTTAAAAAATTGAGTTCAAAATTCTCCCCTTCCTTCTTACCCTCCACTTCTGACTCCCCTTACTTTGTAAGCAATATTTTTTTTACAATGTAAAACATTTTTTTCCATATTTTACTAAGGATTTCTTAATGTAAGATTATTAATAAAATTGAGATTGTATTAATATTTGGGGCTTCTGGGTCATGCTGTGGTCTCATGTTGACCTTGCTTTCTGCTAGGACTTGCATATCTTTTTTTTTACACAAATTAATATCGAGGTATCATCTTGCTGCTATCATCTTGCTCTGTTGAAGCTGATTTGTAAGATTTGTCATGTGTCCTTATTAAAATGTTTTCTATTATATGCCTCCCAATATTCTAGACTGTTGAGATCATTTATGATCTTGACTCTGTCATCTACTGTGTTAGCTATTCTGCTCAACTTTTTGACATCTGAAAATCTGATAAACATAGAATCTGTGCCATTATTCCAATAACTGAATTAAGAAGAAAAAAATGTCAAGTTGAATAGGACCAAGAACAGATCCCCAGAGCAGTTTAGTGAGAATTTAATTTCCAAGCTTACATTGAAACATAAATAACTATACTTTGTATCTGGCTGTTCAATTGTTTTAAATTCTATCCATTCATCTGTCATTTAGTCAATTTCCTATCTTCCCTTAAAACACTCTGTACGGGTATTGTTAAATGCAAATAGAAAAGGGAACCATCAAACCACACAAATCATCATGATCCCCCTGATACTCATACTGATAACCAAACTAAGAAAACCAAATTTTAGCATTATCTATTTTATTGCATTGAATTGAAATTTCAACCCTACGCCATACTTTCTTTTATAGTTTTTCTGAATTTTCCTGCATGGATATCTTTATAATATACAATACTGTAATATTTCTACTCTAGTAGCATCTCATCCCTCATGGATAAAGAATGCCCTTCCAAAGCCATTTTCTTCTACCAAGTGTCACTGACATATGTAACATTTAATTTCCCTATATTACTATATTGGGGTATTTATGTTTTTACATATATATTCATTGGTTTTTACTGTACCATTCTTGGATTTTGTCTTCAAGAAATACTTGTTATCTGTATTACTATCCTGTTTCCTACATTGTAGTTACTGTATGGAATTTAGTGGGTGGTTATTTGCAGAGGGAATTTTCTCCTTTTCTATTTATTTTCAGTTTTAAAACTTTTCAATTAGATTCATGATACTTACTATGAAGACTCTCTTTCTAAGATACAGTCCTGAAATTTTCTCTTCACATTCATAGCAATCTTTGATAATTCTTACACCTTCTTACTTTGTTAACATCTTGGAAAGAACTTTCTTTCCTCTATCTTAAGGCTAGTTTCTTGTCTTGGTTTACCTTCTTGTCTTATCAAGATTCTTTTTCAACTAGAGTTTTACCAGATCTCCAACTCTTTAGTACTAATCATTTTCTTTCTCATTCTTCCTTTTCTCCTAATTCTTTTCTCATATACTTATGCTGGTGTCTTTCCACTTAAAATGGATTTCTTTGAGGAGATTCTATAATGTTCTGGGATTTCATTCAAACAGTATAATTTCTTCTGCAAATAAGAGAGTAGAGGGAAAGGCTTTATTTATTTTAGAAATGATAATTTCCCATTAAAATGCTTTTCTGGTTTCTTTAGAAATTCATCATTCTGTGAGAATAGATCAACTCTGAAACTCATACCTCCAATAGTCCCTTGGGACCCTTCTTCCCTCCCTCTGCTTAGAGTAGGAAGAAGGTACACATTTGAGAGTTATTCACAAATTTTCCATCATTTAAGGGGGGCACTAAGAGAACTCTCCATCATTTCTCACAAATTACTTTCCTGGACTTCATTATCTATTAAAATTCATCACTTTGAAAGATAAAATAAACTTTAAAATGCATTTTCTTAGATATTTTCTTACTTTAGTCATATTACTTTATCGTGTTCCCTACCCCTGATCTGGGTAACCTTTTACTCTCTAAAGTTATTTCAATTGTATTTCTCTTCCTCACCCCATTAAATTTGTGATTTTTTTTTAGGGCAAGGACTAACTATGCTTTTTTTTTTATTGCCAGCACTTAACACAGTGCCTGGAACATAGTAGGCACATCATGGTTATTGGCTTTGATTCCAACTCTGAATTTATAACTTTATAGACTCATCTATAACTTGTAACTGTGAGCACACATTTCCTTAATTTATATCTAAATTAAAATCAATATTTGGATGGCCATTGAGCAGAACAGAATTAATATTTGCATTTATAAGGGAATCATGTATGATCTCTTTTCATGAGAGACTTCTTGCTAGAGATAGGGTATATAGTTCTTAAAGGGTGGTACTGCATCTATTTCATCTTTGAAAACCAGAAAAAGGCTTCTCAAGGGGAACGAGTAAGCTATCAATTATTTCTCATTAAGCCCAGTTTAAGAACTGCCCTATTTGTTGTTGATTTTAACCATTCTCTTTCTGGTTGATTATCTGTCTACACATAAACAGCTGATTCTGATATGACTCCCATATCAGTAATTTTCCGACAAAGTATAGTTGTCAACAAGCATTTATGAAGAGCTTACAATGTTTTAGGCACTGTGTTAAGTGCTAGGAATATAAATAAAAAGAATGAAGAAAAAATATAGTCCCTTGCTCAAGGAGCAATTAGAGAAGATAACACTTAAAGGAAACTGAAAACCCAAAACCAAAAACTAGAGATAGGATGAATTAAA
This sequence comes from Gracilinanus agilis, assembly GCF_016433145.1. NCBI lineage: Eukaryota > Metazoa > Chordata > Mammalia > Didelphimorphia > Didelphidae > Gracilinanus > Gracilinanus agilis. The sequence continues at coordinate 376,081,128 of NC_058133.1, read as the reverse complement.
GTGGAGAGGGACAAATTTAGGTTGTTATATCATGTTTTTCCTCTCCAATATCCTCAAAACCTCTTCTAAAAGAACATATTCATGACATATAGATTAAGTCTTCTGAGTTATTTAAATGCCTAAGGCCTTGTTAATTTTTTTAACCCTCAGCCGTAATTTTCACTACACTCTTCTCTTTTCTTATCACTTAAGCACTGAATGTCAAAGTCTATACTGGCAGGGTTTGGAGAATCATGTCAAGTTTTCCAAATAGTTTTTTTTTGTCTATTTATCTTCTGCTACAGATGTTACTACATAATTTGTAATTAGCAAATAGGTGGCACAGTAAATAGAAGCCAGGACCTGGAGTCAGGAAGATCTGAGTTGGGCAAATCATGTACCTTCTGCTTTGCCCAGTTTCCCCATCTGTATATTAAGGAAAATAATCACACCTATCTCACAGGATTGTTGTGAGGATAAGATGAGATATTTGTAAAGTATTTGCGAACCTTAAGGTGTTCTATAAATGTATTCTCTTTGTTGTTGTTATTATTATTAACATCATTAATCATCACAGTTGAACTTTTGCTTATCCACTGCAAAATGAGAATGTCTAACTACTTTAAGGGAATGATTTGTATGATATCTGCAGAGAGCTTAAATCCATAGGAAGATTGGGAGTTTCTTTTCTAAATCATAAAGAACATATATTAATTCTTTCAAGGTTTTATTTTATTGTTTTTATCAATACAACATGACACTGAAAAGGTAATCTTAGGCTAAATTCAAGGAAACTAAATGTTAGGAATGAGGGAAAGATTTGTTAGATTTTTTAATTTTATCTGAAGTTTTAGCACAATAAGCATTGTATGTTGTCACAGTTTTTTTCAGGGTCGTGTGTTCTATGTTGGGATTTATAGAAGATGAGAGTCACTCTCTATATTAGAGTCAGTGGATAGAACAAAGTCTAATGAGTAAATAAAAATTTTATGGATTTTTATGGCCAAAGAACACATAGCTTAGTGCAGGAGTTCTTAATTTGAGTTCTATGAACATATTATTTCTGTTATAAAAATGACAGGAAATAAGCATGAAAGGAGTGTGGATAGGTAGGAAAGTAGAGACATTTGCAAAGAAATATGAGAGCTTGTAAATGCCTGAGAATAGCTTAGTTTTGATAATTGTATTTCAGCAAAATTAGTTTTATTTGTAATTTTATATATTTAAAACATTATTCTGAGGAGCCTGAATCTTTCACTAGATTGCTAAAGGTATCTATGACATGAAATAAGAAAAAACCTTTGTCTTTGGCTAACCTATTGGCAAAAAGGAAAAAAAATACTTTTGTATTATCTGGGATGATCTTTTGAAAGAAGACACAGTCATGGGATTTTAAAATCATAGATTTAGAGCTAAAAGGGGCCTTCAGGTTGAGCTCTTCTGGAGGAAGGTAAGTGGAAGATTGGATAGAATCCTGTGTCCTGAGTAAAATTAGACCTGAGTTTAAATTTGATATGACTCTTACTAGCTGGACCACCTTGGTCAAGTCACTTTTCTATTTGTCTCAGTTTCCTCAGAAATAAATGAACTAATAATAGCACCAACTGCCCAGGTTTGTTATGAGGATCAAATAAAATAATATTTGCAAAGAGCTTAACATATATCACAGTGCTTAGAAGAAGTGATTGATTAATAAATTTGTATTTCCTTTCTTCCTTCTTTAAAGAGGAGGAAATTGAGGTAAGAGAGATGATTAATTCACTTCCCTATGTTTATACAGCTAATAAATTTCTGAGGTAGGACTGAAATTCATTTCTCCCTAACTCAAATCTATCACTCTATCCTCTGTGCCATAGTGGTGCTTCTAGTAAATGTATTGCTGAGCCTCTATTTGAGGACTAGCTAACATGATACAACGTGTAAGAGTTTGCTGTTTTCTGGTCCAGCTTTCAAGAACCTGATATCTTTACACCATAATGAGGTCATCTGAGTAGGACTTTCATGGAAGAGGTCCCTATGTAATGTCAAAAGAGTGAAAGAAAAGCTGGTAGCACATTGGGTAGGTACCTTATGGAAGAATGGAATTGACAGAATGGAACTGACAAAAGTCACAAATGATCCAAAGGAATGTCTAGGTGGTGATATGTATTGTTTGAGGGAATATTCTCTTCTCCCTAGTTCCCAGTGGATCCAGGATCCACTAAAACATTTCCATGCTGAAAATTATGAGTAAGGTAGATAAGTGAATGAAAGATACAAATGAAAATGTTTATGTAAGTTTATGATTTTCTGAAAGTGTTTGTTCTAAATTCAAGTACTCTGCTCATATTTTAGGAATGTATGTAGTCATTTAGTTTGTGTCAAGAGGGGGAGGAAAAAAAGACTGTGTATGGTCAAAACAAGAAAAAGGGACTGAGTTTTTTTTGAGACTGACTTGGAAACACATGGAAATGAGACCATATGGAGAATGGGATTATTCAATTCCAGGATATATCATTTCTGCTTTAAAAATGACAGGAAATGAGTGGCAGGAGTGTAGATAGGTAAAAATGTGAAGAAATATGGGGGAAATAGTGTCTTCCTTCCATTTCAACACCAAGAACTGCATGTAAAATTATGTGAAGTGACTTTAAAAGCAAGGGAAAAACATGAATTTAATATATTCTTACTGATGCCTCCATCAGAGGCAATGACAATAATAGCTAATATGATTGTAGTATTTTGTATTCAAATGAAAAAGTTTGAGTGTTTTAAATTATATACTCTTCTGTTAGGAACTAGAACAGTAATTGTTTAATTTAAACTCACCTTCAGATGTAAACCTATATAAAGGAATATTTTTGTGACAACACTTTAGATAAATTTGAATACTTTGTATGATATGCAACATATGGCTGAGAATTTCACTGGTGGCAGTTCATTACTTCTAGATGTTTTCAAAGGGAAATATCCATTTTTAAATGCACATTTTGTGTCATCAAAATCACCATTTCACAAAATTTGTTTTGCAGAGAAATAGTCTCAGGTTCTCTAATGGAATGAAAACCAATAGAAGAATAATAAATATTTTAGTGAAAAGTTGGAAAACAAGTATAATTTAATGAGAGGGAGAAAAAAGTACAAAACTTACGTTGCAAAGGAGAGTGAGATGACTTCAAAAGGAGGCCCTGGCAAGATGCCATGAGAAATTTTAGAAAGAATAGCTCACTTTTACCTGGGTATGGATATGAGCAGGAAAGTGATTCAGGGAAGGATTCATGGTAGAGGTGGCACCTGAGCTGAGGCTTGTAGGAAAGAAAAAACCTCAACTGAATCATGGAGTGGGAACAAAGTGAATTCCTTTTGGGCAAAAGAAATAGCATGTGTAAATATAGTGATATAATAATGGGCAGGACAAGAGTAAGGTATGCAGATAAATACAAATAGATGGAAATGTAGAATAAATGAAAGGGAGTAGTATGAGACTGGAGAGGTGCTTGTAGGCAGGTTTTGGATGGTCTCAAATGCTATTGTCAAGACTGCTTATCCAGTAGAGGTGAGAATTGAAAAGAAGATAAAGAGTTTTTAGGAAAGTATGACTATACTCTGTATGAGAAAGCCTAAACTGCAGTGGTTTCAGTGAAATTCTAGAAGAAAGGGCAAATGTGCAAGATTGAAGTAGGAGGAATTATAAGACTATGTGGGGAAGAGGATAATTAAAGATAACTTTAATGTTCTGAGCCTAGCAGAATGAAGTCAATATCCCATGTATTTGTATATAGTATGAATTTGCAAATTATTTTCAAGTGTAATAATAATAGTTAATATGTATCATTTTGACAAATGAGGAAACGGAGGCAAACAGAGTTAAGTGACTTGTCTAGGATAATACAGCTAGTAGGTATTTGAGGTCAGATTTGAACTCAGGTCTTCCTGACTCCAGGGATGTCACTCAATCTACTGGGTCATGTAGCTGCTCCTGCTAACATACATATATGTACATACATAAATACATACATATATGCGATTGTATATAAATAAAGGTCTTATTTGACCCTCACAATAACTTTACAAATGACAAACTATTATCTACATTTTACAGATGTGGAAATGGAATTTAAGTGAAATTAAAAAAAAAAACTTTCTCAATCATATAGCCAGTGTCATAGAAAGAATTTCCTGATTTGATGCCCAAAGCTTAATATAATATATCATATAACTCTGCTGATGTGTGGATCATTTGAATTTCAACAAAGAATTCAAAGTACAGAGAAGACATTATTTTTCTTTTTGTAGATAAAACCTCCACATTAAGCCTACCCTGAGACTTGATTATATGAATGTAAGTGACAAAGCTTCTGATATGGGCAGGCATTTGAAGGTCTGCCTAGAGAAGGTCAGAGAAGTTCATCGCTGCAAGGTTGACCACTGAGTGATGAATCTTTTGCTTTACAACAATTCGTGGAACCATGAACGAAGGCACATACTTGTTATATGCATCTGGAAAGGCACTAATGGCTCTCAAATTTGAAAGAAGTTTGCAGATGAGAAAACTGAGGATTAATAAATTTGAGAGATGCATCCATGTTCATGTGGCTCACAAATGGACTTTCAGGCTAGAACCCAAGTACTTTGGTGGCAATACACAGCCTGACAATTCATTTTTAGGAAGTGTGAGACAGTACAAAGAACACTATCTCTGAAGTCAAGGATCTGAGTTCAAATTTTTTTTTTTGGCAATTGCTTTCTATGGGGACTTGGGTAAATCACTTAATCTCTTAGTTTCCTTTATATGCAAAATGAGAAAGTTGAACAAGATGGCTTTTGGGGACTCTTCCAGTTCTGGATTTTTGATATCATGATTATTAATTCCAGGATACTAGGGTCAATAGTGTCTATTTACTTCATAATTTTCTTTTAAATGAGCAAATTTCAAAAGACATAATTAAGAATATATTTTGCTAGGCAAATCTTGAAACACCGTTGAAAAGTATACTTACAAGAGATAGTTCTGATAGATAACTCTGACAGCAGGGATGGTAGAGATGGAGAAGAATTCTAATCTCATGTTCCAGAACTCCTGTTATTTGTATGTTGGGGGAATAGGGAATCATTTGCTTTCAACAATTCATAATAAAAGAAATTTGCCATTTCATTTTCCATGTATGAAGCTATCAGATAGTAAAGAGAGTCCCATAATACCATTATACCCCAGAAACACCTTCATCTCATAGGTTTATGCAACTACTAGCATTATACTCTAGCCTAAAAGTCAAAACTTCATAGTTTTTTTCTGAAATACTGGACTGAATACATAAATTTTTATTATGTAAACAACAGAAGTGGTTATTGTTAATAAATCATTTAAACTTTTGCCCAACTCACCCAAAGATAATTTAAGTGGCCCCAAGAAAAAGCTTTAAATTTGCTTCCTGTCTGAATTGAAGGAGAAAATGAAAGGTGCTCTGACAAAAATGCAATGGCCATTCTGCCCAGGCCAAATAAACACTTTTATTTCCTCTCTTTTTCTAAAATAAACATAACTCAACCCAAAGTTTATCTTTTCTTCATTTGGAATTCTATTGTGGTGCTCACATCACCACAGAAAAAGGGCAATGTTATTGAACATGCATGCTTTGGTAGGGGAACATAAGGCATTTATTACAAACGAATTCCAAATAATTAGCGTAGGAGATCATGAAATGTTCAGAGGGGGAAAAAAAGCCAGGACTGTATTTCAAACAGAAGGGGGTCCGGACCATTAATGGGTAATCTGCACTGCTTTTGTTAATCCCTTGGGGCTCTGGTTACAGGTGGTTCGTATTTCTGAGCAGTGAAGTATGCTAGATGAATGGAAAATTTCTCTTTAACATTTTTCCACTACCCAGGCTTAGTTAAAAAAAAAATCACTAGATAGGGCATCTGGCTCATTCTAACATTTGATTTGTAGAAATATCACCATGTTCCTAAACCTATCCTGTTGCTATTTACACTGAAGAGATGTTTCATAGAGTTATAAATTTAGAAATACAAAGGATTTTAGAGAGCATCACATCCAAACCATTTGTTTTATGGATGAGGAAACTGAAGCCCAGACAGATTAAAAGATTTATCTGGGGTCACATAGTTAGGAAGAATTGGAGCTGGGATTTGAACTCAAGTCTTCCTGACTTCAAGGCATGGTGGATAGAGTTTTGGGTCTGAAGTCAAGAAGACTCATCTTGAGATCAAAGCTCACATCAGACACTTACTAACTCTGTGACCCTGGTCAAGTTATTTAACCCTGTTTGCATCAGTTTCCTCATCTGCAAAGCGAATTGGAGAAGGAAACAGAAAACCACACCAAGCCAAGAAAATTCCAAATAGGGTCATGAAGACTCAGGTATGACTGAGCATCAACAGCTTCCTAACTTCATCTAACATTCTACCAATAATAGATAATGGCTTCATTCTTCCTTTTCAGAAAATTATGGTGTCATGGGATGATCAGTGATACATCCATGGAATGAAGTCACTCCTGATATATAGAATCAGGAGTTTGGCATTTAGTTTAAAACTCCTGCCTATGAGGAGACTGAATCCTAAAGACCTAAAGTTATAACCATTTGCAAAGTGTGTATGAAGTAGTATTCTACCCCAGGTCTTCCTGACTCCAAGTCTAGAACTCTGCCCGCCATGACACACTACTTCATGATACCCTTTTCACAGAACTATAGTGTAATGGGAGTAATCAGGGGAACTCCATCCCAAATCTGCTAGGCTTGAGCTATCCCATGATATAGATATGAAAGAATCCTGGGAAGTTATCTGGCCTAATATTTAGGAAAGAGACCCAGAAAGAATACGTGATTTGTCCAAGATCACACAGCTAGTAAAGTAAGAGGCAGAGTCAGAAGTGCACTTTAATCTGTTGCATTTTATACTATACCACTGGTTAGATCTCACTGAGGCAATGTTTATAAATGACTTTTCATACAGCCTTAAAACTATAACTTTGCTCTAGGAAAAAGAAGGCATTCGATTTAATATTTAAGCCCACTAGGACTAAGAAAAATTGAATATATTTTTAAAAGAAAAGAATAATCATGCTTTCAGTATGTTACCTTTAATTTGTGATGAATTGCTTAATCTTCCCATGAAGAACATATAAATTTAAAAATTAAAGCAAAAGGATGCCTAGCAAAATAAGGCTCTGAGTTTTAGCCAAAAGAGGATTTGGAAATTCAGTTGAAGAGAGGAAGTTTGACAAATGTGCACGAAGCCAGCTTCACACATCCATCCCTTAACCAGAGCAATAAAACATCTGCAGTATTGTCTTTCATCTTTAAACCTATCCAATTTTATTTCCCATTACTCTTGAACTTAAGCTCTCCATTCTAGCCAGGCTAATCTCATTCTTCCATGGACATTCTTTTTTACATTCTTTATTTTCAGCCAAACCAGACTATTTGAACTCAGCATGCTATCTCTCACCTCAGTGCATTTATGTAAGACATTGTCATGCCCAGAATGAAAGCTTTTGTGTATATTTACCCAAGGTGAAAAATACTCCTATATTTGCTATGTATGTTTTGTACACAGCTGGTTGTGGCGTGTCACTGAGAAACTTATCACCTCAATATAATTTCTCTGTGACTATAACAACTTTCTCCACCAAATTTATCCTACTTCACGCAAGGCTAGGATGTTGGGAAGTTATTAGAGAAGGGGATGAAATGGAGAATCTGAAGGTCAATGGTAATCATAAGGGTTACTTTGAAAGAGATAAATTTTGTTTTTAGTCCTTTGAGGAAGAGAGGTTGTAGTTTGAAAATTATAAGCTTGCTAACAATAAAACATCCCAATAATTAATAAAATAAAAATGAAATCATGCACAGTCCTTAAAATCCACATTAATTATAATTTGTTTTTAATGTGAATATTAACTATTATTGTTGTTGTTTATGTGGTTACAGTCTGTGTGAAGTGATTTTTTATTTTGCTTTCTTCATTCTACATTACTTTAGAAACACAGTATAAACATTAAAGGTCTGTAATTAAATATTGGATTGCTCTTCACAATGTGGGGGGAAAATGCCAGATTTGGCATGAAAGATACTGGGTTCAAATCCTGTCTCTCCCCTTATTTAGTTATGTTACCTTGAGCATGCCATTCAATCTCATTATTCCCATCTATAAGATGAGAGGATTGGACAAGATGACCACTAAGGTCAGTTCCAGTTCAAAATCTATGATCATTTGATCTGCAATCTCAAACATGTGAGTAGTATATCTGACAGTTCAGATCACCCATGCCTGCCATTTTAGAGAACTCTTGACTATGTTCTATTATGAATTCAATAAGGAAATTTCCATGTTATATAATGGGGTGTCTTTTTCACCTTTGCCTGTTCTGGTAAGTAAATTGAGCACAGAAGCTATCTGTTGGTCATTCTTTATGTGTGACTTATATTTTAAAATATTTTATTGCATTTTTATTTATTTTGTTAAACATTATGGAATTACATTTATAAAACTTACTTTTAATGTTCAGTTAAAAATTGAGTTCTAAATTCTTTACCTTATTTCCTTTCTTCACAAACCTATTGATAAAGTAAGCAATGGGATATCAATTTTGCATATAAAGTAATACTAAATATATTTCTATATTACCTATATTACAAAAAAGCAAGAAAATAAACAAATATGCTTCTATTTGCATTCAGTTTCATCTGTCCTCTTTATTAAGTTGTGCATAGAATTTCTCATCATGGGCCCTTTAGGATTTTCTTGGATCGTTGTAGCGATCATAGTAACTCGTTTTAACTGTTGATCATCAACTCAATATCGTTGTTACTGTGTACAATGTTCTGGTTCTGCTCATTTCATTTTGCATCAGTTCCTATAGATATTCCAAGGTTCTTTTGAAATCATCCTGCTTGCCATTTCTCATAGCACACTAATATTCCATCACAATCATATGCCACAAATTATTCAACCATTCTTCAATTGATGGACATTCCCTTAGTTTCCAATTCTTTACCACCAAAAAAAGTTGCCATATGTATTTTTGTACATATAGTGCCTTTTCCCTTGTCTTTGATTTCTTAGTGGTATTGCTGGGTCAAAGGGTATGTATGCTTTTATAGCCTTTTTGGCATGGTTCCAAATTGTTCTCCAGAATGGTTGAACCATTTCATAATTCTATCCTAAGTGCATTATTGTACCATTTTTTCCACATCCCCTCCAATATTTGATTTACCTTTTCTGTCTTGTCAGTCAATCTAGTAGGTATGAGGTAAAACCTCAGAGATGTTATAATTTGCATTTCCCTAATCAGTAGTGATTTAGAACATTTTACTGTGGCTATTGATAGCTTTCATTTATTCTCCTGAAAACTTTTTATTTCCTCTGACAATTTATCATTTGAGGAATAATTCTTATTTTTATAAATTTGACTCAGTTCCCTATATATTTGAGAAATGAGATAAACTTGCTGTAATAATGTCCCCAAGTTTCCTGCTTTCCTCTTTTATCATGGCTGCATTTTTTTTTTTAGTTTGAGCAAATACTTTTTATTTTCGTGTAATGGAAATTATCCATTTTACTTCCTGTAATCCTCTGTATCTCTTGTTTTGTTGTAAACTTTTCTCTCATCCATAGACCTGACACACACATTTCTCCATGCTCCCATAATTTACCTTAAAAAATCTTTCTGTCTTAGTTTCAGTTCTGAGACAGAAGAATGGCAAGGGTTAGTTAGTTTAGGTTAAGTGACTTGCCCAAGGTCATATTACTAGAAAAAGTCTGAGGCCAAATTTGAACTCAGGTCCTCCAAATCCCAGGCCTGGCACTCTTTCTAACTGTCCCTCCCCTAATTTACTTAGGTCACCCTTTATGTCTAAATTTACCTGTTTTTTTTTTTAACCATTTACCCATCCTGTCTTGGTATAAGGTATGAGATGTTGATTTATACCTACTTTATTGCAAAAGGCTTTCTAGTTTTTCCAGCAATTTTTGTCAAATGGTGAATTCTTGCTTCACAAACTCGTATATTTGAGTTTATCAAACATTAGATTAACATGGCCATTTACTTCTTTATGTATCTAATCTATTCTATTGAGCCACCACTCAATATCTTAGCCAGTACCAGGATATTTTGATGATTACTGCTTGATGATTTAGCCTGAAGTCTGGTACTGCTAGGCCACATTCCTTCACCTTTTTTTCCCCATTGTTTCTCTTGATACTCTTGAAATTTCATTTTCCTATGTGGTTTTTGTAATTATTATTACTATCTCTCTAAAACAAATTTTTTATAGTTGGATAGGCAGTAAATAAATTAATATAAGTAGAATTATTTTTATTTTATTGGTTTAGTTTACCCACGAGCAATTAATAGTTCTCTAGTTGTTTAGATACATCTTTATTTGCGTGACAAATGTTTTATAATTGTATTCATATGCTCCCTGGGTTTCTCTTGGTAGGTAGACTTTTAAGTATTTTATTTTGTCTACAGTTATTTTAAATGAAATTTCTCTTTCTATTTCTTGCTGCTGCGTCTTGTTGGTAATATAGAGAGATGTTGATTTTATAACCTGCAAGTTTGCTAAAGTTGTTTCAATTAGATTTTTAGTTGATTCTCAAGGGTTCCTTAAGTATACTATCATAACCTTTGCAAAGAGTAACAGTTTTGTTTCCCTATTGCATCTTTTTATTCCTTACTTTTCTTTTTGTTGTCATTCCTATAGCTAGATTTTTCTAATATAATATTAAATAATAGTGGTGATAATAGACACTCTCACTTCATCATTGATCTTATTAGGAAAGCTGTTAGTTTATCTTCATTTTAGAAAATACTTGTTTTTGGTTTTAGAAAGATATTACTTATCATCTAAAGAAAGGCTCCATTTTTCTCCTGTGCTTTCCAGAGGTTTTTTATAGGAATAGTACTATTTTCTGCCAAAATTTTTGTCAGCATCTTTGGAGATAATCATATGATTCCTGTTAGCTTTGTAAAGGATAGAGTTAATTTTGCTAATAATTTTTTTCTAATATTATATCACCTTGCATTCTTTACCTACCTGGTCATGATCTTTGGGATATATTGCTGTGCTCTCCTTGTTAGTATTTTTAAAAAATTGTCATCCATATTCTTTAGAAAAAAATTGGTTTATATTTTTATTTCTCTGTTTTTGCTCTGCCTCATTTGGGTATTAAAACCATATTTGTGTCATAGAAGAATTTGGTAGGACTCTTTCTTTAACTATTTTTCCAAATAGTTCATAGAGTATTGGAATTAATTGTTCCTTAAATTATTGATAGAATTCTCTTATAAATCCATCTGGTCCTGGGGATTTTTTTCTTAGGGACCTAATTTATGACTTATTCAATTTCTTTATCTAATATCTAAGATAGGGTTATTTAAGTATTCTATTTCTCCTTTCGTTAATCTGGGCAACATTCTTCCATTTTACTTAGATTGCCAATTTTATTGGCACATGATTGGACAAAATAAGTCCTAATACTTATTTTAATTTCATTTTCATGGTGATATAATAATCCTTTTGATTTTTATATTGGTAAATGGGTTTTCTTATTTTAAAAAATCAAATTAACCGGTGCTTTATTTATTTTATTTGTTTATTTATAAAAATAACTACTAGTTTTACCTGTTAGTTCAAAGGATTTCTTGATTTCAGTTTTATTAATCCCTCCTTTGATTTTCAGCATTTCTAATTTGGTGTTCAAATGTAGATTTTTCATTTGTTATTTTCCAAGTTATTTCTAGTTGCATTAACAATTCATTGACCTGCTTTTTCTTTTATTAAAGTACACACACACACACACACACACACACACACTTATATACTGCTTTGATTGCATCCCACAAATTTTGGTATTTTGCCTCATTTTATCATTCTATTTAATGAAATTATTGTTTCTATAATTTATTCTTTGACATACTCCTTCTTTTAGAAGATATAGTTTCCAATTAATTTTAATCCAAGGTTTTGAAGGCCTTTGTTGAATATAATTGTTATTGCATTATAGTCTAAAAAGTATACCCTGTTCTCATTCAACTTTTTCCATGGATCTTCCATACCTAGCTTTTCTAAAATCTGTCTCTTTAACTTCTTTCTCATTTATTTTATTTTCTTTCTTTTTTTAAACCCTTAACTTCTGTGTATTGGCTCCTTGGAGGGAGAATAGTAAGGGTGGGCAATGGGGGCCAAGTGACTTGCCCAGGGTCACACAGCTGGGAAGTGTCTGAGGTCAGATTTGAACTTAGGACCTCCCATCTCTAGGCCTGACTCTCAATCCACTGAGCTACACAGCTGCCCTCTCTCATTTATTTTATACGTAAATTTAGAGGTTCAAGACTCCCCTCCTCCCATTTTCCCATCTACAATAAATGCTATTCCTCTTGTCCATTGTTTATGTGAGATAAGTTCCCTACTTTTCTTCCTTCCCTCTTTCTCCAGTGCACTTTTCTTTCTCATTTTTAATATTATCCCAAGCTAATCAGCTCATTCCTGTACCTTCTCCCAGCAGAATTTTAGCATTATTAAGGTGGTTTGAAGGTCTCTACAGAAGCAGAAGGTACAGGAATGAGCTGATTAGCTTGGGATAATATATATATATGTATATATATATTATCTCCCCCCCCTTTGGAAATATAAGAATTTAAAATTATGAGATTTCTTTTTCATATTTCTCTTTTTATGCTTTTCTTGAACCTTATTTTTGAAAGTTAAAATTTTTATTCATCTTTGATCTTTTCATCAGGAATATTTGAAAATCTTTTATGCAATTAAATGCCAATTTCCCCCTCAAAGATTATAATAAGTCGTGCTGAGTAGGTTATTTTTAGTTGCAATCCTAGTTCCTTTGTCTTCCCAGATACCACATTACAAGACCTCTGCATCTTTGAAGGTAATAGCTATTAAATATGTCATGATACTTGCCATACCTGTATGATATTTAAGTATTTTCTTTTTGGCTGCTTGAAATATTTTCTCTTTGTTCTGGAAACTCTGAAATTTAACTATAATTTTCCTGAAAGTTTTCATTTTGGGATCTTTTTCATAGGCAAATGATAGATTCTTTTGATTTCTTTTTGCTCCCTGGTTTTAGGATATCAGTTTTCCTTTTTAATTTCTTGATAAATAATGTCTAGTTTCTTTCTTTGATCATGGCTTTGAGATAATTCACTAATTTTTAAATGATCTTTTTTGGGTCTATTTTCTAGGTCAATTGCTTTTCTGATGGGACATTTTTCATTTTTAAAAATTTTTTTCATTCTTTTACTTAATCTTATAGTTTCATTATGTTTCATGAAGTCATTAGTTTCCATTTGCCTAATACTGATTTTTAAGGATCTTTTAGTGAGATTTTGTATTTCCTTTTCCATTTGTTGAATTCTACTTTTTAAAAAGTTATTTTAATCAGTAAATTTTTGTACCTTTTCCCTATTTGACCAATTCTACCTTTTAAGGTTTTATTTTCTTCAATAATTTCATGCTTCTTCTACTATTAGTTGTCTTTTCATAGCTATCTTAGATCATTCTCATTCCTTTTCCATAATTTTCCTTTACTACTCATATTTGATTCTTAAAATCATTTTAACCCTTCTAGGAATTATTTTTGACCTTGTGTTAAATGTGTTGGGCTTATGTTTGAGGCTTTGCTTGTTGACATTTTGTTTTCTGCATTTTGTCTTAATTTTTCCTGTCATCAGAATATATATTTTTTATGGTCAGGTTCTTCTGTTTTTATTTGCTCATTTTTTCAGCCAATTTTCTGCCTTTAAATTTTGCATTCATATTGAGGTCTGTTCCTAAGGTGAGGCTGAAACACTGTACAAGCTTCAGGAATTTTAGTGCTGGATGTTTCCAGAGCTAGTTTTTAGTACTTCCAAGGCAGTTTGATCTGAGGAGAGATGTGTTTACTGCTTTCCCAGTCTGAGTTCTGGTCCTTATCCAGGAAACTTCCCTGATTCCTTACAGCCACAAGTATTATTGCTCCTGGGGTCCCTTGCTCCCATGTGACCAAATATTATACTATTCCCAGGGACCCTGCTTCCTTAGGAATGTAATTGCTTTTCTCAATCCTGGAAAAGTGACCTGGACATCATTATGGTTAATGAAGTTGCCAAATTGCATCTGATCCTGCATCTAGTTTTATAGTACAGGGATCCCATCTAATCTGTTTCTGATCAGTTGCCAGATCTCCTTACTATATCTGTATCTTATGCTGCTTCTATAGCAGATGCCACTAAGGTCCACTGCTGTTGTTGCCATGTTGACTTTATGCCATCCTATATCCCAGTATCACAGACCTCTCCTCCTCATTTCCTTTTTCTCAATTCAGATGGTAAAATGTTTCTCTCTGATTTTTTGTTGTCTCTGTCACCCTAGAATTTGATTTGAGGCATTATTTTAAAGTTTCTTTTTGGAAGCGAATGTGGGGAAAGCTTAACTTTTGTGTTTCCCCTACTCCATCATTTTGGTTGTATCTGATCTATTAAAAATTGATGCAATTTAAAAATAAATTTTAGTGGTGCCTTTTATTTTTATAGTATCTACATTTTCCACTCTATACATCAAGCCATAATTTACAATAGAGAGAAATCAAGCAGTCAAGCAAAACTATCCAAAGTACTAAAAACTCCTTAAAATTTCCAACTCAACATTATCTGTAATGTTCCACTTCCAGAGTCCTTCAGTTCTTCAAATAAGGGAGGATAAAAATCTCTTTTAAAGGATTATAGATTGGCCATTACAATTTCACAGCTTAATTTTTTTTCTTATTTTTCCAGTTTGTACTCCTGTGATAAGGTAAACTATTCTCTTGGTTTTATTTACTTCATATCAACTTATATATTTTCCCACTATATATATTTTTCATAGTCTTTATTTTTAACAGCACAATACTATTGAACCATATAACGAACTACTATTTGTATAGCCATTTCCCAAACAATAGGCATCCCAATTGATTCTACTTTCTTAGTACCACAAAAAGCAATGTTTTGTTATATATGGATAAATTGTTATATATGGATAAATTGATACAATTTAAAAATAAATTTTAATCGTGCCTTTTATTTTTATAGTATCTACATTTTCCACTGTATACACCTTGAAACTATCAAGCCATAATTTACAACAGAGAGAAATCAAGCAGTCAAGCAAAACTATTCAAAGCACTAAAAAAAAATACCCTTTAAAATATCCAACCTAACATTTTCTGTTAGATTGTAACAGATTAAAAAAATTGTTTGCCATGGGATACTTGCCATAGGATAATAGATTTATGTATATATGCATAACTTACATAAAGCCAATGAATCCAAATATATTAAGATTTGGGCACTGAATTGGACAGACAAGCAAGCTGGATTGCTTCTGGGAACCTGCAAAAGACACAAATATATGTTTCTATGCATATTTGCATAGAAATAGATGATTTCAGTATCAGTCAATATAGAGATCAATTACATGTAAAAGCTCTAAAGGTCTGCATTCAGTTGACTTGTCTAGAAAACAGGTAATCTTTTCCTTCTTTTTCCAGTGAAGATGATTAGGACATTATCTTTTGAGTAATATGGAGCTCATTTGGAATCTCTACAATGTTCTGGCACTTCATGAAATCAATCCAATGACACTGATAAACAAGAACATTTAGTTGACTTTACTATCCACAAGGAAAGACTTTACTTTAAATTTTGAATTGGATTTTTTCAATTATATTTTCAAACACACTGGAGAGTATATATCATTTTGACTTATTCTTTGTCTGGTACTTATGAACAGTGGATCATCAAATGAGTTTATGTATTATTAGATCTTTCAAAGAAACTTTACATAATTTTGATACATGTATGACAGATCCCTTGGAAGACAGTCTTTAAGGTGGTATTTCTGTCTAATAAAACTTTTTTATATTCAATAAGTAATATGCTCAGCGGAATCTTTCATTCCCTACACATTTCAGTGAATTGTGAGATGATAAAAATGGGGTTTATTGAAGAGAATATCTCATGAAGGTCTGTCTGCTGCTGTCAAATACCTTCTGCAAGGATTTTTCTGATATGTGTCTAGATTATTCTTATAAAATGTATAGGAGAGAAAATAGGCATTATTTATAATGCCTAGTATGTATATATATGTATATATTTATTCTCCCTCTATTTTCTATATATGTGTTATCTCTTTCCCTCATATATGTGTTTACATATACATATATATTCTCTAAGTTGTCTTTTTCAGGGCATATGATGAGTTTTTACCATGCCTTTAGCATCTTTCTCTCCTTCAGATATTTAGAGAATTAATATATCAGTGACCTCACAGTTGCGTTATTTCTAGAATAGACCACCTCTTTATACACTGGGTTGGTTACTATCTGCTCTTCTAAATCTTGATCTCTTCAGTGCCATTTCTGCCATATCTATCTATAAACATATTCATTACTGAAATGGAAAAGTACAAGTAATGTGACTTTATTGACCATAACGGTGAAGAGTGTTTATGACAAAAATACTTGTAGTTCCTCTATTTTAACCCTCAGGTTTCACTTTATTGGCATAATATTGTAGGATCCAATTTCTCTGCCATAATTCTATAAGGTATGAAAGGATGAAATGCTACTTAAACTTTTCCTTATCAAGAATGTTTGGTATAGTATAAGAAAAAGAATTCTGTTACTAGAGTTGGAGTACCTGGGTATAAATCTTTCCATTGACACTTCCTATGTGACGAATCACATAGTTTCCCTGGGCTTCAGCCTTCTCATTAGGATCAAATATAAAATCCTCTATTTGGCTTTTAAAGCCGTTTGAAACCTGATCCTTCTCTACCTTTCCAGACTTTTTACACTTTACTGCTCTTCATTTACTCTGTGATTTAGTTACATTGACCTCTTTGCTATTCCTTATATTAGATGCTCCATCTTTAGTCTATCAACATTTTCAGTGGCTGTTCCCTATGAGGGGAAATTATCATTCCTTATCTTTGTTTCCTGGCTTCCATGACTTCTTCAAGTCATAGTCTCACTTAAAACATAGAATTTTACAGGTAAATGGGATTTGTGTGGACATATAAGCAGATCTTTATCGTAAAAGAAGATTTATCTTTACCTCATACTTGATCAATGGACATCTAGTCTTTGTTTGAAGGCTTCTACTGATGTAGAGGTCATTGTCTTCCAAGGTAGTCTGTTTAGCTTTTGGAGATATATTTTAGGAAATTTATCATTCTGATATCAAACCCAAATGTACTGCTCTGTAACTTTCATTCATTATTTCTCATTTTGTGCTGAATGTGATTCCATTTATTCATCAGCTTTTCAGAATATTCTGAGGAATTCACATTCTTCTCATCTATCTTGAAAAGCATCACCTATATGTCCCCCACTCAGAGAAGCTCTCCAAAAATAATCTCCAATAAGATACCTTTCCCAAGCCCTTATTATATTCTCTTCTGCAAGAACACACCACAATGTCCACAGAGTGATTCCCCTGGCTTTGGTAGGTCCTGACTCCAGTTTCTTTCTATATGTCAAACCCACAATGCTCTTTCCTTACTCTTTTAAAATCACCTTTGCAGGGCAAGGCACTCACAGTCCCTCTTCCCAAATCCAAGTCAGGCAGGAGTATGTCTAGCCTTAAAAGAATAAAAACATTGATTCCATTAGTTGCTAAGTTTACATATTTAACTTTCTAAAATTTTGTCTGATGAATTTACTGTTAAATTTCTACCATGGGTATGTATGTGTGTGGTGTGTGTGTGTGTGTGTGTGTGTGTGTGTGTGTGTGTTTGTATGTTTGGGTGGGTCTACCCATGCATGTGTGTGTGCATGTTTAAGGAATAATGAAAACTCTTCCCTTTTGAATAGCCTTTTATTTCTATGTTCAGTTTTGCAGAATGCCATTTTGAAGTTGCAAATCAATATTTTTTAATTTTAATAATATCATTTTTCATTTTTCCCTTGACTCCTACAAAGAAAAATTAGTCTTCAGAGATACAGGCTGATTTTATTTGGTATGTGAATATCTTTATTCCAGTAGCAGGCAATATTTATTATTTGAAATCAGCCTTAAAGTTGTTTGGTAAGTTCAGTTAAAGGTTCCTCTCAGTGCTGTCTTAATTCTATGACTGAAAATGAAAGGTAAATTACTCAGCGATACTAGGTGAAATATTTTACAAAGATCCTATCTTAAAGCCATACTACAGCTATGGTGAATATTTTTAAGACTAGCTTATTCAGGAGCTATGATCTGCCTCCTTTGCCACATATGCTCTAAGCATAATCCCAATTTCCCCTGACTTTTTAGGTATGAGAAGGAAGATATATCAAAGAATTATTGTGTACCAACTGTTCTTAATTTTCTACCTTATTAAATACTCATATCTGAAAACAAACTAAATCTGTTGGACTAATTAACATCAACTGATAATAGGGAGAAGACTACTGATGGGGATTGTGAAATATAGTTTCATATATAGCTTGTGCCATAGCATTATAAAGACATTCTCAGTCTCCTGGCATCTGCTAAAACCAGGAAAGATGAATTAACACTTCCCAGAGGGGATTCAGTCAGTTATTGCAAGTAGGGGTTGGGAGAAGGCTTCAGTGGCTTCACTACACTATTATCTTACAAATCCAGTAGTCAACTCTACTCCTCTGCAAGTACAATCTGGCCTAGAAAATGTCAAGGAAGTATCATTTGTATCCTCTAGCACCTCTTCTCAGAAGAGGCTAAAGGAATATGGATTTAGTAGTTAGAGTAACCTTGGCAATCATCTAGTCTAATCTCTTCATTTTATAGATAAAAATAAGTGGATAAGATAGAATGTAAGATAAAAATAAGAATAAGAATGAAGATAAAAATATCTTGGATTCCCAGGAAACTCAACTCATAAGTTTTCTAGGACAATATCTATAATCTAAATATTTTGGAGGAGGTTACTGATAATATGACTTTATACCACATATTGGAATCTATTTTTCCCAAGAAAAGTGAGAACATTCATTTAATATGTTGGCACTATGAAGGATTATAAAGACTTCTTATAGAATTGAAGGCAGTCAGGGCAGTCAGGAGATGGAGATGATGAAGGATAGAATTCTATCCTTGAAGATTAGCCAATGAAAATGCCCAGACACAGGTGCAAAGAACAGAAAGGAAGCTAGAGTCTTTGCATTTCATGATGCTGAGTAGTGTGTAAGACTGAAAAATTAGGCAGGAACTAGGTTAATAAGGCCTTTGAATGCCAAATAGAGTATTTTATGTTTGATCCTAGAGATGATTTACTGGGAATGCAGTAATCCAGGGAATTACTTGAGTTTATTGTAAAAGGAAGGATTTCTCAGGGTTAGACCTGCACTTTATAATTTTCAATTTGACAGTTCTTAAGGTACATATGCTTAAAAGTTGAGTGACTTAAAGAAGGGAGATAAGCCAAAAGGCAATAGTCTAGCTCTTATATGATGAGGGCCTATGTCAGGAGATTGGCAGTATCAGAGATGAGAAGGCAATTTATAACAGAACCGATAGGACTTGACGAGGATTAGATATGGGGGGGTGAGAGACAGGAGTTCAGCATAACACCTAGGTTAAGAAATTGGGTAAGCAAGAAGATGGAGTCCTTGACAGTAGCAGAAATAAGAAAAGAGGGAAGGGCTTGGAGCAAAAGATAATGAATTCAGTTTGGGTTTGTTATGGTTATGATGTGATATGATATAATGTTACATTATTTAATGTTATGTTATATAATTTTATATGATAAATTAATTTGGTTAATAATCAGACATGCTGAATTTAAGATGTCTAGATCCAGTTTGAGATGTCTAATAAAAAATAAAACAGTTGGAAATATTATATGGGAGATCAGGAAATAGACTAGAACTATATGAATAGATTTGAGAACAATCAAATTAGAGATCATAAATTAATCCATAGAATATGATGGAAGTAAGTGAAATAGTATGGAGGGAAGAGAGAAGATGGCACAGCACAAAACCTAGTGATAAAACCAACTTTAGCATGTGACTTGGATGAAGATCTAAGAGACTGATATAGAAATGACCTTTCTCCTTGCAAAGACTAACCACTCTACTTATACTCTTGCTCCTGTACCTTCCATGTTCCTCTAGCATGTTGACTCCCAATAATCATCACTCTCACCTCTTAATTTTCAGTCTCTTTTTATGTATTGGTTCATTGTCTATTGCCCTTAGTCATGCTCTTATTTTCACCATTAACTTAAATTTCCACCTAACTTCAAAAGACACTACCATTTCATCCAAGAATCATGCTGTATCTACTCTCCATTTAAAAATGTAAATTCCAATAAAAGTACTCTACTTCTATTCCTTCTTATTTTCCTCTGACTTACTTTCCAAACTTTTATAATTAATCTTCTAGCCTCATCATTCATGAAACTTATCTTTCCAAAGTTACCAGTCTTTTTTCAAGTGCCACTTCAGACAGCCTTTTCTTAACACCGTGAACACCTTTTCCTCCTATGTACTTTATTCCCATTGAGTTTTCCTCCCACTTAACTGATAGCTTCTTTACAGTCCACCTTATTTATCATCTATGCCATTTAACCCAACTGTGGTTGTAAGGCTCTTTCTTGATCCTTTTCTATCCTTCCTATGTATTCATTCCCTTTGTAATTTCATCAGTTCTTCTCAGTTTACTGATCATTTCCATGCAGTTAACTCCAAATTTATCATCAGTGCTAGTTTCTCTCCTGAGTTTCAGGAACACAACTTCAATCACCCATTTTATATTATAGACTAGCTAATCTAGGGGCATCAGAAACTCAGCACATCCAAGTCTATACTCAATATCTTTCTTCCGAAATTTACCTTCACTTCAAAGGATCCCTATTTCAGTTTTTGAACTTAAAAAATATTTTCGAATGCATGTAGAAACTATTTTTGACAATTGTTTTCTGACATTTTGTAATTCATGTTCTTTTCCTCCTTTTTCATATGACTAAATATTGTTTTAATTTATCAGAAAGTTGCCTGTTCACATCCTTTTACCATTTTTCAATTGGGGAGTGCTTTGTACTCTTAAATTCCCTCTTTTTGTTGAGGATACCACCATTCTTTGTCACCTCACTCACCTTGAATCCTCACTTTCCTTCACCCCACACATATAATCAGTTATGAAATCTTGCTATACCTATGTCCAAAGCTCTTGTACTTATTCCCTTTTCATCACTTACAGAGATCCCTCCATAGCTCATGATTTTACCATCTCTTTTCTGTATTACTGTAATAAATTCCTAATTGATTTCCCCATTTCGATTCTCTTTGTCTCCACCCCATCACGCAGCACTGGAAAGGATATTTAGTTCAACTATAAATCTTGTTTGTGCTCTGCAAACTCCTATGCCTTTCTATTGGTTCTAGAATAAAACAGAAACTCTCCTCTCTTTTTTTTCTAAAGTATTTCACAACATGGCTCTGTTCTATCTTTCCAAGAGTATTACCTTTTACTTCACTTCTTATACTCTACCATTCAGCCAATCTGGCTTTCTTGCTCTTTCTCCCATGTGATTCCATCCTTATTCCTTTTCACAATATATAGCATAAGCATCCAGCAAATATCATGCAAGGAGATAATAAATGAAACTGTTTACTTAGATTTTAATTGCTTATATAACACGTTAATCTCATAACTTAAAACTGTTCACGGGGATTTAAGTGGTTACCTATTTTTGCTAGTATATAGGATATCTACCTTTTTACCATGTTTTAAACCAAATTTACCATTACCTAGCACTAATATGAGGATCAATGCAGAAGAAAATAAAAAATAACATTGTGCTGAGAGTATGTAATAGATCAAATACACAGAAGGAAATAAGTATTGAGCTGGGCAACAGATTGCAAAACTGGTACAGAGGAATGATATTACAGTTATGGAGGATTTCGACTATTTGGATATTGCCTTCTCTTGTTCTGTCCTGTACTGTCCCCTTCCTCTCCTCTCCTCCCCTCTCCTCCTCAACTCTCTCTTTCTCTCTCCTCCACTCCCCTCTTCTCCTCTCCCTTCCTTTCCTTTTTTCACTTCTCTTTTCCTCTTCCTTCCTCTTCTCTCTTAACTTGCCTTAGTGATACTTTCAAAAGATGGAGGAAGTAAGGAAAGGATTTTGATATTCTAGATGCATAAGAACTTATTTTGAGTGCTGTCAAGAATCCTGAACATTCTTTTTTCATGAAAACTGTTATCTTCACAAACCTTCCACATCCTCTATCCATGTCATTTGAATTTTGAACTGTTCTGCAAAATTTTATATTTATCTCTTTTAAGCATCATTTTTAAAGGATACATTTCTATTCTTCACTTCAATTGAATAAAATCCATAGGTAGAGGATATTTGATATGGCAGGGTAAAAAATAACAAGATTTTGGGTTATGTTAAAGAGATATGCATTATTTACTGTATTCTTCCCTGGGTAGACTAAATCTCGAAGGAATGTTCACAACCAAAGCTATATCTGGACTATAATGTTCACTTTCTTTCAGGAAGGATATTGAAAAGCTAGTGTATATTCTGAAGGAGGTTGACCAGACATATGAGGAGGCTGTTGAACATGTTCTGTCAAAATTGGTTGAAGTGACTGGTGTTATTTTATCTGGAGGAGAAAAGCCTTGGGGAGAGATAGAATAGCTATTTTCAAGTATTCAAAGGGATGCCTAACATGTTTCTTATATATTTGATAAAACAGTATATAGAATAAATGATATAATTCTATCTAACTCTAGAGTGAGATTCTACCAAAGATAGAATTGTACTTCTAATTAAAACAGTACTTTATCCTTCAGAGAAGGATACAATGGATTTAACCATGCCACCAAAAGAAAGGATATCTATCATTGGTCTCAGGTAGATGATTAGTGCCATGGTTGCAAAAACATCTTGTGGAAAGTTACAGAGGCAGCCATATGTTGTCATAAAATAGACAATTTGGAGACATGAATTTGATAAGTTATGGTAAGCCTCCTGAGACTTGTAAAATCTGAAGACTATTACCCAGTATTGTTGACCCATGTGAGAACTAATGATGCTGCCAGAAGGAAGTTGGAAAGAATTTCTAGGGATTATGAGGGCCTAGGAAGGAAACTGAAGGATTTAGGAGCACAGGTGCTGTTTTCATCATTGTTGCCAATTAGTAGATGGGAAGTGAATTGCTGGCTAAGAAGATGGTGTGAGAAAATGGGATTTGGCTTCCTGGACCATGGTATAAGGTACAGGAATGATGGGATCTTGTCCAAGGACAGAGTGCATTTAATAAGGATTAAGAATATATTTTTTTGGAAACTGGCTAACATGATAATAAAGACTCTAAAATTGAAAAGGAAGCTGGAGGAACAAATTACTTGAATATAACTGATAAAATAGATATATTAGAGATCATCAGATATGACTGCAACAGAAGTATTCCATAATTCACAGGAGAAAATTATTAGAGAAAGAGGGGTAAAATCATGTATTTTGGCTCAATTATCTATAAAAAAGTGTGCAAAAATAAGAAATAACATACATAAAATATATTAATGATAGAAGATGAATACAACGTAATAGACATCAGTGATACTGACATGTCACTAATGATTTTACTATGACAACAGAAGAGTACATTTTGTTCAAGAATGGGGAAGTACCTGAAGAAGTGAATTTAGGGATGATGGAGAGAATTTAGGTAAAGAACAAAAGTAAAGAGCAATGAACTTTAACTCTAGACCAACAAGCCATCTAGGGGAACTGTATTATCAGTTGCTGATGCAAAACTAAAGCTAAAACAGAGAATTCTGATAAGATTTTTCATTCTCCTGAATCTTCTGTGGTTATTTAGCTTATAAAAATAGAGGAACAAATCAATTCTTGACAGCTATTCTACATTTCATGAAGTGCAAAAAAACATCAAAAGGTTAACTTTTCTATACTTTTGAGACATTTGGTAGCTAAAGTAAAAATGAGAAGGTTAAAAGCAATTATCTCATCATAGAGTTCATAATATTTTTAGAGTTCTTAGAGCTCACATATTGATAAGGAGGGGAATACTGAATATAGTCAGATAAGTATTATTTATTCCATAAGAGTACATTTCAAAAAAATTAGGATACACACATGGACCTTTATGACTAGATACTTTAAAAAGGATGCTTGGTCAAAAGGATCGAGATGCACTATAAAAGGAGGAGGGGAAGGAATTGATGATATGTTCATAAGAGATGCCAGAGGGAAAAAAGAGAAGTTTTTAAAAGGAATGATTTGGCTACACAGGCAAGTCATCTAAATATTCATATTTGCAAAGGCACATTAAAAAGAACATAAAAGATGTCAAAGCTCAATACAGGAAAATGGAAAGGTCCTGAAAGAATGGAGTCAGATAGGATCCATTTTGATTTGAAGTTTGGTATAAATGATAATGAGACAGAGTAATTAATATGCTAAGATGGAACATCAGAGGAAGACTATGAAAGATCCATATTCTCATGTGGAATTATTTGTAAACTATTTTTGAGATGAACATACTGTTACTTATTTGGGAGAAAAAATTTAATTTCAAAAATATTAAAATTATACTTTTATATTTATAAAATTTACACAAATTACAACAAATACTTTATATATATTTTTAATAATCTGTGCAAGTTGATGTGGAAGAGACAGTTTGATTTATTTTTAAAATAATTTCAGTAAAAGTGGAATTGTGATGAGACTAAAATTTCCATGTAATGGCAGCTACATATATCTGGCTGAGGAGTGTATTAATTTTCTGTTATAAGCATACCAGTATCAACACAAATCTCTCTTTTCATCCTACCCTGTATGGGTAATTAGGGCAAGAATGGCCTAAACCATCTTTGGCTTCATAGATCAAAGAAAACTGTTTGAATTGTAACCAGACATACATTAGTGGCCAGTGCTAGCCATGGTGCCTGTATAATAATATAAGCCATCTGGCTGAGACCTTAAGCACAGAAGTGGCTTCAGCATTTCATAGTAACTGAATGGATGTCAATATTCATCCAAGATATACTACATTGAGGTAACCCTCTATGGAAGTTATCAAAAATTATGGTGCAGATAAGAACAGAAGGGCATCAGTTACAGTTATAATAATTTTTAAAATGAAAAAGAATTGATACTAAGTTTATAGTTACCATAGGGCATAATGTTGAATGATTCAGCTATCCATTAAGAAGGTGTCAGAACAGTAAAGATGTTACCTAATTTATCCTTGGATAACATGTCCTTCTTAACATTACAATTGTCTCTAATCTACCCTACAGGTAGTTCATATTTATTTCAGATCTTTAAGTCTATAGGATTTGTTTTCCATCATTTCCAGGCTAATGGAGCTAGGACTGATTAGCCATACAAGGGCCAAAAAAGACCTTGTGAATATATTACATATATGTTTTGAAATCAATATAGCGAAAAGATCCTGAGCTGAGGCAGAAGATGTAGGTTTGAGTCATACCCGTACCAGTTGCAGCTGTGTAACCTTGACCACTAACCTTGCTGGATCTCAATTTGTTCATCTGCCAGATGAAAGTAATGAGCACTATCACTACTTTTCTTACAAGGTGTTTGTGAAAAGAAAATGAGATAGGGGGCAACTGGGTAGCTCAGTGGATTGAGAGTCAGGCCTAGAGATGGGAGGTCCTAGGTTCAAATCTGGCCTCATACACTTCCCAGCTGTGTGACCCTGGGCAAGTCACTTGACCCTCATTGCCCACCCTTACCACTCTTCCACCTAGGAGCCAATATACAGAAGTTAAGGGTTTAAAAAAAAAGAAAATGAGATAATGCATGTGAAAATGCTCTGTAACCAGAATATAATGCATGCATCTAGACTATTGCTATTGTTATTATCAATAATAAAAGAATATGGAGTATTGGTAAGCACCTAATGAGAGCCTTTTAAAGGAGAAATATAGCCAAAAAGGAAAATCCAAGGATACTGGGTTTCATTGGAATTATTCGTAATGGTCATTTTTACAACAGGATCTGCCAAGTGTTAAACTAAAAGTAGTATTTTGGAAAAATAAGAGAGTTCTCCAAGATACCACTGGGCCTGAAATCTTATCAATGTGAATATTCCCTCAAAGGATAGATGCACTTCATGACTCATTCATGCATGCTCGTCCTGTGGGATATTTGCCATATCCTCACCAGTGACGATACCGAAGATGTTGCTGAACTTCCTCAAATTCTCTTAAAATGTGAGAATACAAATGAGCATACAGATTTTCCATTCATTATCCCTAATTTCCACTCCACAAACAGCCCATTTCCTTCTCTGGTCTTTAATTTCTTTGGTCACCTCCTTTACAAAACTTCTCCTTTGTAACTCCTTGTTAGTTATATGATATAAGTTGCTAATTCGCATTCTCTGCTTTTTTATGAGGAACATCTTTTGGGGTTTTTCTCAACTTCTTTGGAAATGGTAATGTTCTATGAATTTTAAACATAAGAGTTACAGTTGTTTATAAATATTCTTAGTTTTAGAAAATACTTCTTATATAGTAACTCATTTGATTCTCTTGGTTACTCCTGGAGGTAGAGTTTTTTTTAAATCCCTGTTTTAAATATGATGAAATTTAGGCTGATCTAAATGATTTTCCCAGGGTCACACAGCTAGTGAATGTGTCTGAGGCAGGATTAAAATAATGTCCCATCCATTGAGCATCAGTATTATCAATTCTTTGGTCTTCCTCATTTTCAAAACATAACTTAAGAGCAAATACTTTTATATTTTAACTAACATTCATTGTTTTGAACTTTAGTACTCCTGACACTATTAAACAAGAATATAGTCCTCTTTTGTATTTCCATTATCTGTGCTTGCCTTCACCTTGTGTTTGTGTCATTTTAAGATTTAAATTTGTTCCATGATTCCTCCGTGTGTTTTTTTTGTCATTCTTTTTAGACAATAATTTTCTTTCTTCCCAATCAGAATAGGGTCCTTTTGTGGCATTGGAACACTATTCTGGAAATTTCTCAATTTATTTTAAAAGAATTGTGGACTTTGGGATTTGACTTTTCCCTTTTCTAAACTCTCTGAAGCCCCCTATCTTGAAATCCGAGGTACCTTCTGGGATTGTGCTTGGATTCTTCCTTTTTCTTATGGATTCTAAGTGTATTTTCCATGGTACTTGAAATTCTCTCACAAAATTATTACTTCTTCCAATATTCTGAAATGGACATATGAAAGGAAAGCTTGAAAAAGGAGCAATTGGTGCCTCTTGGTTTGACACTGATGTTCCTATCTTTTTGTTAGTGTTACAGACATAAAAAACTATTCTCTTTACCTACCATGAATTCAAATTGAATATAATTGATAATGAGGGATGTTTGAGATTAGATCCAAGAAGACTGCAGTTTATGGACTGTATCTCATCTAGTTGGTACTCCTTGTTTGTCTATTCATCATTCATTTGTGATGCTTCCTCATCCACCCAGGAACATTAGGAGATTATAGAATATCATGAAGTGGTAGATGAAATTCAACATACCTACAAGATTACAGAACACTAAAATAAAGTACTAAGGGAGACACAAAAAAGAAAAAAGATTGATTACTCATTGAATAACAGTTTAGTACTAAGATCTGGCATATAAACAGATATGTATAATGTAAGTCTGTCCAATAATACCTCTCATAATCCTGGGGAGCAGAAAGCATGTCTCATTCAGAGAAATTGCAGAACTCTATTTTTGAGGGGACTATATATCTGTCAATAGTTTCACCATGAAGTAAGGATATTGCATAGTAAGGGAATAGAAAGTGTTTTTTAAAAGCTTTTTAGAGTTTAGAAGTCAGGCAATAAAGAAGACAAGTTGGGCTATAATCACAATAGCAGAAGAAATTGGGGCATTGTGTAGGAAAACCACGGTGACCCCAAATTCAGGAATCCTCAGAAAATGCTGTCGACTGGAGCTTACCTATCCAAGAGACTTCAGGAGATCTTCCAGCCAGCTATGAAGCATACTTAAAGGATAAATGGAATGATTGAATCATTCTCTTACTTTAACTATATATGAGACACCATTTACTTACCTATCCATTAAGAGTCACTTTTCTGGGGAGTTACTCTCTCCTCACTGATAAATACACTTGTGGGGGAATTTTCTACTTTGTTTATTTAGGGTTTTGTATAGAAGGCTGAACATGATATTACTGCTTGATTTTCCTTTGTAATTTATTTCATTATTCTGTCTTAATTAAGTACTTTGTTATTATATTTTTGTATTCTGTTTGTCTTAAGCAGTTTTTATTAGAATGGGGATAGAAATCATATTTGTACCATTGTGATTCCTCAAAAGTTTAGGAAATTAAGGTTCCAAAGTTGAGTAGGACACTGTTATACATGATCAATATGTAGAAAAGTTCAATCAGTCAATAAAAATATATTTATCACCTACTATCTGCCAAGTACTATACAGCTGGATAGATAAGTGAAGGTTCATGTGAGGTCCAGAAAGATCACAAAAAGCTTTCTGGAGAGGACAATATTTAAATGAGCATTAAATGACAGGTAGATATGTTAAATACCTAGAAAGGAGGCATTTGTATACCAAACAGCATGAAAATTGTCATTCTTTCGTAAAAGGCATTATGTAGGTGCTCATACTAACGCAATGGCTTAATAGTTTTAAGATTCTATATCACTTCTTTGTGCATTAGGAAGCTAAATAGCCATGTCCATTCCTTAGGATTATACCTTTTTAAACATTTCAAACAATACAACTGACCCTTCTTTCACTTATAGTACAAAACATAACAAACTTTGTATTATTCGTATGACCTTCTATTAGCTATGTATTGGTAATATATTGTTGATATATTAATGCTTATGTGCATGAAATCTTGAGGCACACAAATTGCATATTGGATAAATCCCATATAGTCCCACTTCATGAATTAATTAGTTAAGCTTATAAATTATTATTAATGGTCTCAATTGTTGTTCCTTTAAACCCAGGAGGAATTCTTTGTATATAAGTGAGAATTTCTTAGTTAGATATAGGAAATTCCTGGCTCTAATAGAAGGGACAACTATTCTTTCTTGGTTCTCCTGCCACCTGCCCTATTCATATAACTGTTAAAGGTTCAGTTATTTTCACTCCACCCAGCAGATGTTTCTCCCAAGTAGCCAAAGTGGGAGTTCATTGATTTTTCAGTACATCCACCATGCAGATGTGTGGACCAGAGTCATATGCAGCTTGGAATAGTGTTCTCCTTAGGACAGAATGCACATATTGCTTTTGGCAAAGTCTGATATAGGCGAGTAGTGACCTCATCCTAACTATAAATGTGCCATGTGGCAACATTAGAAAAAACTATTTAATGTAGTGCTTAGTTTTTCCATGTGCCTATTTACCTTCAGATGATAGGCTGTCAAGAGTAGGAGTTTGACACCTGACCTCTTTGGAAGACATCTCCAAAATTGGGCAATAAATTGTAGGCCTTGACCCAAGATGATCTGTACCAGGAGCCTATGCAGCTGCAATTAATTCTTTTAGGAAGTAAAAGACCATCTGGGGAGCAGATGGTGACTTTACATAAGAGATGAGATGACACATCCTCAAAAAGTGATCAATGGTCACCAGATGGGAAAATATTAATTTTCCCTGGAATGTTGCTAGGCTTGTTATGAATTGATTTCTCTAAAATACAAATCTGACTGTATAACCTCTACCCTATTTCAAAAATCTTCAATGGCTCCCTATTTTCTCTAAGATAAATTATAAGCTTCTTGATATAGCATTTTAATAAATTCTAGATATAAATTCTACATATCTTTCCAGTTTTACTATGTAATGGCCTCCTTTGAGCACTCTCTTTTCTAGTTAAAATCCCAATTAGTTATCTTATATCCACACAATTCTATTCTATACCTCCATTCATTCCTTTGCACACATTGTATCCCATGGCTAACACTGGTTTGCATTTTATCTTTCTAGTTCCATTTTTAAATTTGAAGCACAGAATCCTTACCAAAACCTTTTTCTGGCCCTCCCACTCCTGTTATTGAAATTCCCTCCCTCTTGAAATTCATTTAAAGAGACTTTGCATTTATTCCATTGTATACATTACATTGTATACATTCACTCAACCCCAACCAAGATTAGAATTAAGCACCAGAACAGATATTACTTTACTTTTGCCCTATCCTTACAGATTAGTATACTGGCCTTAAGCATAATAGACACTTGAAAAAAATTTTTAATTGATTGAAAAATGTGCTAGTTTAATACCTTGGGATAATGGTTGTAGATGGTATTTCCATTTATTGGTATTTTTTATATCCCAAACACAAAAGCAGAATATCAGTACTCCAATTTGGTCATAAATAATGCTGGCAGATGACTTTCATCATGATCCGTTTTATATATCCTTCCAACAGGTTGCGATGATATGCCCAAGAAGCTGGAGGGTTTCCAGTGGTTTTCATCTATCTTAGAAGAAATATGACTGTGGCCTCTCATATTGTGCCATTAGAACCACATATACTCTCATTTGAAAATAGTCTATCCCTCTTTCTGGCTCCATGAGCCTAGACCATGCATACAGAAACATAGTATTTTTCCTTGTCATATATAGCACCTTGAGAAAGAATCAGGAGAACGAAAGTGCCAAACAAGTAGCATTGCTTCTGATACAATTTTGCTTTGACAGTGTGTTGGGCCCCTTCTATGTATGGTCACCAGGTATTAAAGACTGCCTTGATCACTATCAACTTCTGGTTCAAGATAATGTAATTATTTTCTTCCACTGATGAATCACATGTTTTCTGCACTATTTATAAGTAGAATAATTGGACCTAGCATCATTCTTTTCCTAACATGGTCCTCATAAATAAACTTCACCATGCAAGTGTCCTACCTGTTTTTTGGACTTTTGGTTTCTATAAAGGAGCAAATTGTTCATAGCTACTTCAAACAACCATTTTTGTTTTCAGGAAAGCATCTCCTTCTTTGATTTCCAATTGGTAAGTAGTCCCCATCTTTAGGAGGCAAGTGAGGAGCTAAGTCCAATACAATTACCTCAGAATGAAAGAAGAAAATGGCAATGCTTAGGAAGTACAGGATCCTATCTTGAATAGTGCATTTATAGGTTGGTTCCATCTGGTGGTTGTCAGGACTACAAAAAAAACCACCATGTCAAACACTAATTTATACTATTGTAATGATACATTATCAGATATGTAAAATGAACTTTGGTGGAAGAGCCACGAGAATGCCTCCTGTACCTGCATAATATGTTTATTTTATTCCTCATAAGAAAAGGTAAGAATATTGTCCAAATAGGTTATGACAATATGTCTAGCAGATCTGATAGAACTAATTATATGTCATATTCTCCTAAGGGCATTGATTAACCCAACAGCATTATAGGTTATAAAAATGACTTTTTACTGTATAAGATTTTATTTCTATCTACTTTCTAGACCTCACTCAGATAATATTATAAGACATGCCTCTCTAACAAATTGGCATAGATAAGAATACTACTACTACTACTAAATGGAATTTTAAAGATCTTTAAGGTTTGCAAAGCACTTTACATATGTTATCTCATTTATTTCACTTTCACAACAACCCTATGAAGAAAGTACTTTTATTTTTCTCTATTTTACAGATGAGGAAATTGAGGCTGAGGCT
Source organism: Gracilinanus agilis (assembly GCF_016433145.1). Taxonomy (NCBI): domain Eukaryota; kingdom Metazoa; phylum Chordata; class Mammalia; order Didelphimorphia; family Didelphidae; genus Gracilinanus; species Gracilinanus agilis. Next base: position 376,049,479 of record NC_058133.1, on the reverse strand, counting down.
AAGTGACTTGTCAAGACCACTCAGCTAGTAAATATCTGAGGCAGGATTCAAATTCATGTCACCCTAACTCAATAGCCAACACTCTTTTACTTTTCTTTATATCTTTAGTACTTAATATAGTGCCTGGAACACAAGTAGCTACATAGTAATGCTTATTAACTGAGTGACTATCCACTATATCACCTAGATCTTGGCTTCCTTCACTCTTTTTTTTTAAACCCTTACCTTCCATCTTGGAGTCAATACTGTGTATTGGCAGAAGGATGGTAAGGGTAGGCAATGGGGTCAAGTGGCCAAGTGACTTGCCCAGGGTCACACAGCGACAAAGTGTCTGAGGCCAGATTTGAACTTCCTGTCTCTAGGCCTGGCTCTCAATCTACTGAGCTACCCAGCTGCCCCTCCCTTCACTCTTCCCAAAATATCAAAGGTTAGTGGAAGTACAATTTGCGATTGGTTATTATTAGCAACCTAAATCAGGAAATCAGGGCAATGTGGGCAAAGGAGATATAACATATCAAGAAGTATGGGAGTTTTTTTTTAGGAAATGATCAGTATCATTGTCTAATAGATCAGAACTGACCAGTATCTTTGTCATGCTGTGACTGAATTTCTGCAGTAAATAAGTGGGATTACCAAGTTTTACTTGAGTACATCCTGTTTAATTTATGGAAAAAATATCGAAATCCTTTGGATAGCTATTGTCCATGGCATTATAAAGAGCTGGACATGACTGAACAACAAATCAAAAGAATGTATCTGGCCTTTGTGGATATTGGTCACTCTCCATCTACTTTATGCCTAAAAATAAGTTATCCTCTGTTGACTACTAATATTCTAATGAAATTTTCATTCATAGTTATTGGGTTCTTCTTGCTATGTTCCTCTGGCTATCTAGTAAGAACAAACCTTCCCCTAAGATTCTCACTACCATTTTTTCAGGTTTTGAACAGACCACTTTTCCCAGCCTTCTAAGGGTACAGCTTCTCTGAAATATGTTGTTTTTTCCATCAGCATCTTCAGCCTCTGACTTGGGTATACGTTGGAAGAAAGTGAATGATCTTAAAAATGTCCACTTAAGAACAGAAGCTGAGCCCTACCTGTTAGTCATTGAACACTAATTAATTGCTTAATTTGTGCCAAACACCATGCAAATGGCTGAGTTTACAAATACATATGAGTAAAAACAAAAGACAGCTCTTGCCCTCAAGGAGCTTACATTCTAGTGTTGAAGACAACAGATAAAGGAGGCAGAAAAGAAGGAAGAGAGAAAAGTACTAAGCAGTAGATCTTGGTGGGAAATGAAGAAATGACTGGCTCAGGCACCTGCCTTAAATGGAAATTCTAGGAAGGGTTCTCCATACTCTAGAGGGAATAGCCCTAGGTGGAGAAGCTACTTCAGAGCAATGAGTTCTAGAACTTCAAAATGTGGGATGATTAGGTGGTGCAGTGGATAGAGTTCTGGGGCTGGCATCAGAAATATTTTCTTTCTGAGTTCACATCAGGCCTCAGATATTTCCTGCATGTATCCCTGGTCAAGTCACTTAACCTCTCTGTTTTCCTTAGTTTTCTCATCTGTGAAATGAACTGGAGAATGACATGGCAAACCATTCCAATATATTTGCCAAGAATACCCCAAATGGAGTCATGAAGAGTTAGACATGACTTAAATCACAGGCATAACCAAGCCAGGAGCATTGCTGTAATGACAACTGCTCCTTTCATATTGTGTTATTCAATCATGCTACCTTCCTTAGAATCAATTTAACAAGTTCTCATTATTACATATCACAGGGACTGTGCTACGTGCTAGGGAAACAAAGACAAAAAACAGTGTCTGATCTCAAGTAATGTGAGTTTAATTGGGAGATATTATTTACATAGAAAACTCAATGCAAAATACATATAATTTCCTAAAGGAAGTCAGTATCAGTGGAAGGTAGAGGTGAAAGGCAATCAAGAGAGGCTTCCAGGAAGAGGTGTCCCTTGAGTGGTACTTTGAAGGAAGCTAGGCTCTTTGGCTTATGATGACTATAATATTGTTAATCAGTGACTTAGTAAAATTCATTAATACATCTCTGCATTTTATTGTCTTCTCAATGTCTCTAATGATATCACTATGCCATTGAGAATAAAATATTATCAAAGTGTCCATGGGTTAGAATGGAACTATAGAAATCAAGATTCAATGTTACTCTTCATATTACAAAAAACAGACGAAGAACTCCAGAAAAGCCTGATGCAATCTTAAAGGACATTGATAGAAGTATTATGTCCAGTAAAAAGGGAGTTCTGGGGTAAGAGAACATTTTGGTTATTGAATCCAAGGACCTGAAAGGATATTGAAAAGCTGGAACATATTCATTTGGAGATGACCAGAATGGTAAGGGGACTGGAAACTCCCCATAGGAGGAGTCCAAGGTTCTGCTCTCATAAGTACAGCAGACTATTTATCCAGTTTGGCCTAATCACTTTCAGGCCCCACCCATGGATTTTGTCATTGTTGGCAGGTTATGATCTTGGATTATTATAATAGCCCCTGGGAACATTTTAGACCTGCTAAACCTTAAGCACACCCCGCTCCCTGCTCCACATGTGTAAACCCCCTCCCCACACACTAAATGAATGAAGTATTTTTGGGACAAAGGGTAACTTAAAGATGCTCAGGGCTTTCCCAACTCTTTTAAATGAAATCATCTAGTCCAAGGTTTCTTAAAGATGAACATGCTTTAAAAAATTAATAACTATATTTTAATATAAATTATTTCCTTTGTAGTTCTATGTATTTGTATTTCTACATTTAAAACCACTCTTCTAAGAAGAGGTCCTTGAGTTTCAGTAGACTACACACAAAAATGCTTAAACATTCCTTTTCTTAATGATAACTTAGAAAAATAACTTACTACCTACAAAAGGATTTCTGCTTTGGAAATATAGCAAGAGTTATAGCATTTAAATGGTTATTTCTAGCTCTTTATGAGTCACCTTATCTGAATCGTTTATACATGTGAGGGCTAGACAGCCTAATAACTATAACCAACCAAAAATATACATAAATTAAGTGATGCCTAATCAATCAATTAATCAATACGTGTACATTTATAAATTATTTTCTAAATAAGAAGTGCTATTCTAAGGGAAAATGAAGTATGAACTATTGTTCCTGCCCTCTACAAATTTAAAAAGTATTTCTAAGCTAAATTCAAGATTTAGGTACATATATATTAGTCTCCTCTTCTATAGTTTTTTAAATTGGTTATTGCTGCAGAATGCATGATTAACTTGAGACATAGTTGTAGAATCACAGAAATAAAAAATTTAGAAGAGTTATCAGTAATCATCTAGCTTAGTTTATACTTGAAAGATTCTATCTACAACATACACTAGAACCATGGTGGCAAACCTATGGCATGCATGCGAGAAGAGACACTCAGAACCCTCTCTGTAGGCATGCATGCTCTCATCTCAGCACCAAGATTGGCAGAGTTCATTACTAGAAAGTCAGAGGGACTCAGGGCTGGGCTGCTCCCGTGCCCCTCTCCAAGCTTTCTTGAGGACATTTCTCACATCACCCATCCCTTTATAAGGTTCACCATCACTCGACTAGACACAGTTACTTAGAACTTTATCTAAAGAACTCCAATGATGGAGTATTTACTATATCCCAGTGAAGTCCGTTCTATTTGTTAGCTTTTTTTAGGATGGTTTCCCCCTCTCCCGGATCAAGCCCAAATCTATGTCCTTATAAATTTCACTCATTTCTTCTCGTTCTATTCTTTGGAGTCAAACAAATGAAATCCTTCCTCCACATGATAGCATTCACATACCTGAATTCACATAATGTACCCCTTCAGTTTTCTTTTTCTCCAAGGACAAAATTCCCCAATATTTTTCAACAAAACCTTATTTGAGCTAATGGCTCTTCACTGCCTTGGTTATCTTCCCTTCTGTATGCTTTAGTTCAGTGATTCCCAAAGTGGGCGCTACCACCCCCTGGTGGGTGCTGCAGCAATGATGCCCACAGGTGCATTTATCTTTCTTATTAATTGCTATTAAAATTAAAAAAAATAATTTCCAAGGGGCTAAGCAATATTTTTTCTGGAAAGGGGGTAGTAGGCCAAAAAAGTTTGGGAACCACTGCTTTAGTTTCTCAATATTCTCCTTAAGCTGGCACATTGAGAATTGAATACAATGGTCCAGATAAGATATGATTAGAGTTGAGAACCAAGAGATTATCATTTCATTATTCCTGGAAACTTTCTCTTTCATAATGTCATTAAAGACTGAATTTTTTATTTTTTTACTTTCTTCTCATGCTGTTGATTATGTTAGTTTGTAGTATACTAAAATCTCTAATATTATGGTAACTATGCTATAGCATCTAATGCTTTTGAATTTGATTTATTGAACTATATGACTCTATTTTTTCATCTTATTAGAATTAAATTTATATTTTAGGTTGTCAAATATCTTTTTAGATTGTGATTTTATCATAGAGTGAATAAGATATTCCTCCCAAATTTGCATTGTCTCACATTTGATGAACATTCCACCTATCCCTTTATCCTACTTTTTTATTAAAAAAACTATAAAAAGATACTAAGTAAGGAGGGGACAGAAGGGAATAAGTGTTTACAAAGTACCTATAATGCTAGGCACCATGCTAACATTTTTTTAATAAATATTTTCACATCTGAGTCTCACAACAACATTGGGAGGCAGATGCTATTCCAACCCCCGTTTTACAACTGAAGGAAACTGGAGCAGACTGAAGTTAAGTGATTTACTCAAGGTCACAAAGTAAGTGTCTGAGGACAGATTTGAACTCAAGTCTTCCTGACCCAGGGTCCAGGGTTCTACACAGTAATCCAGTAGCTGCCTCTAATAAATAGCAACAATAATGATAATGATAAATGCCATTCAATGAGGCCCTTCTTCTAAGTTGATGACAAACCTTTTATGACTACTATCAGAGCCTAGTCATTCAACAGAATCATTATTGACTTAATTGTCCTATCATTTACCATATCTTATAATTTTTCCATAAGAATAGCAAGAGATTTTATTAAGTGATTGTTTATAATTTAGGTAGACTATATGTGCAGCAGAATTCAATTCTACCAGTTGAATAAACCTGTCAAGAAAAGAAAAAATGAGGCTAGCTTGGCATGACCCGTTTTTGATGAAGTCATAGGACTTTTTATGATCATTACTTCCTTTCCTAGATGTAATTGTTGAGTTATGTATTTTGACAGCCTGTTTCTCCCTCACTTTGTCATTGGAAAGGGCACGAGGAGGCTTAAATGGTGAATAAAACACAAATTATGCATCAAGGCCTTCCCCAGAAGAGGTCTACATTATTTTAGCACCATAACAGAAAACAATGAAAGCATCAGTCAGACCATGAAATATGACTGATGTGATCTTTCCTTGTCCTGCTCACCCAGCATGATGTCTTATGAGGTGTGAGGCAAAAGGAAATGCCAAAATCAGAGAGAAACCAAATTTAGAGGTCTAAACAACAGCAGATGTGAAAGAGGCCAAACTGGTCTTTTTAAAGAAAAACAAATTCTGGCAGATAATCCATCCAGATGTAAGATATGAGAAGCCACACTTGAAGCTCAGAGCTGCTGCCCTGACATGAATAGTCCCCAGTCCCTCTGTTCACCACATTCCAGCCTATCTACTCCATCTGCTCTTGGGCCAATGGGACATTAGAGACTTTGGGATATAAGGCTATGTGGGTGAGCTCTTCACTCCTGGCCAGAGTAAAGATAGTGAAATATATCATTGTCATGATGACCCAAACTACATACTATTTTGTGTGAATTGCTTGATTCCCAAAACACTAAAAAATCCCTCAAAACAAAACAAAGTGAAATAAAACAAAAACTTGGGCAGTTTTATTCATAAAGAGGATTAAAGTAGTAACATAAAACCCCATACATGTGCCTCAGAAAATCTATCTAATGTTTTCCTTTACCCAGCACCTGCATGTCCTTTGTGATCTTGGCAGTGATACCAAGAGTTGTATTATTTTTCTATTTTGGGGGTTAAATGGAATGAATAAACTCTAGTGCTTCCCTTTTACTTTCAGGATAAAATATAAAATCTTCTGTTCATCCTTTAAAGCCCTTCACAACCTTATCCTCATTAAACTCTATTTTTTCCTGGAAGGTATTATACGATTTACTTGTTGTCCTGCTGTTCATCCCGCCCAATACTACACTCTACCTTTTCATTGGCATCACCCATGCTTAGAATGTTATCCTTTCTTATCTCTGCCTTATGTCTTCTTTTATGACCAAATTAAAATCCTACTAACTATAAGGGGCCTTTCCCAATTCTTTCCCTTTCCCTTGAATCTTTTCTTTTAAGGAGCCTTCTGTTTGCCTTGTAAATATATCTTGCATATCCTTTGCATGTTGCCTCCTTTATTCTAATATAGGTTCTTTGAGGATAGTATCATTTTTGGCCTTTTTTTGGTAACTTTGGAGGTTTCCTAGTGATGTGAACATAATGAATACTTAACAAATATATATTGATCAGTTTCTCAGGCACCACTGATTGAGGAATCATTTATTAAGCACTTACTATGTGTCAAGAACTATAGCAAAACTGAAGATATAAATATAAAAATAGAGATAGCCCTTCCTCTAAATGAATTTCCATTCTAATAGAGGGAACTAACACATATAAGGGAATGGTAGACAGAGGGGGTTATTTTGTTTTGGAAGCTTACTGACCACAGACACGGGTATGGATTAGCATTTTTTCCAGGAGCGACAACAATGTTGATTCGATTATAGTTCTACGACTGGAAAGGGAGGAAGGATAAATGTTCCTGGAAACATGATAAGTGTCCAGAGAATGAAGCAAAGTGAGGATGGAACTTGGGCCAGATGTAGTTGGTGATTAAGTCAATTATGAATCAAGATACTTGGGATTCTTGTTTAGGGAGCTAGAAGTTCCAGGGATAAAAGGTTTAAATGCACTTGGGCTTTGTTTCTCATCTAGGTGGCAAAGGAGTGAGCAAATAGTTCTTTACTTAAGTCTGGACATAAAATTGTGACAAGGGAAGAGACAAGGTTTATACTGACATAAATGAGCAAACTGGTACCTTTCAAGGAGCCCAGGGAAGTGAAGGAGTAAAATGTAAGAATGTATTATTTTTCTTGGGAAGGCGAAAGGGATTATTCTATGGTTTAATAGAAGAAGAAAAAGAGGCTGTGTAACTCTGACAACTCAGTATTACAAATATAATCACTGTTATATTTTATCATACCTCCTGAGAATAGAACACAAGGAAATTTAATTCCCTTGAGGATAGGGTTAGTAGTAACCAGTAAGAAAAAGGTCACATTCCCTTTTGGTGTACAGTAACACTGGTCATTCAAAATTGTTAAAGCTCTTCATAAGATACTTTATGAGTAAGGCAAAAAACAGTGCCCTTCATTTTCCATTTACTCCTATTAGCCTTATTTCCATCTCCTACACTTACCTCCACCAGATATAGATAAAAATAGTTCCCTTAGTCACAGCAGATACAAGCAATTTTGATGAAAAAGTGAAGTCCTTTTGGATATATACTTGAGCAACCCAACTTGATCCCAAAATATACAATGACATACATTTATGGTTTTCTTTTTAAATACTTAATGATTTTTTACTGCATATAAAAAGGAAACTCTCCTAGAGAAAATTATAGAATGCCCAAAAGAAACGTATAAAATCTGTTGTACAAATAGGCAGACCTCATATTGCTTGTATTCTATTAATCCAGATTTGTTTGCATATTTACTCAAGAAAAGGGAAGACCGAGATTCACAGTAAGCACTTTATTATTGCATGTTGAATACATGAACAATGGTAATATACATTATTTTGGTTACAGAAGTTGTATAGTAGTTTTCAAAGAATAAAATTAAATTCCTTTTTATGACATCCTTAGAAATTTTAATATTATGCATTTAGATCTGTAGTGACCCAGTAGATTATCTAATCAAAGCCCTTCATTTTTACAGATGAGGAAACTGAGAACTTGAGAAAATGATTTGAATAAGGCACCTGAGATAGAAAGCAGTTTAGGAAAGATTGAGCCCAGGTCTTACCATATCACATTCCACATATGTAATTTTAAATTTTTAAATTTTTTTCCAGATTACATGTCATACTTTTTAATAATCATTTTCTCACATTTTGCAATTCATTTTTTCTCTTTCCCTTCCAAACCTCCCTTAAGAAGACAGTATGATATAGGCTGTACATGTGTTATCATACAGTATGCTTCCATATTTGTCACATTGTGAAATAACACATATTGCTTACACTGTCAAGAGAAAAGTTCTTGGAGAAAATAAAATAATGAATGGTATGCTTCTATCTGCATTTAAACTTCATCAGTTCCTTTTATAGAGGTGTGTGTGTGTGTATAAACTTTTTTGTCTTCAGTCCCTTGGAGTTGTCCTTGGATCCTTGCTTTGTTTATAATAATTACATCATTCTCAATTGATCACGATACATCATTTTTACTGTGTTCAATGTTCTCCTGGTTCTACTCACTTCACTTTGTATGACTTCATGTAAGTCCAGATTTTTGGAGATAATCTTGTTTCTCAATACTTAAGGCACAATAATATTCTATTACAAGCATATATCACAACTTGTTTAGTCATTCCCCAATTGATGTAAAATGATTCAGCTTCCACTTCTTTGCCACCACGAAAAGAGCTATTTTAATTATTTTTGTACTAGTGGATTTCTTCCCCTTATTTTAATCTCTTTGGGACACAGATTTAGTAATAGTATTATCAGGTCAAAGGGTATGCAGAGTTTGATAGTCCTTTGGACATGGTTCCAGATTGCTCTCCAAAATAGTTGCATAAGTTCACAGGTCCACCAACAGTGTATTAATGTTTCAATTTTTCTACATTCTCTCCAACATTTATGTTTTATTTTTTTTTATCATGCTAGCCATTCTGATAGATGTAACATGGTACCTCAGAGCTATTTTAATTACCACTTTTCCAATTAATAATGATTTGGAACATTTTTCATATAACTAAAATTTTAATTCCTTTATCTTAGAATTGCTTGTTCATATCCTTTGACCCTCTGTCAATTGGAGAATGCCTTATATTCTTATAAATTTGACTCAATTCTCTATATATTGAGAAATGAGACCTTTGTCAAAGACACTTGCTGTAAATATTTTTCCCATTTGCTATTTGCCTTCTAATTTTTGTTGCATTGATTTTGTCTCATATATCTATGTAGGAAGAATGCCTGAATAACTATTTTGGGACTTTCCAAAGATCACCTCACATTTCTCATGGTTCGTATTTCCTGCCAGTCCAACTCTATCCTTCAGGTCTCTCTGGAAGGGAGAAATGATCTAAACACATACAAAGATACTATGTGTCTATATGTTTCTATGTGGGGCAATAGGAAGAGGGCAGAAGGGAGGAAATTACATTGGGATGCTTTGATTTTCTATACATGAAAAAAGGCTGCTATTCAGAATTTGTTGTGAGGAAAATTATGAAAAAAAGTAAAGATTTTCTTTGGTACCATCTAACTAACTTATTCAACAATTTCTCTAAACATGGTAAACTTTATCATCATGACTTTAAGAATTTTATTGTTAGAAGTGACCTTATAGATCATCAAGGTTAATCCTGATTGGAAGCATTGATATTCTCAAAAAATCTCCAACCATCTGTCCAAATATTGATTGAAGATGTCCAGTGGTAGAATGGTTGTTTGAAACACAACCTGACATTTAATAATTTTTTTGAATCTTTGGGTTTTCCTTTCAACATCCAGTTGAGCCTCAACCTCTTCACATGTAAAATGGAGATGATGGTACTACTTACCCCATAAGACTTTTGTGATGATCATGTAACAAATTACAGGTAAAATATTTTATAAACTTCAATGCAGTTCATAACTACAAGATGTTATGAATATTATTATTTCCTAGGAAATCACATTTAGTTGTTTAATGGCTTTAATTGTTAGGAAGTTGCTTCTTAGGGAAACCCAGAAATCTGGCTTTTTGCAATTTACATATTGGTCTTCATTTTGCTGTTTTGGACCAAGCACAGTATGTGCAATACTTCTTTCACATGAAGACCATTTGAATATGTGAAAATAGTAATGGAACTTTTTTCTCCTCTCCAGATATTTCCATTTGCTTTAACCAATTTTCATTTAACAGTTTTGTTTTCTCTTCATCCAAGGCATCCTTCTTTGAACATAGTTTCCTTAACAGTATCAATCCTAAAATATGGTTTTGTACTCAATACTCACAATATGCTCTGACCAGGACATAGTTTGCTGGGAATGGACATACTTTTCCTATCTCCTTACTGGACAACTTCTATTAGAGCAGCTTAAGAATGAATTAGGTTTTGTTGTTGTTGTTGTTGTTGTTATAATTATTATTATTGTCTGCCATATCATAATGTTGATTACTATTGACCTCACAATAAAACTATATGTCCTCTATATTTTCTATACCAAATTTTATTTCTGTAATTGTGTAGTTGAAATTTTGGATTTGTTAAATTTGTCCTTATTAAACTGAACTTAATTTTAAAAATATGTTAAGATATTTTTAATCTTAATCCTTGATACATCATTGGAGGTTTCATGGCATCTGAAAACTTGGCAAGTTTCCTGTCTATTCCTTCATCCAGTGTATTGATTGAAATGTTAAAAATGATAAAGCTGAAGACAGAGCAACGAGAACTCCTCTAAAGTTAGCTATTAAAACATCGCGTTTTGGGGTCAAGTTGTCTATCAGTTCTGATATCTATTCACTTACTATTGTCCTGACCACATCTTCCACTCCTGTTGTCAGGAATATAGTGAGAAACTTTTAAAGACACCTTGTAGATGTGCTACATTTGACAAAATATATTGTGTCAGTGAAAAAAAAATGGTGACTGCTAACACTGAATATGAGCACAAGTGAGTGAATCTGTAGTTGGTTTACTTACTGAGTGGGAAAATTTCTAGTTGTATGTCACAAGGTTCCGTTATGCATTCCATATTATTTATCATTGCTTTTTATGATATGAATGAGGGCACACCAAGAATATTCATTAATTTTAGGATAGCATGAGGTTGGAAAAGATAACTCATATATTGGGCACAACAGAATCAATATTTAAAAGTAAAGACTTTGGCAAAATAAAAACAATTAACAGAGTTTAACAAGATAGAATTTATTAGGATTAAATGACAGGCCATGTTGTATTGTGAAAATTCTGACTCGGTCAGATTTTCCTCAAAAATTATAATTTCCCTAAAGACATTAAAAGGGGACAGAAAATTTCAGCCCAGATAAGTGACAAAAGGCCAATATTAATTTATTATTGACACTCAAATGAAATCAACTTGAAGCTCATCACTCATCTCTTCTATTGCTGCAGAGAATTCTTGCCTCCAGATTCTTCCTAGATCAAAGTGATATAGCAGAAATAAGTGAAAGCTCCATATTCAGATACCTCTCACGCTATGACCCAAACCTAAGCACATGCATCATTCTCTGTCATATTTTTTGTCTCTAAATCACTTTTTTCACTAATCAAATTCTGTACTTTGTAACAAATACTGCCCAGCTTCTATTTCACTCAGCCCATCATCTCCTTGCTCCATCACAAAAATAATAGCATAACTTCCATCTATAACCAACCACTACTAAAAGAATAAAAGGACTTGATATTGTAAATCACAAATGAGTGAAATATCATGGGGAACTTAATTATAATTTTGGATACAAACTGTGCCTTCCCAGAATAGCTGATTTTCTTCACCCAATATTTTTAATCTTCATACAATTTATTTACATCTTATAGTCTCTTTTAGAAGACAATGATAATAAAACATTTTAAAGCTTATTCATCAGTGAAATAAATTAGACTATAATAAGGAGAAGCTCCTAATGGGAAAGAAATCTTTATATCTTATATATTTGCTAAGGGCATAATACTCAAACTATATAGGAAATCTAACTCAAATATATGAGACCAACATCCTTTATAATGGATATATGGTCAAAGGATATTAAAAGCAGCTTTCAAAAGAAAATGTGCAAAATATTAGCAACTACATGAAAGAGTATTCCAGATTGCTGAGAGAAATGTGATACAAAAAAAACCCCTGATGTTTTTAACCTTCAGAGAGAAAATTGCAAAAGATGATGAAGGATGGTACAATCATTGTAGGAGAGGCTTTCAAAAGATAGGCACCTTAGGCTACTGTTGGAGTGAATTGGTCAAGATATTCTGGGAAATAGGAACTATCTGAAGAAAGTACTGAAGGATTCACACCTTTTAGCTCAAAGATCCCATTGCTATGCATATGACCAAAGTTGGAAAGTTTCCTTATATACCAAATTATTTATTGCAGATTTTTTATGAAGCAGCAAAGTTGTGAATTCTAATATGTCTATCAGTTAGAGAATGATTTAACTAAATTTAGTTCATTTAGAATATAATGGAATATATTATGTACTGTAAGAATTGAGGAATACCAAGAAGTTTGTGAAGATTTGTATGATTCTAAACCAATGTGAAAGGTAAAGTAAGGAGGAATTATTTATGGAGATAAATACATACAGATGTACAAGAACTGCAATAAGGACAATGGTAAGACTAAAAGTTTTACTCTAAATGCTGTATAATTATATTGAACAAATTAAGCACTGAAAAAAATAATGAAAGGAATCTTTTTATGGGAATCTTTATGGAATCTTGCATATACTGTCCCATGTGAGTGTTTATTGGTTAATTTTGCTGAGCTATTTTTAAAAATTCTTTAAAATTAGGAACATCTCTGCATAGGAAAAGGGAAAGAAATAAAGTGAAAAATAAATGTTATTCAAATACTGATATTTTAAAAATGAAGATGAAACTTCTTACACTAACTACTTTAGAGGGTTGTGTGGAAAAACACTTAAAAAATCTTCAATGGTTTATACATTTTACTTATTTTAAAGCAGAGACCTTTTTTCTTAGCATGTAAGATATTTATTATGCCTTAAACACTCTTCCTCTTTCATTTTTACTATGATTTTCTACATATTCCTACCTTCTACTTCACCAAGAATATCAGAGACATTTGGCAATGGCCTACTGGATTTATCATCTTCTTAATCTATTTCCTTTGCTGAAGAATCTGTTGAAGTAATCAGCAATCTAAAAGCAGACTCATTCATTATCATTTACTCTTTTTTTCTTTTTTAATTTTTTTCCATGGATATCTGATTCTTGTTGTCTCCCTCCTTTCTTCCCTCCCCCTTCCCAGAGCTGACAAGCAATTTCACTGGGTTATACATATATTATCACTCAAATTTTATTTCCATATTATTAATTTTTTAATAGAATAATCTTTTAAAATCCAAACTCCAAATCATATACCCATATAAGCAAATGATAAATCACATGTTTTCTTCTGGATTTCTAATACTACAGTTCTTTCTCCAGATGTGGATATCATTCTTTCTCATAAATTCCTCAGTGTTGTCCTGGATCATTGCATTAGTTTTAGTAGCAGAGTCAATCACATTTGATCATCTCACAATGGTTCAGTTATGATGTATAATGTTCTCCTGATTCTGCTTATTTGACTCTGCATGAGTTCATGTAGGTCTTTCCAGTTCTTATAGAAATCAAACATTTCATTATTCCTTATAGCACAATAGTATTCCTCCATCACCATTATATACTACAATTTTTTCAGTCATTCCCAATTGAGGGATACCACCTCATATTCTAATTTTTTTGCCACCACAAAAAGCACAGCAATAAATATTTTTGTACAAAAAGAACCTTTCCCACTTTTTTTTATCTCTTTGGGATACAAACCTAGTAGTGGTATTGCTTGACCAAAGGACATAGATTCTTTTAAAGCCCTTTGGGCATAATTTCAAATTGCCTTCCAGAATGGTTGGATTAATTCAAAACTCCACCAGCAATGCATTAGTGTCTCAATTTTATCACATCCCTCCAACACTGATTATTTTCCTTTACTGTCATATTGGCTATTCTGCTATTAAGGTGGTACCTCAGAGTTGTTTTGATCAGTATTTCTTTAATTAGGAGGGGTTTAGATCATTTATCCATATGATTATTGATAGTTTTGATTTCTTCATCTGAAAACTACCTATTCATATCCATTGAGCATTTATCAAATTTGACTTATTTCTTTGTATATTTGAGAAATTGGACCTTTGTCAGAGAATTTTGTTATAAAATGTTCCCCCAGCTTGCTGCTTATCTTCTAATTTTGGTTGCACTGGTTTTGTTTGTATAAAACCTTTTAAATTTAAAATAATCAAAATTATTCATTTTACATCTTGTAATGTTCTCTATTTATTTCTTGGTCTTAAATCCTTTTCTTCCCCATAGATCTAACAGGTATACTATTCCATGTTCATCTAATTTACTTATAATATGACTCTTTATATTTAAATCTTGTGCCAATTTTGAATTTATCTTGGTATAGGGTGAGAGATATAGATCTAAACCAAATTTTGCCATCCTGTGTTCCAATTTTCCCAGCAGTGTTTGTTAAATAGTGGACTCTTATCCCAAAAGTTGGGATCTTTAGATTTATCAAACATTAGATTGCTGAGGTTATTTACCAGTAGTCTATTCCACTGATATATCCTTCTATCTCTTAGCCAGTACCATATTGTTTTAATGATCACTGTTTTATAGTACGGTTTAAGATTTGGTACTACTAGGCCACCATCCTTTTCATTAGCTTCTTTGATATTCATGATTAAAAACACTTTTTAGACTGAATTTTTATAAAAATATGAGCTATTCATATAAATTTAAAGTTCTAGAATTAACCCAACTCATTCAGTTAAGTCACTTGAAGGTTAAAAATAAGGTAAAGCTATAAAGGCTATAACTGTGCCTACAGAGATGTCAGTTTTTAATAAGCCCTGATCATTCCTGTTTGGGGCATCTAAGCTTTTATTTAGTGTATATCTTGCCTACTTCTTCATCACTTACTCAATATTTTTCTCCTTCAACTTTGCCTTTTGACTTTAATGATTTGGATCTATTTGGATCTATAGCTTTGACTCATTAGCACAGAAAAATTGATAACACATTCTGTTCTACAGCAGATAGTGCTAGATAGCCATCAGGGCCTGATTGCCATTTGATATTGTTTTTGCTTTGGTCTGAGTCAATACAGTATTCCTCTATAAAATTCTCCTGCCTCGGTATCTTTTGCATTGTGCGTTCCAATGAGATGTGTCTTCATGAATTACAAAAATCAACTACATAAGTTAAAGGTATGGGAAGACATATTTACATAGAAGTTTTTGCATAAAGGACTTGAGGACTTTTCATGCCTGGAAACTCTATGTAGTACGACAAGATGGTGTGGCTATCAAAAAAACTCATGTGAGGTGACATAGTGGATAGATCACTGGGTGTGGAGTCATTAAGACCTGAGTTCAAACCCTACAATTCAAATAGGAATTGAATTCCAGAGTCACATAGGTACACTTACTTACAAGTCACTTAATGTCATTTTGCTACAATTTCACCATCTGAAAAATTATTATAATAACCAATCTCCAAGGATTGTTTGTTGTGAAGCTCAAACAAGATAACATGTAAAGCACTTGGAAGATCTTAAAGTTCTGTACAAATGTTAACTACTGTGGTTATTATTATTTGGGTTGAATTTAATAGTTACATAGCATAAAGTATAAGACATGTAAATTGAAAAAAAAAACCTCAGGTCAGCTGAATTCTAGACTGGCCATTCCCCATCTGGGATATAGTGCCTACTTATAAGTGTGACATTCCAATACATACACTGGTATCACAAGCTGGTGTCCAGAAGAGAGTAAATGCAATTGTTAAAATCAATTTTAACAATTTAAAATTTTTCAACTTTAATTTTAAGTACCAATGGGAGAAATTAAGAACTTTTACCTGGATAAAAGAAGATTAAGGGGAAAAAATGATCATAACCTTCACATATTTAAAAAATTATATAAAGATTAGGTTTAGTCCATATGATTCTATACCTGAGCTGATTATTGCAATTCTATTTTCACTATGCATAAGGAACTCATAAAAATGAACTAATTCCCCCAAATAATGAAATGAGAAGCCTTTCAGAGGTACAGTTCTCTAAATTAAGAATTGTTAACCTAGTAGGAATTATCTAGTAGGAATGTTGTGGAAAGGATGTTAGCTTTAGGTCAGAGTCTGGAATGATGACCATTGAACTCACTCTCATCCCTAACATCCCATCATTTAACTTTGAATAAGCTAATAGCTGATAAAATACATTTGCAATATCAGCAGGAGATATATGAAAACTGAAATCATTAGTCAGTGGGATTAATTTGTAATGGCAGTTTCATGTCGTTTAGGTGTTGAGTAGGAGAAATAAACAAGATGTTCTTGGAATCCTTTAAATTATGAAATGAACACAAGCACTTCCATTACATTTAAAATTGGCATATTTTAGAAATTGCATTTGAAGTCTGAGAATCAGGTGTCAAAATAATCACGAGGCAATAGAGGCTGCTTTGACTGGCATTTCTCTGACCTCCAGGACGTATGTATGTTCTGGCTCAATTAAACTAGTCTTAAGCTAACCACTTGCTTGCCATGGAACAACTGGATTTCATCCCTACTTCTTGTCCCTCATTTATTATTCATTAATTGGCAACTCAGATAATAACCTGATTTCAGGAGTCTAGATTCTTTAACTTTCTTCTTCCAAGAGTGCTGATACAGTTTCCTATTAGTGTCAAATCAGGTCTTTGAATCATGACTCTATGCAAGTTTAAACTCTAAATGTCTTGGGGTCAGGGATGGGAATGTCCAGAGCATTGCTTGGCTGAGCTTGCTCAAAGAGCTCTTGACAGTGGGGTTGAGATTGGCCCCCTATGCTATTCCTTCATGGCACCTGAAACTGTCCCATGATTGTCATCCATGTACATCAGTGTCATTTTTCAGGTACCAGAGCTGTTTGCTTTTAATAATTATTGATGACATTTTATTTTAAGCTACCTTTTTATTGATATCATTTGTTTCTATATCACAAACACTTTCCAATGTATTCATCACCTCTTCTCATCCCAGAAAGCTACCTCTTAAAACGAGTTAGGGATAAAAACAAAACTATGAAATCACATGCAACATTTCACACCCATGTAGCCCCCTGTCTCTACAAAGAAAGGAGGAAGGTGCTTTCTTATATCTCATCTTGGTTATTATAATTTCATAGCATTTGTTGTACTTTTATTTACATTGTTGTAGATATGTACATTGCTTTCTTGCCTCTGCTTTCCTATTTGAATCTATTCCTATGTTTTTCCTATGCTTCTATTTGTAATATCAACTATTTTTTCTAGAGAAGTAATACTAGTAAAATTCCTCTACTATAGCAGGGATCAATCACTTTATGTCTGGTTCACTACTATAATAAAAAGGGTTCCTTTATTTATCATTGGAGTTACCATTTATCTCTATTTTTATATGCAACATAATATAATGCCACATAACATAATAAATATGATTTGTTATAAATGAAATAAATTACAATAGATATGCTTATTCAAGAGAAATGTATTCTCATATTAGTTGTCTGGAAAAAAATCTTTCCTTTTTTCCTGCTTTGTCCCCAAGGAGGCAGATAATATGATATAGATTGTACATATATTATATAATTCATATTTCCCTATTTATCATGTTGTGAAACATTCCCTTCATTACACTAGAGAAAAACTTGTGGGGGAAATAAAGAATGGTATGTTTCAACTGCATTCAGATTTGTCTGCTCCTTCTATGGTGGTGGATATCCCTTTTTTGTCAGGAGTCTGTTGGGATTATCCTGAATCCTTACCTTGTTGATAATAGCAGTCATTCATAGTTGATCATTATACACTATTATTGTTATTGTATACAATATTCTTTTGGTTCTGCTCATTTCACTTTGAATCACTTCATATTAGTCTTTCTAGATTTTTGCGGGGGAGGGAAGGATAGTCTCATCTGTCATTTCTTAAGACACAATTTTAGTTCATTGCAATCATATATGATGACTTGTTCAGTCATTCATCAATTGATGAACATGCTTTTAATATCAACTTCTTTGCCACTACAAAAGGACATTCTATAAATATTTTAGAACATATAACTTTCCTTTTTCCTTGATCCATTTAGGAAATAAACCTAATAGTGACATTACTGGGTCAAAAGGTATACACAGTTTTGTAACTCTGTTAGTATAATTCCAGATTGTTCTCCAAAGTGGTTGTATCAGTTTTAAGTTCCACCAACAATATATTAGTTTCTCTATTTTTCCACATCCCTTCCAACATTTGCCATTTTGCCCCTTTATCATTTTAGTCAATCTGATAAGTATGAGAGAAAATTTCAGAGTCATTTCAATTTGTATTTCTCCAGTCAATAATGATTTAGAGTATTTTTCATATAGTTTTATATAGCTGTGATTTCTTCATCCAAAAACTAACCCTAACCCTAACCTAATCTTTTGATCATTTATCAATTTTTAAAATTTATTTTTATTGCAAAAATTCTAAGAAAAATCTAGAAAATCATTATTGTTCAAGAGTAACAAGAAAATTTGAAGGAAATAAAATATTTCTGGGGATTGACATAAAAAGCTCTTGACCCTGCTTTCTCCAATTAGTCCTTAAAGTGGTTTGATTTTCACCAGGGACCTGAATAATAAAGTAAGGGTCATTTAGTTTGTAATTACTTGAAGAAGTTGAACATTGTTATGCATATGGAACAAAGATTAGTATTCAACATGGATTATTCAAATTAATCCTATTTAATGACCATTTTCCAAAGGCAATGCAGTTTCAAGAGTGAATTAATATAGTGTACAAAATGTTGAGATATACAAATGCCATTATAGTAGACATGTGGAAAAAGACAAGTGTTCATTCAGGTTCCAATCTCTACCTCTAGACCTGACTTGACATGTGTTAAAGACCCATTAAAGGAAGCAATCAAGTCAAAAGAGGAAAGAACTGCTAGGAAAAAAGAAGTCCCATCTCCCTTTCCCATCTAAACAGAGCTAGCTCTAGAGAGAGATAAACCCTCAACTCAAATGCTACCTCCTCCAGGAAAACTATTCCTGGTTCTCCTAGTTGCTAATACCACTCCCACTATGGTTACCTTCCATTTACATTGCATTTATCTTGTATTTTCTAATTTATATATAGTCTTCTCTATAAGAATGTAAGTTCTTTGAAGACAGGGTCTATTCCTCTTCCCCAAGCCCCTTTGAAACCATACAGTTCAGCACTGTTCCTGGAAGGTGAACAAGCATTTATCAAGAACTTATTATCTACTAATGGGATATAATAAATGCTTATTGACTGATTGATTAACTGACTGATTAATGAAGGGAGAAGGCAAAGCTGAAATTCACCATTTTGTTCACCAATAAATAACTTCTTTCAGGAGCGAGCTCTGAATAACTTTCATTGGTAATGGAATATTGCTTTCATTTCAGATTCAAATATTCTACCCCCAAAGCATCCATGAATTGTTAGATCAGTGCTCTCCCCAAATTCCAGTTAGCCCAGAAATAATTTTCAGATGCCAAGACTTTGGCAAACACTTTAATAAAAGTGCTGGAATTTCAGTCATGCAAAACCTTAGAATGAAATTACAGCAGAGTACAGAAGAAAATGCTCTTCTCTCTACTCAAAAAGGCACATATTCCCTTTCATAATCTTTGCATCTATGTGATTAAAATTTGGAGTTTCACCAGCTTTCTGAAGGAGTCTGATTTTCCACCTCAGATCTATTACAATTCATGTATGAAAATAATCATTCTGAGGATTTTCTATTTGGTTTCTACCATTTCAAAACTTATAAATTCTCTCCAAATTTCTTTTTTTAGCATTATTACCAAAAGTGTGCATGTTTCTTTAATCACAGAATTTTTCTTGCCTCAATCAATGTGTGTTCCTAAGAGATAAAGAATATTTTACCAGATATAGAACAAATTTGGATGTTGCATTTTCTGAGTTTCCAATCAACCTTGAATTTTCAGGGGCCAAATTAATTTACCCTTGCCCGCTCATGATATCCAAGAAAAAAGGATTTAGGATCCTTTTTGAAATCCTCAAGATGTTTGTTATTCACCAGACAGGCTTTCAAAAGAACCTTTGATGAGCCTAAGTGTAAATGAATCAGAAAAATTTGGATTAAATTTCTCTATTTTCCTTTAAACCTCGTGTGGTTTTTTAAATTGTGGGAAAAAATCTTTGGCAGAACTCATCTTGGATTTTACCAAATCCAGACAGTTTGAAAATGAGTTAGATATTCCAATATCAAACCAAGCTTGAATTTATAACTCTGCTTATGTGAACTTCTTAGTAGATTGTATATTATCAACATCAGGCAGAAGAGACTATGATTGAATCCTAAGGACCTCTTTCCTTCTGTCTCAGAGACAGAACTTCATAGTTTATTTCAGAATTCTTGGAGCTCTGTTTCAAACACAAAAAGTAGACAAAACAATACTTAAAAACTAAAACTCGGTCCTATTATCTTTGAATATCTCAAGTGATCACTCTAAAGGCAATTTGTGTGACCATTCATTCTTTCCTACTTTCTCATTTTCTCTTTATTTAGATATACAATGGTAGATTTCACTGTGAGGGAAAATATAAGCACTGAACAATTATAATAATAATTAATAATAGCTAATGATAGTTTATGTATTTCTTACTATGTGCCAGGTACTGTGCAAAATACTTTACACTGTTATCTCATTTGATTATTACAACAATCCTGAGTAGATATTACTATTATCCCCATTTTACAGATGAGGAAATTGAGGCAAACAGAAGTTGTGACTTGTTCAGGTTCTTACAGCTAGTGAGTATCTAAGGTTAGGTTTTACTCATACCTCTGACTCCAGGCCCAGAACTCTGTCCACTGCAAGTGCTTATTCTGTGCCCCAAACTGTGCTAAGTGTTTTCTAAATATATCATTTTATCCCCTCAATGACCTTGGGAAGTAGGTGCTATTATTCCATTTTGCCACTGAGGAATCTGAGGCAAATAGAGGTTAAATAATTTACCCAGAGGTCACAGAGCTGTTAAGTGTCTGAGGTCAGAACTGGAACTCAGGTCTTCTTGACTCTATGTACAGAGTTCTATCCGGAATACCAATTAGCTGCCAGGAGAGTATATGGTAACCTCGTCAGAACTAGCTCTTACACCTTAATTCTATAGATAAACTACTGTCCAGTCACTAGAGGATGGGTTGCTGGGTGATTCTGGATAAGTAATTTAATCTCATAGTGCCAGTAGCTAAATTGCAATGTATTTGTTGATATTAGCTGAGGGAATTATTTTATTGAGTAATTGATTGTCACTGATTATTCCTCCTATTGATTAAATTCAAGGCCAAGGAGAAAGAGACAGACAAAGAGACAGGGAGAAAGAGAAGAAACAACAACATACAAAAAGAGACAGAGAAGGATAGACAGAGTAACAGACCTGGGAGGGAGACAGATGAAAGAAAGAAAAAGGAAGGGAGAAAAAGGGAAAAAAAGAAAGGGAGAGAGGAAGGAAAGAAGGAATAAAAGAAAGGAGGGACTATTAGGGAGGGGAGGAGGGAGATGGGACTAAATTATATCTACATAGTAAACTCTGTTATATCCACATAGTGAACATACATAAACACTGCGTAGTCAAGGTCTTTAGATAGGAATATAAGTGTTTAATAGAAAAAAGGTATGCTTTCCTGTTAGCTATATGAATTAGTGTATGTATATACTACAAGGCAAAAAAATTGTAGGATAAAGAGAAAAACATTCAAACATTTGCTGGCAAAAAGATTAAACCACAACCACCTCATGATATGTTTGATTTGGCTTTTATTGTTTTTAGTAGATATGTATTAGTTTTTTAAAATTCTTATCTTCTTTCTTAGTATCAATTATAAGACAGAAGAACAGCAAGGGCTAGACAATTGGGATTAACCAACTGGTCCAGGATTATACAGCTAGGCAGTATCTGAGATTAAATTTGAACCCAGGTCCTTCTGATTCCAGGCCTGGTATCCTATCCAATGTGCTACCTAGATGTCCCTGTTTTTTGGTTTTTTAAAACATTGCCTTTATTTTACACTATATCCCTCTAATGTCCCTCCTTGAGAGGCATCCCTTATAACAACAACAACAAAAAATCAGCAAAACTGTCCAATACATTGGGGACAGCTGGGTAGCTCAGTGGATTGAGAGTCAGGCCTAGATATGGGAAGTCCTGGGTTCAAATCTGGCTTCAGACATTTCCCAGCTATGTGACCCTGGGCAAATCATTTAACACCCATTGCCTAACCCTTACCGCTCTTCTGCTTTGGAGCCAATTCCAAGATGGAAGGTAAGGGTTTTAAAAAAACAACTATCCAATACATTAAAAACTTTTTATGTTAAATTCAGTGTTCTACATTCATGGACCCCCATCCACTATGAAAGATTAGAGAAGATTTCTTTTCATGTCTTTTTTTTTTAAACACTTTGTGTCATTCAGATTTGATGGTTCTTAGGTTGTTCTTTCCATATAAGTGTAGTTAGCATAGAGTATTTTCTCATTTCTGCTTACTTCACTTTTTAAGTAGTTCTTTCCTTGCTTTTCTGTTCACAGTTTCTTAAAAAACTTTTTTTAAACCCCTACCTTCCGCCTTAGAATTAATACTATGTATTGGTTCCAAGACAGGAGAGTAGTAAGGGCTGGGCAATGGGGGTTAAGTGACTTGCCCAGGGTCACACAGCTGGGAAGTGTCTAAGGCCAGATTTGAACCCAGGTTATCCCATCTCTAGCTCTGACTCTCAATCCACTGAGCTACCCAGCTGCCACCTTCACAATTTCTTAATCACATTGTAATCCATTATATTCATGTAACATAATTTGTTTCGTCATTCCCATAGCAATGGGGATCTACTTTGTTCCCAGTTCTTAGCTATTGCAAAAAATACTACCATATATGGAAGCTTTCTTTTCATAATTGCCCTCCACAAGGGATATGGCTAGTAGTGGACTCAGAGTGAATAGAATAAATATTTTTGTCACTTTCCCACATAATTCCAAACCACTTTCCAAGATGAGTGTACTAATTCATATAGATTCACCACCAATGCATAAGGTACCTTTCCTTCCACAACATACAGCATAGACTGTTCCTGTTAAATTTTATTATTAATTTCTTAACACAGCTTGTGGTAGGATGAGTATTGAGTTATACTGTAGAGTCAATTAATAAGAAACTATCCTCATGGAGAGGCTGTAAGGCAGACTTTCTAGCCTTAGGAAAAGTGATCATTGGATTAAGAAGTACCTCTCTGTTTTCCTGCCTTTTTCTCATTAGCTATTCAGACCTGATCTAATGCCTAGATCTTTGTGGATTTGTGTCTTCCACACTTCAAAATCAGGCCCTCACCTGGCTGCATCTCCCTTTTCCAGCTGTTTTGTATTGTATCTTCTACCATTAGAATGTAAACTCCTCCAGAATAGGGACTATAGATCTCCCTTCCTTCCTTCCTTCCTTCCTTCCTTCCTTCCTTCCTTCCTTCCTTCCTTCCTTCCTTCCTTCCTTCCTTCCTTCCTTCCTTCCTTTCTTTCTCCCTAGTCATAGTTTGTATCGAATAGTAAGTATTTAATAAAATGCCTTGTTTTTTCAGTTTTATGCAATTATGGAATTTTTCAGCTTCCTCTATTCTTTTTTATTGTTCCTTATCTGTAGTAAGATCATAGAAGGTGGAAGAGGGTCTAGTTAATTTGTTAGTGTTATTTACCACCTCTTAGGCTTGCATGCATGAGTAGGTGTTCCACTATTTCAGACTAATAATGACTTCACAAATTGTAGGAATAAAGATCATCTTTACAAAGCAAGAAAGAAATGAAAATGATTATCTAATTTATTATCCTGAATAACAAATATATTAAGATACTTTTATTTTGAGTCATTTACTTAAATATATTTAATTAATGGTTAAGAATTCTTAATACAATATTTCACAAGCAAGAATTTAATTATACATATGTGGCATTGAATAATTGATGCAATTTGATTTCTAAATCATGAATAGAAAATAATATCTTTGAATAAAAAAGCTGGGAGAAAAAAAATCTCTTTTTGGTTTCCTAGGTTACAGTTTGCATTTTTATAACTGAAGCATTAAGCTAAATTAAGGAGATGAGCTCCATAAGTCTCATGTGAAAAATGAGTCTTAGTACTTTATAGTCATACTTTGCATATATTCCAGAGGTCATGAAGATAGTCTAAATGGGGAGGATTAAGAATGGCCAAAATAATTATGAAGCAGCAATATATAGCAGAAAATATAGTGGTCCTGAAGTCAATAGACTTGGGTTTGATCAAGGATAAGTCTCTCTAAGCCTCAGGTTCCTTCTCTGAAAAATGCATCAAATGAGATAATACATACAAAGTTATTGACAAACCATAAAGTCTTATATAAGCATTAGTTATTAGATATTATTATTATTATTAAAGAGAAATACTGTACATAGGAGATAGATTGCCCAACTAGGAACTAGGAAAATGGGTTCAAGTCCTGCCTCTGATATGTACTGACTATGTTATCCAGGAAAAGTTACTAAAATTCTCAGTGATCTTTGCAACTCTATAGGGACATATAACTGAGTTGTTAGAGTTCTCTATAACACTGAAATCATAGGTCTGTTGATTATCTCTATTATAATTAAAATGTAAATAATATTCTCTTCACGATATTATAACAATGAGTTTTTACTCTTGATAATCTCCAGGACATTCTGAGGTGGTTCTGAGATGCATGAAGGAAGTTGTGCTGGAGTGGGTAAGAATACTTTCCTTGGAAAAGTGAGGATAATTTCTATCCAAGGAATTCTTTTAAAGAATCTGGGGAAAAATTATGAAAATAGGATGTATTAAGCATAATTTAAAGATATGGATTAAAGCATTATCCAGCTCTAATGATAACCACTGGATGAAATATCTTCCTCAGCAATTATTCAAGAAAGAAAGTAAAGAAGGAAGAAAAAGAAGAAAGAACACAAGAAAAGAGAAAGTAAAGAAAGAATAAGTATAAGAAGTTAGATAAGAAGGAACAGATATAGGAAGAAAAGAAGGAAAGATGGAAGGAAGAAAGTACATGGAAAGAAGGAAGATATCAAGGATTTAAAGAAGGAAGGAAGAGAGAAAAAGACAAGAAGGCAGATATAAAGGAAGGAAAGAAGAAAGAAGGAAGGAAGATAGGAAGATGATAAGTTTTTTCCATTAAGGCTTCATTTTAATTTTCTCTATGGATGCTGGTTTTTTTGAAAGCTCAAGGACTATGAAAATTTCATTTCAGGGCTCTTTTCAGATCTTCTACTATTAAAAAGGATAAATGGATAGAGAAGTATAAAGTATTCATTCTCAACTTTTGTTGGGAAAGAGAATTGGTATGATCTTTCCTTTTACTAAAATAGAGGCTTTTGAAATATTTATGATAGGCAATTACTAAGATAAGCTTCAGATTTATATATGATTTAAATAATCCTGTGAATGCCAGTGTTTTAATAAAGTCCAAGCTGTGTCCCAATCCATTTTACTTTAAAAATCCTGAGATCTTGAGTGAAATTATATAAAGTTGAATTATTGTCCTATATCACAAGATGTTATTTTATCATTTAATATGGCCAAGTAGCATTAAATTATTTTACATATGTTCATGATATAGCAGAAAGAATCTTTGGACTTAGAATCAATTGCCATAAATTCAAATCCTTGCTCTAATACTTAAAATTATGTGACAGTCAACTTTTCTTAGCTTCAGTTTAATCAACTGTAAGAAGAGAATAATAATAATTACATGACCTACCTTACAAGCTCTTTTTAATTGCAAGAGATATCATCTGAAAACCTTAATAGTCTACAAAAGGTGATTTATTATTATATTGCTATTAGAATATAAGCTCCTACCTCCCTTTTTCAATCACATATTTCTTCCCTGATGTCTATTAAACTGTCCAGTTCTTCTTCGAAATCTCCTATCAGATTGCCAGAGGGAATATATCCATCATTCCTTCTAACTCCTTTTCTGACATTATAAGGATTCAAGTGAAGCTCTAAGACTGGTTCTCTTTTATGTCTTATTCTTACCAGGTAATCACCCATAATTTAGGAATCATCAATTTCCAGATTATATTACTTATTTCAAAATGTTTTTACTTATTTACGTAATGTTACATGTTTCAGGCTGTTTGCATCCAGCATGAATTTCTGTATTACCTTCCATGTTGTATTCATTTATAATTCTTTAGAGACTATTGTTCGATGATTCTAATTCATAGACAACATTGGAAGAATATTGATAATTTACTTTAGTTTCTGGGAGGAGTTCGGAGTTGTCAACATCATATTGTCATTGTGATTAATTCTAAGTCCAAGTGGAGTTTTTTAGGATGTTAATTTTGAACCTTAAGTTTTTTAAATTGCATCAATAAAACACTTATAACTACAATTGGACCTGAGAAGGTTTGATACTCAACCCTCATCACTAAGGGACCTCTTTCAGTTCTGAACCCATTTACAACAACTGAACTCCATCCTGGGGAGCTTGGCTCTTAAAGAAAGGGGAAGGACCCTTTTTAAAACTGTCTGACTCTCTAAACCTTTACCCGAGAGCTCCAGAAGGAGTCACTGAAAGCTTAGGTTTGGATCTTGTCTAGGGAGTTGCAAAAAGGTAGGGATGGGGGATAGAATCAAGTAGAGAAAAGCTATGTATTTTCTCCACACCAAAAATTGCTGAAGAACACAAAAAACTCACGTCAACTCTGACCCAAACAAACAAAATCAACAAGACTTAAATAATTATCAGAAACGAATAACCACTATTATAATTTTCTGGAAAGTTGACACTTAAGATATCAAAGCATAAAGTAAATATGAGACTGCTGAAACAGATTTTCATCTTTACCTTCCCTTTGCACTGTCCACACATTTTCATTCAGGTTTATAGCTTTTAGCAAGCCAGGTTAAGGCTTGTACTCTTCCTTATGCCAATTGTCATTTCTAAGAACTGAGTTGTTGGGGGCCTACTTCCATAGTGCTTTTAGCACTGACCGAAGATCCTGGAGCTCCCAGCCTCTCCAAATTATAAGGTTATTTCCATTTCTAAAAGCATCCATCTCAGAACTGCTGCCTGGTTACCAGAAAAGAAAATACAAATCAAAAGAGGAAGCTAGGTCTTTGAGATCCAGTTTTTAAGAATATTTTGTTGTCTCAATGACATGTTTTAACAATTTTCAACATATGTTTTCTGAACACATAGGATTCAAATGAAATGGTCTCCCTCCCTCCCTACTCTCTCCTCCCAAAGATGTTAAGGAGTTTGATCTGGTTTATACATGTATTATCATCAATACATACTTTAGTATTGGTCATTGTTGTAAGAGAATACTTTTATAAAACCAAATACCCCAAATGAAAACACAAATAAACATAAGTGAAAAAAAAGGTATCCTTTGATTTGTATTCCTATTCCAACTATTCTTTTTCTGGAGGTGGGTAGCATTCTTAATCATAAAGTCTTTAGAATTGTCTTGGATCATTGTATTCCTGAGAATAGTTGTCTTTCACAGTTGAGATTCAGTTTTGAATTCACTGAGCCAACCACATATATTATCTGCCATTTACAAATAGTTAATCATTTCATAATTTCCCCCAAGATTGGGGAAATAATACTCGACTCTTACAGAAAATCTACAGAGAGAAAACTTTGTGGTACACATATTCTAGAGATGAGAGACAGAGACAGAGACAGAGACAGAGACTGAGACAGAGAGAGTAAGAGAGAGACAGAAACAGAGAGAAGATATTGTCTCTTTTTCTCTATATCTATATAGTTGTATAGACATATGTATTGAGAAAGAGTAGTTTTCTTGGTTCACTAGTCAATAGAGTTTGATATAATAGTCCCTGCTTCCCACCACTGCCCCTCCAAAAACTAAAAAAACAACAGTCACTGAGTGGAGAAGAAAGAGAAACTAAGTTTTCAAAAAGCTTGTTGCATCATTCTAAGGCAAGAAATCCTTCAGTAGTTAATTACATATTTCCTTGGAATGGCCATCATAGTGGTTTAAGCAATTCTTGGGGTACTCTGAAGACAGAATGAAGCAGGAAATCTACTATTTACAACTTATGACATCATATTACCAAAAGAAACATCTGCAAAGTATGGTGGAAAATGTCTTAAGACAAAAATGTTCTTTTCTATTTATTATATTTTCAGCTCTATGAGGGTAAAAACTGAGCAAGGTTTAATGTTTACATTCTTGCTTCCTAGAAGAATGACTTACACATAGCAAATGCTTTATAAACTTTTGCTTAATTATGTTTATCTGTTGGAACATCCATTATTCAGGACTTGGGACAACATTATATCATATATATATATACATATATATATAGCATTACATTATAGTTCTGAATAATTAAGTTTTAGGAAGTTGTTTCTATTAAATCAATTTTTAAAATTGATTTAATCTAAAAGAAGTTACAGATTGGCAATATCACCTTCCCTGACACTTGTTGCTCTATATGGTCCTCTATTCCTCATTTAATTAACTTTTAAAAATGTGATCAATCACATTATTGAAATTTTCCAATTTTAGAGACTTTGATAATAAGGATGTGCCAAAAATATAAATTTACAATGATCTCAAGTATGGTATAACTGAAAGAGAGTCATATATGGAACTAGCATACTTGGGTTCCAATTTTGGCCTTGTTATTTACCAGTAGTGTTACCAATTTAACTTCTTTGTGTCTCATCACTTTTTTGTTTTCCTGTCATTTTGGCAAATCTAATGATGATGAAAGGATTCTCAAATAGGAAGGTAAAGATTCTAAAAGATGGAGGTGAGAAGTTTATTCCAGGTAAATGTGTGGTCAATGAAGGCTGAAGATAGATGTCATTTATGGAGAACAACAAGTAGACTTATTTACCTAGAACAAATAATATATTAGGAAACACAATATATCATTCTGGAAAAATAAAAAAATTAAAATAGAAAATAAATGAATGTGTAATTTATCTTCAAAATGATAAGAAGCACTGAAACTTGAATAAGGAGCTTTCTGGTTGTCCTTGTGCTGTAGGAATACACCATTTTGGTAGCTGTGTAGAGAATGAATTGGAATTCGAGATACTGAAAGTTTGTTTTTTGGTCATTTCAGTCATGTCCAATTCATTGTGACCCCTTTTGTGTTTTTCATGGCAAACATAATGAAGCAATTGCTATTTCCCTTTCCAGATCATTTTACAGGTGAGGAAACTGAGTCTTCCTGACTCTAGCCTCTCACTTTAATTCAATGTGCCCCCTATCTGCCTACCTGAGGGTAGGAAGATTAATTAGGAGGCTATTTCAGTAGTACAGATAAGAGGCATTGCTTGTCTGACTTGAGTGTTTTATGTGAGTGAAGAGAAAACAAGATTTGATAATTGATTGGTTATAGAAAGGGGTCCATTAATGAGCATAAAGAAACAAGAATGTCTAAGATTGTTAATCTAGGTAACTGGAAATAGTGATACCTTACAGAAAAATAGAGCAATTAGATAGATGCATATGGGGCAAAAGCTTGTGGATTCTGTTTTTGATATGTTGAGTTTAAGATGGCTATGGAATATCTAACTCAAGATGTTGAATAGTTAGTTAGAGATTCAGGATGAGCCTCAGGAAATAAATTCCTCTGTCTGGCATTTATGGTCCTTCACAATCTGGCTCCATCCTTTTCCTGAATGATTACACAATACTTCCCTTCATGTACACTATGTTCCAGCCAAACTGGCCTATTGGCTCTTCCCCTGCATGACATTTTCTCTTCTTTAACTACTTATTCCTCACAATGTTCCTTGAATGTCATCCCACCAGATTCATTCTGTGGGTGGGGAACTTAGAGACTTAGGGAGCATAATTGGTTGGTTTGGCCAGGGTCACACATTGAGTCAATGGTGTATTGGAACTCAGGAGTTTCTTGGCTGCACGGTCTGCCTTAGAACGCATTATCTCCCAAATAAATTAATGAAAATGGAGGAAACCAATTTTCTTAAAGGTCTGACTGAAACTAATAAAAGTAATGAAATTCCAATTATATACAGCTGATAATGGAGTGCATATGTCATATAATATATCTAACACCACTTTTATAAGACATTGTACATGATTTGAGTGACACTCCTTGTTCACTATTGCCATGTTTTGTTTGTCTAAAATTACAATCTTCAAAAAATACCTTTAATGTTGGATATTTTGAAATGAGTCCTAAAAGCCCAAGTTAAATATACCCAGTCTATAATTTGCAATAGGATTTTATTTTGCTTGTTAAATGTTTATGCATGAAGAACATTGTAGCAGTTCAATTCCATTAGGAAATGAACAAAAAAGACAGCAAGGTGTACATTTTCCCTGTCTATCTGGACTTGTTTCTTAAAATCCTTTGTTTTCTCCCAAGATTTCAAGACTATTAGAAACATTTTGACTAACATTATAGGCCTTGGACTAAGTTTTCCAGGAACCAAATCCATCCAAATATTTCCAAAGCTTTCTGTGACATGAAACATTTGAGGAAATTCTCCCACTTAAAGAAAAATGGAATCTACTAATCCATTAACAGAAATATATTGCCTTCTGCAAGAAGAGAACACAGAAGGGAGAGAATTGATTAATAGTTTTGTGAGAGCCAAATTTAGGCTCCAATGATTATAACACCTTTATTTTCAGATTTTGGCATAGCAGTTTAAGTAGAAATCAATATGCCAATAAATGTTGGGTTCTTGAGGGAAGAGTTTGGACTGAACCATATGAAATTTATTACAGTTCTAGATTTACATTAATAGATCAAAAGGGCTATGTTAATAGATCAAACAGACTAATAGATGAAAGATGCTGATTCTATCAGCCTATGCCTAGGTAGTATAAACTGTGCAACTAGCATTTATAATATTTTTTAAAATTCATTTTTATTGTCATGCAAAACACATTTCCATAAATGTGGGAAATTAGAACTTTATCAGAGACATTTGTTATAAAACATTTTTCCTCCATAAAAATGTTTTCCCCAGTTTGTTGTTTCCCTTCTAGGTTACATTAATTTTATTTGTACAAAATTTTTTAATTTAAAAAATCAAAGTTTTACATCTTATAATACTCTCTATCTCTTATTTAGTCATAAATTATTCCCTTCTCCAAAGATCTGGCAGGTAAACTATTCTATGGTTTCTTAACTTAGTTATGGTATCACTCTTTGTATTGAAATCATATATCCATTTTGACTTTTTCTTGGTATAGAGTGGGAGATATTGGCCTACACCTAGCTTCTGCTATACTGTTTTCCTATTTTCCTAGCAGTTTTAGTTAGAGTGAGTTGTTATTCCAAAAGCTGGGATCTTTGGATTTATCAAACATCAGGTTGTTAAGGTCTTTTACCCTTGAATATTGTGCATCTACTCTACACCATTGACCTACCATTTTATTTCTTAGCCAGTACAAGAATATTTTGATGATTTTAGCAAACATTTATTAAGCACATAGATTGCATGGGTTATTTTGGGAGGATTAGTGCCTCTGGAGAGAGGGCGAGCCCTTTTCAGAGCTGCTTATCCACCTTTAGTGTTCACTTTTCACCTAAAATTCACCTGTGGCTGAGTGAAGTTGTAACATGCATTTTGGCTACAGCCTGATATAACTATCTGAGCAGATGTGCCTCAAACTGATTGGTTAATTAGGAGTATGTCTATCCTAGGCATGAAAAGTGTTCCCCTGAAGAATGGGTAGATGAGAACAATTTGTTCCATTGATTATGAAGGCAGCTGAAGCAGGTACTATGGAAATGCTTAGAAGTTGGTCAGATATTGAAGATACCAAGGTCATCTACTGCTTCCCAGTTGCCCTGCTTTTACCTTTTTACTGGATTTTGATGACTTTAGAAGAATGAAGGGTCTTTAGGTAACTTTGTCCACTTAAATTGAGTACAAGCCCAAAACAAAACATCATTTCATGTCATTGGTTCTCTTTGGAAAAGAATGAACAACAACATATTAAGTACTTACTATCTGATGAGCACTATTCTATATGTGGAGCCACAAAGAGAAAAACAAAAGAATCCCTGTCATTGTGGATTGAATACTCTCTTTGGAAAGGAGGGAAACACACACACACACACACACAC
Source organism: Gracilinanus agilis (assembly GCF_016433145.1). Classification (NCBI taxonomy): domain Eukaryota; kingdom Metazoa; phylum Chordata; class Mammalia; order Didelphimorphia; family Didelphidae; genus Gracilinanus; species Gracilinanus agilis. The sequence goes on along the minus strand of NC_058133.1, from coordinate 376,017,221 downwards.
ACACACACACACACACACACACACACATATATATATATAAAACAATAAAAATAATTTTGAGAAAAGTCTGTCTTGTATGGGAAGCATTTAAGAGAAATGCTTAACCAGAAGGTTGATCTACAGTTGATAATTTTTATTTATATAAACTTATAAAGGCTATCTATTAGGAAATCATCATGTATTTCAGTGGAAAGAATGACACATTTAAAGTCATGTGACTTAGATTTCTAGTACTAGTTTGTCTACTTTCTACCTGGTTGACTTTGGGCAAATTGCTTAATGTCATCAGACTTTAGTTTTCTCTTATGTAAAAGGAGATTTATAAATTAGATTTCTGTCAAAGGCTTTTTTAGCATCTATTGAGATAATCATGTGATTATTGACTGTTTGCTTGTTGATATGGTCAATTATGTGGATGGTTTTCCTAATATTGAACCATCCTTGCATTCCTAGTCTAAATCTCACCTGATCATAATGAATAACACCTCATGATCACTTGCTGGAGCCTTTTTGCTAGTATTCTATTTAAGATTTTTGCATCTATGTTCATTAGGGAAATTGGTCTGTAGTTTTCTTTCTCTGTTTTTGATCTACCTGGCTTTGGGATCAATACCATATTTGTGTCATAAAAAGGAATTTGGTAGAACTCCCTCTTTGCTTATTATGATTATGTTTTATAGAATTCACTTGTGAATCCATCTGGTCCTGAGGATTTTTTCTTAGGGATAGAAAGAACATGAGTCATGTAACCATGGGAAAATGTTCTAAATAAATGAATTAATTTAAATTAAATTAAAAAATGAATTAGATTTCTATTGTTCTTTCCACTTTTTAAGCCATGAACCTATGATCCTAAGTATTTATTAATATGTGAGATTTTCAGCCTTTGTTGCTAGAGGGAACACTGAAATGATGAAAAAAATCATAGATTCTTAAAGTTTTGAGAGGTGTGTCTACATTGTGTATGTGCAAGTTTTAAATAGTTTTCAATTATATGATGTGATTAGAAATATCATAAGTTGTACTCATATAGGCTATAAAACAATGATGGTGGTTCTTTAAATTTAAATTCTCTAAATTTTCATATATATATGTTATGTTTGGTCCTCATACCTCTTTGCACATTTTTCCATTGCAGAGAAAAATTTTACAAGATATTATGTTTCAGTAATTCACAGTAACAGAATCCTGATCTTTTATTGGGGAAGGAGCTAGTGGTAGAAAGGGTTATAATCTTTTGGTAAAGGTAAACACGCACACACGCACTCATGATTCATCAATGAATTTTGACAGTTTTGGACCCTACCAGTTCATGTAGAAATGCCCCTAACTTTTCATTGTTTTAATCTTTAGTCGGCTCTCAAAAACAGGACTGCCCATTTTAGCCCAAGTCATCATAACAGCCCTTGCAGTAAAAAAGGTAAGTCTCTTTTCTGAGAAGAGACAATGACAGGTTCTTTTACCATTATAACATCATCATTATTGTTATCATCATTATCATCATTCATATAGTACTTTAATGTTTTTGAAGTCCTTTATTTATGTTATCTTCTCCCTATTGATTATCTGCAATTCATCCCATATATGTCTTAATTGTATATAGTTGTATGCATACTGTCTCTTTGTTCAGATTGACAAGTGTCAAGAGAATGACCTTGGATTCTTTGAAGAGAGGAATCAAAGTTCTGATAGAGGTGTTAATGCTTATTTTTTCCACCTTGGATTCTATATGAAATACTAAATCATGTCTTATAGGAGAGAAGAGAATAAATACACAAAGATACTTAACTAACATTTATTTATATATGTATGTATAATGTACTATGTATCTCTATATTATATAGCAAGTAATATTGATTCCTTTTCATTCTTTAGAATGAAGAATAATAGCACTTGAAGTTACAAAGTAATGTCTGATGACTTGACAAATTCTGAGGAGTAATATCACATCTTTATAGGAATGATAGACAAAAGCATAGAACTAAAGAAATTTACCATTATAGAAAAAATCACAAAAAACTTTATTTTTTTAAAATTTGTTTTCTTCAAGCCACAACAACTGGAATTTAAGAATTTAAGAAGTATTTATTAAGTACCTATTATTTGCTCAGCACTGTGTTTAGTGCTAAAGGAGGTAGAAAGACATTGTTCCTCCATTCAAGGACCTTGAAATATAATACAAATGATAAGACATCTACACAGATAATCATAATAAAATTAAACATGGAAAAGGCACAAAGGAGCAATGAAGTTCTATGAGAGTCATAGTAGATTGAGATGATGGGCTGCTGAGGACATAAGAAAAAGCTTTATAAAATATTTGTTTTTAAACAAGGTGATAGGACCATAGAATTAAATAAATTAGAACTTCATGTGATTTTGGCCAAAAGAGAAAATTGAGATTTATAGATATTAAGTCACTTAACGAGGATGGAATAAATAGTAAAGACCAGAAACAGGATTTAAAAGATAGATGTCAAACTTGCAGATAGTGGGTGATTTTTTTAAAGTTAATATATACCAGTTTGTATCTGAGTTTGACACCATTAATTTAAAATACGCACAGGATTTCAGTAAGTGGAGATTGAGGCAGGAAGATTGGGGTACAAAGGGGCTTTTGAAACAGGAGAAATCTGGAAAATAGGCTCATGTTTAGATGCCAGCAAGTCTTGGACTTTAGTGGAACTTTATAGTACCAGAAGGACAGTTTCATGAGATAAGTCTAGAAAAATTGTAGCCGAATGATGATATGACCTAAATATTAGGCAAAGAGTTGACTTGATGGCAATGGGGACCACTGAATGGTTTGTTTATTTTATTTTGCTTTAGCAGTTTAATAATGTGACTGGAGTTGTGTATTAATGGATACACACACACATATATATATTTATTATTTTTAGGAATACTTTTTCATCAAAATTAGGCTCATCCTTCAGTGCTTAGCTCAGGTGCCAGCTCCTTTACAAAGCCTTTGATAAATTTAAGTGGAATTCAACAAAAAGCATATACATGTCTGGGCATATTTCTATCTCAAAATAAATATAAGTATCATCATAAATAGATATTATAGATCTCTCTATATTGCTATCTCTCTATCTCTATCTTTCTTAGGTATCTAAGAAAAATAACATTTCCCCTCCAACCTCCCCTGCCCCAATTTTTGCTTTTAGAAGTCTCTCCTCAGCTGAAGGGCGAGTATACACACTTACTTGCCAATAATTTTCATGGATACCACCTGAAAAGTGTTTGATTGGAGCCACCACCTTTTTTCAACCTGCATATATGCTCTAGGTAACACTTGGACATAGTGCTGTGAATGCTGTGGAAAGGATAAGAGTCCTGAGATTCTGAGCAATTATATTATTCCTGTATAAAAGGGTGTTTCCACCCTGGTCCAAAATATCTTTTTTATGGCACTATAGAAACTAAATTGGGTGCTTTTCACAAAGTACTAGAGGAATTGCTTGGGTGATAGTTTGCCTTTGATCAATGTATGTGTGCACATGGGTTTATATATATCTAAATGTGTGTGAAATCAATACTATTGAAAGAGCCAAGAGACCTAGGTTTAACTCCTGTTGTATTTCATTCACTATGTGACTATGCACAAGTTATTTCTCCTGCCTGGACCTCAGTTTCTTCTCCTGCAAAATGAGGAGCAAACAGAATCATCTCTAAAATACATTCCACCTACTAAGTCTTTGACTCTATTTAGCACAATAGTGGTTGATAACATTTAACTCATTTTCTTGAGCACACCTAAGCACACCCAGTCCCTCTCCTGCTTTCTGATATACCCATTGAGAATTACAAACAAAGCATGCTATGTAGCATAATAGTCTTTCTAGTTTTTCTTTTTATAAGGAAGCAGTTGCTTATTGATTAGTGTTAAGTTTATAATTTTTTAAAAATTAAGTGAAAAAAGAATGATTTTTTTTCAGTGCTACACTTTCCCTCCTTTTGACCACACATTTGGACAATTTTAAAAGAGTGATATTTATGCTAATTCAACCATCTAATTTTTCTAAAGAATAAAATGCAGACTGATTCATTCCCTCGCCTCTGAACCTGCCCACATTTGCATGCTCAGCATAGTAGTTTTTCTGTTTTGTTTTTGCCTAGCAGTATTTTGGCTGTTGCGACAAAATAAAAGGGGGAGGGTACAGCTGTACATCAATCCCAAATAGCAGTACTGAGAATATAAAGCAGATGTAATTAAAAATATAGTGGCTCAGGAGACCAGACATCCTCTAAGGCAACAAATGAGTTTTCATATATTAATTGGGTAAACAGATGAATCTAAAATCTCTCTATGGAGAGTGGTAAACAGAGCAAACATCTGGGAGGTTTAAGTGGTGTATAAAAACAGCAATAGAATGCTACAGAGACGATTTCCCTTGATTGTTAACATAATCACATCCACCAAGGGAGCATCATGGATTCAAGAAGGAGCACCTAATCTCCTGTTTAAAGCATCCCCTGTTTAGATAAAATAGTAGTAGCCTTTTGATTTGGGCACAAATTCAAAGAAACACTAATGATTAAAAAAACCAACCCTTACATTCTGTTTTAGAATCAAACAGTGTATTGTTCCAAGAGAGAAGAGGAGTAAGGGCTGGACAATGGGGGCAAAGTGACTAGCCCAAGATCACACAGCTAGAAAGTGTCTGATGTTGGGTTTGGACCCAGCATCTCTCATCTTTAGGGCTGACTCTCAATCCTCTGAGCCACCTAGTTACCCCTAATGATTAAAAAAATTGAAACAAATACATGTACCATTTCAATTATGCAAGGAACTCCCTTTTTGCCAAATTAGAGGTTCAATAACTACTCTTGGGTCACAGAATCAGGATTGGTCAGTGACAGTTCCTACCGTCAAAGAAAGTTCTCTATTGACAACACCAAAATACATATTCAGATTTGAACTTCCAACTCTAACACATAAGACAGATGAAAAAATATGGAAATAATGAAAAAAGTCATAAATAAAAAAGAGAATTCACTCCTACATTTATTTTGCTGGAATATTTAATCTCAATCTACCTTTTACATATCCCTGGTAATGGCAAGAGGATCAATCATCTACTAAGGCATTGACCATCAGAGAGTGGAATAGGGAAAAGATAGAGAAATAATCTCTTTCCATTTAACTGAAAGTTTCATCTCAAATTCAACTTTAAATTCATCCAAGATCACCTTGCCCTTCAGAGTTCAATTAACTAACATTTACTGAGTCCAAGTAAGTCCAATTTTCTATTGGCTACCCCCATTTGTTTGTCTTTCCTTACTATTTGTTCAGAGAAGAAAGGGAAAAACAATGGAGAGATAAATATCAGGGAGTAAAAAGATCACCAAGTATAATCAATGGTGCTAGAGAATGGCTAAATAGACAAGATCTCAGTTGTAGGATGTGTATATGATGAAATACTAGTGTACTATAAGGAATGATGAAGATATCTTTAAGAGGAACCAAGAAAGTATGAATTGATACAGTGAAATAAATTGAATCAGTAAAATAATTTATTCGTTTATAGCAATATTAACAAGATCAATAATTTTGAATGACTTTGGAACCCTTGTTATCGCAATGACTAACACTATTTCAAAGGATTCACATGGGAAACATATTCCCACCTCCTGTTAGAGAGATAAAGGTCTTTATAACATGGATTTTTATTTTCTTTCTCAATTGAGGCAAGGTAAGTTGGGAGGGAGAAAATTTGCTCCAGAAAATATAATAAAACTTAATTAAAAAATGGGGAAAGCATGGTGGCATTTTAGTGTTTATGATCCATTAGGTATCCACATTGTTCTGTGGACTTTAGAGCATATAAAAATAAAAACTGTCCTAGATTGTGATGGAATAATGACAAACAACAAATCTAGGAATAGACAGACTAATAATAAATCATGTTTTGGTATTTTCACCAGCACATATAATTCTATATTGTTTGTGCATGTGTGAAACTAAAAATAGTCTCTCCCCTCCAGGAGCTTTTATAATTTAACTTCCACTTTCTGCTGCACCTACCTTATCTCTTCACTCAGAAGAGAAGAATTTCTCAGACTATTTATTTTCCATCTCTAGTTGTGTATGTCCTCTGGGAGATGTCTACTAGCAGACAGTGAATCAATTTCCAACTGTGCTAACACAAGACAAAAGATACCTTCTGCTGCCAGCCTGATCTCTCAATCAAGATGTGGAGAACCTCTAGTGCAAAGAGCAGCAGCTTCCCTTTGATTCTCAGGCTTGCCATCTCCTGTTGTATTTTTCCTTTGAGAGAAGAGGAAGGGTAACTTCCATCACCTGCTGTGTGCCAACTCAATCTCCAGCCTTCTCTGGGAAGTGAAGTGGTGCCTTCTACTCTGTTATGAACATTTTATATTGGTCATAGTCTAGACACCCCAATGATTCTGAATTACTATAGGTTATCACCCCAACCCTTTCTCTCATCCTTCACTGTCTGATTCCTTATTTCCATCCCTTTCAATCCTCCCATCCCAAAGTTCCAACCAAATGCCACCCATTCCACTGTATTTTTTGGAATACTTGTGCCATAGGTATCAAACTTCCCTTCATCCTAATTTTTTTCTCTCCCACTCCTTCCATCTTCTAACTATCACTGAAAGCTGACTTTTTCTGATGGCACAGCCTATCTGGCCACCTTTTTTAGAACTGGCTGTTCTTTCACTCATTCCCCTTGCCTAACAGATCAAGGCAGAAGAATTGAAATATTCTTTGGACTCCATTGCCATTCTCAGGTTCTTTCCCTAACTCCGTCACTCAACCTCTCCACTAAGGATGTTAAAATTCATATCTACCACCTAATAAAAATCATGGAAATTATTTCCTACAAGCCTCTAGGTTGCTTCCCTCCTTCTTCAATGAGTTTGACAACGGGCTAACAATTTTTCTTACTTTTCCAAGTCCTGCCTTCATATTAGGAGACTTCGATATATAGTTGTTGGCTCTCTTTAAAACATTCTAATCACTTAGTTCCTTAAACTACTTACTTCCCATGACCTACTCCTCCCACCACCTCCACCACACATAAAGGTGGTGATAACATTGATCTTGGAATCACCCATAATGTACCATCTCTATGTCATGAATTCTGAACTTTCCCTCCTCTGATCATAATCTATAGCCTTTAATACTGCATAAATGGAGATTTTGAACCTTGGATTTCATCCCCCATAAGTCCTTAGTTTTCCTAAAACCCCCCTTAATCTCCCCTGCTTCTCCATGTTTACATGGTCACATTATTATTTTATATTTGGCTGTAACTCCTCCCTCTGTCTCTTTGGTGATTTGGAGTGGAAGAGGATGGAGAAGTGAGGTAAAAGGATGCGGGTCTTTTGAAATGATTCTCAGCATGGCACATGGCTTTGTTTTTCTAATGACTCCCAATAAATCTTTTAAAACCACAATATTTTTAAATCTATCATTTTATATCCATTTTATTTCTTACAACACCATTGATCACCTTTTTCTCCATGATTCTTTTCCCTAGGTTTTTGGGCCACCAGTCTCTCCTAATTCTCCTCCTACATATCAGAACTCTCTTTATTCGCCTTTGCTGGGTCCTCGTCCAGATCAAACCTTCTAACAATAGGTGCTCCATAGATTTCTATCCTGGGCACTCTTTACTTGGTGATCTCATCAGCTTTCATGAATTTAATAACTCTTTGTTAATGATCCTCAAATCTACCTAGCCTAACCTCTCTGTAGACCTCTAATCTGCATCTGCAACTACCTTTCAGATATCTCAAAAGAGATGTGTAGTAGACCTCTTAAACTCAATATGTCTAAAACCAAACTCATTACTTTTCTTTCTTAAACCTGCACCTTTCCTCCAGTTCTTAAAGTTCCTTTTAATGTTGAAATAACACCATCCCCTAGTTCTTCATGCTTGCAGCCTAGGTGTCTTCCTTGACTTCTCCGTATCTCTCACTTCCATATTCAATCTTTTGACAAGGTCTGTCAACTTCCACCTCCCCTTTCCTAGCACCTTCCCTCTTCTGGCTCTTCACCTCTCCTGGTGACTTGCCTCCCCTTGTGTTTGCCTCCTCTTTACATTCTCTTCTTTTCTCTTTTCACCATAGCAGCTCATGAAATGACTTTGGATTCATTATTGGTGAGAAATATACATATGAGTAGGCATATATGTGTATATACATGCTGGATGTATGTGTACATTTTTCTTTAAGGGTACTCAAAATTCAAGTTAGAAGAACAGACACCATGCTTTTTTAATTTCTTTTTTTATTGCCTAGAGTGTCTAGAGCAATGATGATCACACTTGCTAAATAAATACAAATTTATTAATTAGATTCTTTGATTTCCCAAAATATTTAGAGCCCAGAGCTGAGCACATAGTATTTAATTTGCTGAATTAAATAAGAAAACAGAAATAAAAGTTATATGATACAAGAGAATGGATGGTGGGTTTAGGATGAGAGGATCTGGATTTGAATTCTAGTTCTACCTCTGTGCCCTTAGGTAAATCACTTAATCTTTGTGTTCATCATCTGTACATGAATTGAATGTATTAGTTGAAAAAAAATTTTAGAACCCTAACCTTCTGTTTTATATTCAATATTGTGTATTGGTTCCAGTGCAGGAGAATGGTAAGGACAAGGCAGTGGGGGTTAAGTGACATATCCAGGGTCACAAAGCTAGGAAGTACCTAAGGTCAGATTTGAAGTCAGGACCTCCCCTCTCCAGCTCTGTCTCTCAATCCACTGAACTACCTAAATGCCCACCTATTCAGTAACTTTTAAGGTATTTTTTATGACTAAATCTATGATATTTAGGATTTACTAGAGACAAAAATGCTACATGAAGCAAGGGGCAGTATCTAATGTAGAACTTTTATTTAGGCAGTCATAATCCTAACACAGTGGAAAATAAGGCAGAGTGATAGGAATGGACTATACACTTCAGACTTTGGTCTAATTTTTCTCCTCTTCCCACAAAGAAGAATATGGTGACAAGAGATAAGGAAAAAGAAACAGCTCGCGGAAAGTTATTTTGAAGGCCAATTGGGAATAGAAGCAATTAACTATCTTATAACATTGTATAAATTGAACATGAAATTATAGAAACCATAGTACTGCTGTAATAGTAGTTCCCCTTTTGTATGAGGGCAAAGGGGATTGCTTTTTTTTTAATCAGAGTATTTCCTTGCTCCTAAAATTAATATTGTTTACCTGCAGTTTAATTTGATAAAATGAAGCTTGTAAACGATTTCTGAGTAAAATCCACCATTGTATTAAGGGTTATTGAATATCAGATGTTCTTCCCACTCTTCCAGTCCCTCCTTACATCATTCCTGTTCTATATTGGCTTTGGGAAGTTTGTTAGCATCTTTTTCAGTCGTTGTATATGGCTATGCATTCCTCTCATTATCTTTTTTTCTATCATTCAGATTTGTAAATAAGACATAAAGTACATGAAAGTAATCATCACTTAATAAGCTACCAGGAAAAAATGGTGTGTAGTGGTACATAAATCAGTGTAGTAAAGGAACAGATGACAAGTAGTAAATATATATTCTACTCAATTGTTCACTTTATCCATGGAGAATGCCATTACTTTTATGATCTCATTTTATGATTCTCTGATGTCAGAGTGATTGGTCCCATTTTCCACTGGTTTGAGTTAGCAAATCATTTACAACTTAATAAACAATATTGATTTTTCTAGATTCTTATCCACACTCCTCATTGACATAACACACCATCCGTATCACTCAAAAAGTAAAGTGATGCTAACAAGCATCAAAGAGGACATAGAATAAGCAAAGGAGGTAATAAGCAACTGAAGGAGCCTTGTTTTTCACTACAAAAGTACAAAATATACATAAGATCCCTTTAAAAATCTTTTTAAAGAGTCTATAGATTTAAATGAAAAGGCAGACTATGCCATGAGAATTATTCTAGAACACATCTACATATGATACATGTTTTCTGTGTCTTCATATTCATTTATATGTTTTATTTAGAGAGCTTAAAGGAGTCAAGTCAGAGAAAAGATAAAGATACTATAAGGTACAATGATATGAATATTTTAATACGAAGACAGCATAAAAACCACTATTACAAATTTCATCCCACAAACATTAAGAAAAATTGATTTGGCTAGAAATTTACATTTTCTCTGCTTTTATCAGTTTCTTGGAGCTGCTGTTCCTTTAAAACATCCAGACAAACTAGGAATAGACTAAAATCCCAGTTCCTCCATTCAGTAAAACAGATTTTCATGAAAAAAATTTTTAAGGAAGGAAATAGATGCATGTACATGAAAACATTTTACCCTATTTCTCAATTTTTCTTAAGTTTATTACTTGGTTTTAAAGAATCTCTAATTTCCTATAAGGTATGTTGTCCAATGGATAGAGTGTTGGGTCTAGAGTTAGGAAGACCTGAGTTCAAATCTGGCCTTAAACACTTACTAGCTGTGAAGCTCTGGGCAAAGTTACTTAATCCTGTTTACCTCTGTTTTCTCATCTATAAAATGAGCTGAAGAAGAAAATGGCAAACCACTTCAGTATTTTTGCAAAAATACTGTCATAAAGAGTCATAAAGAGATATACCTGACAGATATGACTGAACAATAAATTGCATATTTGGATAACAACTGACTCACCCATTTACAGAAACTCAAAAGCAGAGCTAAGCAATGGTGGCTTAAGGCCAGTGGTGGGAGCAACAAAGTCATGCTTCAGGTTGTCTAAATTTATTATATGGTTAAAGATATCCTTGAAGAGGATCACTGAAGTTTTTGTAATGTGTTGCAAATATCCCAGAAAAATACAATTAAAAGTTATTCTAGAACATTCCAAGACCAGTAATTCTTAAAATTTTGTGTCAGTGACCTCTGGCAATCTGGTAAAGTCTATGAATTCCTGTTTTTAATGCATAAAAATATATGTGTGATTTCAGAGGAAATAAATTATGTCGAACTATACTTATAAGTTTTTAAGTTCATAAGACTCCATGTTAAAAACTCTAGTGAGAATTGAGCCACATGATTATGTGCCTACCATACAGATATTATTGTAAGCACTAGGAGAGATATAAAGCTTGATAAGATTTCATCTCCGACCTCATGTGATGTATGTCCTAATCAGAAGGAAAGGCCCAATGAAAGATTATCTCTAACACTCAACAATTAGTTAGAATAAAAATCAGTGATGTACAAGACTCAAAGTGGAAGGCCATTATAGACATATGTTATCGGGAAGGCTTCATGGGGAAGACAGCATTTAAATTGGGCTCCAATGGATTCGAGTTGGAATTTAATGGGTAAAGAGGAAGAGAGGGAGTATCCCTCACAAACATTTGTCTTTTTAATTTATCAACAATTATTTTTAATGTTGTTTTATTAGCAGAATATCCATCACTAACAAATCTGTTAAAAGTTCATGTAATAATTAGAATCTCCTTCACATATTCAAGGTTTATATGGAAATCTTTTCAATTTGTGTATAATAAAAGACCTTCCAGGGATCAACATGGTTTGAACTATGTCTGTTTCATAGTTGAAGTTTATTTCAGCTTAATTACCCAGACTTTTTTCCACAATTTTAACTTTTATGAGGCAGTTTATATTCCTTTTCATGTGGTATTCTTCTTTTTAACAGGCCCTCATCCCATTGTTCTGCAAGACAGACAATATTAGCTACTTTGGCTTGTCTTTTGAACCTGACTGCCAATAAAAAGTAAAAAAGATAGTTGATCACTAAAAGCTTAAAAGAGTTTTCAATGATTATTTTTCCTTTTCGATTAGAGATAAAGACACTTCACAAAGTATATTCATATATATTTTCAATAGACATGTTCCAAATTTTATTAAAGTAGAAAATATCATCATGGTCATGAATTGAGGACAAAACCCATAGCTGAGCAGAACCAGAGCATTGTATACAGTAATAACAATAATGCATAATGATCAACTGTGAATGAATTAATGAATCCAGGACAACCATTAAAGACTAGTAATGAAAAAGGCTATCTATTACCATAAAAGGAACTGATGGAGTTTGAATGCAGATGAAAGTATACCATTCTTCATTTTATTTCTTCCATGAATTCTTCTCTAATATAAATGATTTATGTCTTCTTTTACATTATGATGAACATGGAAATATATATTGTATGATAATGCATGTACAATCTATTTTGAGTTACCTGCCATCTTGGGGAGAGGGGAAGGATGAGAGGAGGGAGAGAACATGGATTGCAAAATGTCAAAAAATGATTATTAAAAACTGTTTCAACTTGAAAAAAGAAAATACAAAAAATACAAAAACACAAAGTTGTTGCCATTACTCTTGTCACTGTCTTTGTGAATGCATGTTTACTTATTTATTTACTAATTTATATTCCATGGGTATGTGAAGGTATGCTGAATAAATTAATTCTAGAGATTTCATTTAGAAAATTAGTTGCTGAAAAGTCAGACATTGTGCCTTACATATTTTGGTAGTTCAAAAATTCAAAAGTCCAAATGTCTCCTTGAGATACATAATGGCTCATTTGCAGGGGACTATGATAGCTCTGGCCCCTGGATGTGCTCCTGCTTTCTGCCTGACACTTCTGCTCTTTCCTGGGAACTTATGAATCTTGTATTTAGACTCTCTATTTTGATTTGCTAACCTATCCCTAATATCTCTCTGCCTAAGATGTTACAAATGCCAACTGGAAACATCTGAGTTAGAAAATGTCCTCTGCCTATATATAATCCTCTGTCTATAAAATCCATAACTTTTATTTTCCTCAGTAATCTAAACCAATATGAAGTAAAAAGCACACCTGTACCAAATAGGAGTTGGCAAGGAATTTGTCAGAGCTTTCTGTGACATGTCCCTTTTAAAGAACCTTTAATAGTCATCTTTTTTCTTTCTCTTACTACTACCTGAACATGAATGCACTAAAGTTTTCAGTGATTTTGTTGCTTTTGTCTTCCCATGCTCTTATCCTCAAGTCTTTCATTTTAGGACTTGGACCTTGAGTAATTTAAAATATGCCAAATTGAAAACATCATTTTGTATATTATTGGCTGGTTCAATTCTTCGTGACACACCCTTTAAGTGCCACAACTACTAGTACAAACTAGCCTCCAGATCAATTTTAATAAAGTACAGTGCTTTATGCATAAATAAATACATATGTAAAATTGTAGTAATATTGAGTCTGGTATTCTGTAACATACACATTTCTAAAATAAATATTTTGGTATCTAAAATTTTGAGGTAAAATTTCTCATATTAAATCCAATTTTTATTGACTTATATTAGTTATATGAAAAACAGTTTAATATCTGTTCTCTGCAAATGTAGAAAATTCAGTTTTAGGAATTCAGGAAGAAGCAATGGACAATGAAAGCAGGGACTGTATCAAGGTATTCAAATAATAAGAAAATGGCTAAGGGTTGTCATAAAGAGCATGAAAACTTTAATCAATTTTTTAATCAATAGCTTTGTTTTTATATCATCTATATTTCCCAAGTTTCCCTCCCTCACCAGGAGGATTTCACCACTCCATGCAGTTTCTCCTAATTTAGACTCTGCATGACAACATGATGATAAACTCATGACAGACTTCACAGAAGCCATAAGCTTCTCTTATGCTGTCTCTTCATCATGCACCACTGAATTTGAAATAGTAGAATCATTTCCACAAGATGGAAATAATTTAACTCTATTACGATAATTAGTAGACTTACTGAAAGTCCTGAATCCATTTACAGGGTGATGATGATTGTCTATTAAGCAATACTAAACTAGAGATGAAAGCCCTCTAGTTTCATCATTGAGTTATTTTCTATCTCTGATCTTCCCAATAAAGGCCTCTAGTTTTCCAAATTATTTATTTTTTAAAAACTAATGCTGGTGAAAATTACTTCCTTCCCTGCATATTGCATTCGTTCTTTTATAACAGATTGCCAAAACCAGTATTAGTGTATTTGACTTATAGGGTTCCTAAAGAAAGCAGAGATCAAAACACTTTTTTAAATTTACATAAAGATATGTCCAGTGTCTAACTAGTTCCCAGATAAACAAAGCTCCACTTAAGTGAACTTCTTCCATTTTTCCCTCATGGAGAATACATTGATTTTAAGGAGGATGGTTTTTAGGAAACAAATAGAGAACTCTTGAAGTTATATGGTTAAGTGTTATAGAAGACAAGAAATTTTTAGTTATAGGGTTGAAAGCTGGAAGGTATGTTAGAAACTATTTTGTCCCTTTTCTTTATGAATGAAGATGCCCAGACCAACATAGGGGAAGTAACTTCATCAAGATCACATATCCAGTAAGCGGAAGAGCCAAGAATCTGAAAGCCTGGGCAGACTGCAAAAACTTACAATCCAGTGTGTTCTCCACTGTGCCATGTTTTTGAAGAATTCTATTTGAGTACTTTTGTTAGTTTTGGTGCTGACTTTCTCTTCTTTCCTTAATTATGAATTAGATTTTCAATTCATCAAATAATCCATTATTGCATCCATGGTTTTATCCCCTCCACCCCCAGACAGATAACAATCCCTTAACTTCTTTCAGGGTTAGAAGGGATGACAAGGACTATCCCACAATAAAAGAAGAGACCCTCATAAAAATATCTGTCAAATTTTCATCCCACTGAGAGACAACCAATTCTCCTTTGAAAAAGCTCAAATTATAAGTAGATTTTTCTCATGTCAAATGTTAAGCCTAAATTTATCTCTTTAGCATTTCTATGGAGTGGACTTATTTCTGGCCTCTAGGGCTCAAGAAAACAAGACTAGTCTCTCTTCTCTATAAGTCATTCAGATGAGGGAGGATAGTGCCATATGCGTCTCTGATGCTCTTCTCCAGAATAAACGTTCCAAATTCCTTTAAGTGATTTTCATACTTAGACCTGTTCTTCTGTGAATATTCTAGTTTATCACTGTCTTACCTAAAAATATGTGGCATACCCATAGTATTATTGCTTTGACTAAGATAATATCATTTTCCCTTCTCATTATAACTCTCTTGTTGTACCTCACAATTCCATTAGCTATTTTGGTTTCCATATCACACAATTGACTCTAACTGAACTTGTGGTCAATAACCCCATCTCCTTGATTTTTTTAAGGCAAACTATTCTCTTTCTAATCTTCTTGACGTTTTACTTATAAAATGATCTTTGGGGCTCAAATGTAAGAATTCACAGGTAAGCCTATAAAATCTCAATTCATTAGATTTAGCCCAACTACTCGATGATAACCAGTTCAGTTTGTCAATTTCTTTGGGGATCTTGATTCTATTATCTAATCTGTTAGCTATCATTCTCATCTTAGGGTCATCTGAAAATTTGATTAGCATGTCACTTATGCCTTTATCCAAGTTGTTGATAAAAATATTAAATAGCATGAGGATTAACACATATCCCTGTGGCGTTCCACTGAGATTCTTGCCAAGTTGACATTGAATGAGTACTACTGTCTGGCCATTCAATCAATTCTAAATCCATATAATTAATTGCACTTTTATCTCTCTAACATCATTTTATCTTTTCTACAAGAAAATAATGAGTTTTATTGAACACCTAACTAAAAATCTAGGTAAATTAAATCTGCCTCTCAGTATTCCCCTGATCTATTAGTTAGGCATCCTAAAAAGGATAAAAAATAAAATAAAATAAAAAGTCAGCTTGTAATGTTGTGTTCTTAATGATTTTTGTGATCACTTTTCCTTTTGTGGCTGTTGACAAACCATAGCTTTAATTATATATTATAATTCTTTGCCAGAAATCAAAGTTAAAATCACTAGACTATAGTTTACTGAATTCATTCTCTTCTCTTTTCTTAAAATTGGGACATTTGATCTTTTGTATTTTTTCTATTTTCTATGATCTTTCAATTTAAAAATTATATTTAATTTGTTCTTTCTAATCAACAAAAATCTGCTTTATCTTTTTACTTCAACCCCTCTAATTGAGAACAAAAGAAAAACAAGATCAATTAAAAAACACAAAAATGCACAATCTATCAAAACGGTATTCTACATTGACCATATAAAATTCTTTGTCTCATTCTTAATTTTGAGATTTTCATCTCCCTAACAAGAAGAAGATAATATTTTTCATTATCAACATAATGAAACTGTGGTTGGTCATGATATTAATAGGAAATTCTTAGTTCTTTAAAAGTTATCTACCTTTATCATAATGTCCTAATTGGAAAAATTGTTCTATTGATTCTGTTCTCTTCACTCTGAATCAATTCTTAAAATCTTCTAGGGTTTTGCTGCATTATTCTCCTTCATAATTTCTTAGAGTACCATAATATTTTATCACAATTACACAATATAACTTGTTCTTCCATTTCTCATTTCACAGGCAAATAATCAATTCACCATTCTTTGCTACCTCTGAAAAAGCTATAGGTAAGGGAGAGATAAAATGGTGGAAGAGAGGCATGAAAGCCTGAATCTGAAAATCTCCTCCAATCAATCTTAAAATAAAGCTTCAAAATGAATATGATTGGCAAATCAACAAAGGGATAGTGTGAGACAACTTTCTAGCACAAGGTAACTTGGAATGTAGAGGGAGAAAGTCTGTTTCATAGGAGTGAGAGAGGAATAAAATCTACAGCAAATCTACACCAAGAAACCAGACACAGGCCAAGAGGTTCTGAACCCAGGCCCAGACCAATAGCTCTAGCCACTGAGATTCTGCCTAAATCAATAGCAGAGAATCCCTATGCCCAACCCTTAAAATTTCAAGCCCCAGTACAAACCCCTATTCAGGTCTGAGCCCCCGTGCAAGCCAATAGTGAGGTCCTGAGTCTAAGCAAAAGCAGTCCTCAGTTTATCTGGTTAGTACAATACTATGGTGAGGTCCCAGAGCCACAGCATAAACCAGCGGTGAGTCTCTGAGTGCAAGCAAAAGCCTGAAGTGAGGTCCTGGGTCCCCACAGTGTACCTGTCAACGCGAGACAACAGCAAGCTATGAAGGAATCTGAATCAGCAGTGAGAAGTGGCTAAAGAGGTCAGTCCACAGATCATCATACCATCTTGGAAGAACTGAAACTTGAGGACATTCAGAACTAAATCTGAAGGTAACAGCAAGAAAAATAGTTAAGTTTAAGAAAGTGGTCTCTCTATCCTGGGAACAAAGCTCATCTTTAAGATAAAAAGAGAAGGCAAGAAATAGTCTAGGAAAATGAGAAAACAAAATAAATCACATCTAATCAAAGAAAAATATTAAGGAGAGAAGGAAGAGAAAGATACAAATTCAGAATGGGACAATGAGGTCAAAGCAAGTACATGCAAAATTTCAGTCCTGAATAGAAATCTTGATGTTTGAATATTAGATTCAAGAGAAGCACAAAAAGGTAAATAGGAAACAAAAATTGAGGTATTTGATAAGGTTAATTATTTACATTCCCATATAGGAAGATGATACTTGAAACCATTAAGAATTTTATCATTATTAGGGCAGTTAGAGGGTCTGGGAATAAGTTGATTATAATGACATGATATAAAAAATCAAGGGGTGGAAAAGAGTATTTCACTGAGATAAGAAGGAAAAGAGAGGCAGAGTGGGTTAAATGATCTCACCTGAAGATATGTGAAAAAGCTACTGCAGTGGAGGGGAGGATGAGGGTGATGGAGGTGATGATTAAATATTACTTCCACTGGAATTGACTCAAAGAAGAAATAGTATCTATACTCATTTGGGTGTAGAAATCTGTCTCATTCATAGAGAAATAAGAGGAGAATAAGAAAGAGGGCTAATAGAAAGGTGGGTGATTTGGGGGGAACTGGTGGTTAGAGGAAAATTCTTTTAAGTAGGGACAGAGTGAAAAGAGAGAGAAAGAACAAGATCAAAAGGGGAAAATAAGATGGAGGAGAATACAAAGTAATCATAACTGAATGTGAATGGGATGAACTCATCCATAAAATGAAAGTGGATAGCAAAATGTAATATAAACAAGTATTCTACTATATATTGTTTACAAGAAACACATTTGAAGCAGAGAGACACACACAGAGTAAAATTTAAGGGGCTGGTGCAAAATTTATTACGCTTCAGCTGAAGTAAAAAAAAAAAGAAAAGGTAGCAATTATGATCACAGACAAAACTAAAAGTAAACATAGATCTAATTAAAAGAGATAAGGAAGGAAATTACACCCTGATATATGATACCACAAACAATGAAGTAATGTCAGTACTAAGCATATGTGCACCAAATGTAATAGCTTCCAATTATTAAAGAAGAAATGAAATGAGCTACAGGAAGAAGTAGACAGTAAAATCATACTAGTGGGGGAAAGTCAACTTTTCCCTCTCCCAACTAGAGAAATCTAACCAAAAAATAAACAAGAAAAAAGTTAAGGAGATGAATGTAATTTTAGAAAAGTTAAATTTTATAAATCTCTGGAAAACTGAATGGGAACAGAAAGGAATATACCTTCTTCTGAGTGGTACATGGTATCTACAGAAAACTTGATCAGGTATTAGGTTAAAAAAAACCCTCATGACCAAATTCAAAGAAGCAGAAATAATAAAAACATCTTTTCAGATCATAATGCAATAAAATTACAATCATTAAGGGGCCATGGAAAGATAAAATAAAAATTAATTTGAAACAAAATAATCTAATTCTAAAGAATGGGTGGTCAAAGAACAAATAATAGAAACAATCAGTAATTTAGTTGAAGAGAATGACAACAATGAGACAACATTTCAAAACTTATGGGATGCTGCCAATGTAGTAATTAGGGAAAAATTTATATCTCTAAACACGCCAATAAAGAAGAGAAAAAGCCGATAAAAGAATTGGACAGGCAACTAAAAAAAATAGAAAAAACAAATTAAAAATCCCCAATTAAATAGCAGATTTGAAATCCTGAAAATCAAAATAGAGAAATAAAGAAAATTTAATGTAAGAAAACTATCAAACTAATAAATAACATTACATTTTGGTTTTATGAAAAATGTATAAAATAAATAGACCATTGACTTTGTTTTAAAAAATGAAGGAATAAAATAAAATGATCAGTATCAAAAGTGAAAAGGGTGACTTCATCATCAATGAAGAAGAAATTACAGAAATAATTAGGACCTATTTTGCCCAATTAAATGGCACTATATCTGGCAAACTAAGGGAAATGGATAAATATTTACAAAACTATAAATTGCCAGGATTAACAGAAGAGGAAATAGAATGCCTCACAAAAAGAAATTGAAGAAGCAATCAGTGGACTCCATAAGAAAAAATTCCTAAGAAGGTATATTCAAAAGTGAATTCTATCAAACATTTAAACAGTTAATTCTAATACTACATACATTATTTAGAAAAATAGGCAAAGAAAAAATGCTACCAAATTCCTTGTATGACACAAATATGGTGCTGATATCCAAGTCAGTTAGAACAAAAACAGAGAAAGAAAATTATAGTCCAATTTCTTTAATGAATAGAGATACAAATATTTTAAATAAAATACTAGCAATACCAACAGAAATCACATGATTATCTCAATAAATAAAGAAAAAGTTTTTGACTACAATACCTGTTCCTATTAAAAACACCAAAGAACATAGGAATAAACAAAGCTTTCCTTAAAATAGTAATATATCTAAAGCCAAAATCATCAGCAAATATTGTTTGAAATGGAGGTAAGCCAGAAGTTTTCCCAATAAGATCAGGGGTGAAGCAAGGATGCCCATTATCATTACTTTTATTGAATATTGTACTAGAAATGCTAGTTATAGCAATGAGAAGACAAAGAGATAGAACGAATTAAAGTGAGCAATGAGAAAACAAAATTGTCACTCTGCAGATGATATGATGGTACACTCAGCGAATCAACTGCAAACATAGTTGAAATAAGCAGTAAAGATAAAGAATACAAAATAAACCCACATAAATTATCAGCATTTTTATATACTACTAATAAAATCCAGGAGCAAGAAACTCTAGACAATATAAAATAACTGGGAGTCTATTTTCCAAGACAAATGCAGGAATTATATGAACACAATTACAAATAGTTTTCATACAAGTAAAGCCAGATCTAAACCAATTGAAAAATACTAATCACTCATGGATAGGTCAAGCCAATGTAATAAAATAACAATTCTACCTAAATTCATTTACTTATTCAGTGCCATATCAATAAAACTATCTCAGATGAATCTCCCTATAATTTATTGTTTTGAATTTCAAAGGTATCTGGGTGGTACAAATTAAGCACTGAGCCTGTAGTAAAGAAGACTCGAATTAAAATCCAGCCTCAGATATTTTCTAGCTGGGTTATGTTGGGCAAGTCACTTGACTTCTGTCTGGCTGAATTTCCTTAACTGTAAAGAGGATATAATTATAGCATTTACCTCTCAGGGCTTTTGTGGGGATCGAATGAAATAATATTTGTAAAGTGCCTGACACATAAAAAGAACTTAATAAGGGCCTCTTTCATTCCTTCCTTTCTACCCAAAAAGCCATTCCCCTTGACAAAGAATACTGAAACAAATAAGAATTGGTCATTCTTGTTTTCCATTTCTGTTTATTATCAGTTTCCTGTCCACCCTAATTAATGTTCCTATCTATTCTTTGATCATCATTTCTGATCAGATATTCTTTCTCCTCAAAATCCATTTTTTGTTGTTTGTTAGCCTGAGCTTTCCATACCAGTCTCTCTTAAGAGTTATAATTTTGACTTTTGGGGACATATGCCATAACAGATACTGAGAAGTGTTGGTTACATACTTGTTTTGGGCTGAAGCTTAGCTAGCCCTAATTATCAGTGATCTCTCTCCACCCCTGTTGCCTACTAACATCAGCAAATTATAGTTATGGAGAAGCTCAAAAAGTCCTTCTTCCCCTAATTCTCAGTATGTTAAAGATAATAGACCTCATCCTTAAAGAAGTAACTGAGCAGCATATAGTCTGATAATCTCTGGAAAAGAAATTCTTATTTCTAGGAAGATTAAGGTCATTCAAAAGCCAAACCAAACCAAACCGAAAAAACACACCTTGTGTATATATTTTAAGGTTGTCTCTACTTAGTTTAATCTTCTTAGAGATGGGCCAGTGCTCTATTCCTTCAAGATTTTTTGTGATTCTGACTTTGTCATTCATTGTATTAACTATCCCTCATAGAAAACTTGATTATACTTGGACAGTCATGCACTAATTGGAGCTCCCACCAAGTGTACCCTCTTCTAGTTCCTTATTATGTAGATCTCATTGAACCTCTCTTTTACTTCTAGTAAGTAACTTACCTACCACCAAACACATTTACAGTTTTTCTTGCAGTACTAGACAATTTCCAGCAGGTGGTGGCAATTCCTTGGTGCCTGAACTATCTAGCTCAGTGTAGCTACTTTGTCTCATTTTTTCCACAAGTCTACTGAATTTTTCCAGGTGGCATTGCTACAACTCTTTTCTTCGAGGAAGGGAATGTGGAGGAAACCTCTGTTGTAGGTTTTGCCATAGTACTGAAGGAAAAAAGAATGTTCCCTTTTCCTTCCTTCCTTCCTTCCTTCCTTCCTTCCCTCCTTCCTTCCATCTATCCTTTCTTCCCTTCTTTCCTTCCATCTATCATATCTTCCCCTCCTTCCTTCCTTCCTTCCTTTCTTCCTTCCTTCCTTCCTTCCTTCCTTCCTTCCTTCCTTCCTTCCTTCCTTCCTTCCTTCCTTCCTTCCT